>NC_090266.1:997945224-998262724 GCF_040414725.1 Anabrus simplex | reverse complement strand
TTTTTTTGGGGGGGGGGAGCTAGAGCCCCTTGATATGATTGGGGTTTTCTGCCCCTTTGTTGAACCTTGTGTATAAGTAAAGTTGGGTTCATTGCTCAGGGATTGTGATTCTGGGGCTCGAAGCCCAAAAGCCATTAATAAACTGTAATTGTACATTCTTAACTTGTTGATATACAAATGAGTTCCTGTTATACTTGTTATTTCTTGACCTTGAAAAGAAAATATAACCTTTGTTAAATTTTAAATTAACTTTAATTTCGTATATTGAGACCTATTCATCCCAGCACCTTCTTTCACCTCTGCTGATCCACCGAACCACGGTAACAATTATATTTGCTTTTACGCTAGGCAATAAAGGTCTTTGAGTTAAAGATAGATAGGTTAGCTGTTAACAAACTAACTTCCCTTTCATATCCTATTATTACTATATGTAATACAAAGGCTGTGTATGTAAACATGAGAATGTGCTTTCAGGCAGGTACTGTTAACGAACTAAATTACTCTCTTATATCTTATTTTTACAGGTGCTTCTGCACTAGGTAATGAAAAATCTTTGAGTTGCATGTTTGTAAAAATAGCTAGGCTTGCTCATTGTTTTTAGCATTCTAGGATAGGAGGATTATAAAGCGTAGACAAGGAAGAGGTTAATCTTGTAACTTCAAACTCACAACAATGTCTGACCTCTATAGGTTGAAATTTGTTTTCTTCTAAACATCGCAACTCTAGGCTAGCTGACTTGTCCTTTCATATCCTATTATTACAAGTGCTTTTATGCTAGGTAATAAAGGTCATCGAGTTAGAGATTGCTAGGTTAGCTGTTAACAAACTAACTTGCCCTTTCATATCCTATTAGCACAAGTACTTCTATGCTACATTCATATATTTTTGTTCTTTTTAGGCGCATCGACATATCTAAAGAAAAAAGGTTTATACTGTTGCAATATCGTACAGCATGCTAAAAAACCGTTAAAATTCTGAGCATAAGTTGTAGTATTTGGTATAAAATAAATAATGTAGATTTAGCATATTCTTTTATTTTAGATTAGGTATTACCTTCTTCTCCTACTACTCATTCCTCTCGAAGAAGAATAAGAGCAAGAAATAAGGTGTTGAGCAAATTCGTAAGTATGTTATCGTCTAGCTCAGTAAGTATGTTGAGAAGAGAATTTTTCTTTTCCTAACAGTGTCTGATTCTAGTCCTGTAATGCAGTGTTCTACAACATCGAACTATAGTATGTATATTTTTTTTCAACAGTAGTATGTGTACATGTCTAAACTTACGCAATCATGGTTTTGCAATGCATGTTCGATAGAGATGTACCTTGACAGGTGAAGAAGAGCAGCTTAGTAAGTATTTTAGAAGATAATTTTTTCTTTTCTAAACAGTGCTTGATTCTAGTCTTGCAATGCGGTGTTCTACAACATAAAAGTATAGGTTTTCTAGCAGCAGTATGTGTGTTCAAGTCTAAACATGCATCACTGCAGGTACGCGATATGCATAAAGGTATTCTCAAACATCTCGTATCGTGTTCTATTCTGGTCTTGATCCCTTATTTAGTGTTTTGAACACTTCAATTAATGTTCTGATCACATGTTAAAGTTAACAACATCGAGTGCAGTGCACAATTCTAGTCTTGTTATGTTTTAATCTAATGTAATGTTCTAATCACATGTTGAAGTTAACAACACCGAGTGCAGTGTTCGATTCTAGCCTTGTTATGTTCTCAATCATGCTTTTGCAACGCATATTCGATAGAGATGTACCTTGACAGAGGAAGAAGAGCAGCTTAGTAAGTATGTTGAGAAGATCATTTTTTTCTTTTCTAAACAGTTCTTGATTCTAGTCTTGCAATGCGGTGTTCTACAACATCAAACTATAGGTTTTCTAACAGCAGTACGTGTGTTCAAGTCTAAACATGCATCACTGCAGGCACGCGATATGCATAAAGGTATTCTCAAACATATCGTATCGTGTTCTATTCTAGTCTTGATCCTTCTTTAGTGTTTTGAACACTTCAATTAATGTTCTGGTCACATGTTAAGGTTAACAACATCGAGTGCAGTGCACAATTCTAGTCTTGTTATGTTTTAATCTAATGTAATGTTCTAATCACATGTTGAAGTTAACAACACCGAATGCAGTGTTTGATTCTAGCCTTGTTATGTTTTTCAATCATGCTTTTGCAATGCATGTTCGATAGAGATGTACCTTGACAGAGGAAGAAGTGCAGCTTAGTAAGTATGCTGAGAAGAGAATTTTTTCTTTTCTAAACAGTGCTTGATTCTAGTCTTGCAATGCCGTGTTCTACAACATCAGACTATAGGTTTTCTAACAACAGTATGTGTGTTCAAGTCTAAACATGCATCACTGCAGGCACGCGATATGCATAAAGGTATTCTCAAACATCTCGTATCGTGTTCTATTCTAGTTCTTGATCCCTTCTTTAGTGTTTTGAACACTTCAATTAATGTTCTGATTACATGTTAAGGTTAACAACATCGAGTGCAGTGCACAATTCTAGTCTTGTTATGTTTTAATCTAATTTAATGTTCTAATCACATGTTGAAGTTAACAACATCGAGTGCAGTGTTCGATTCTAGCCTTGTTATGTTTTTCAGTCATGCTTTTGCAATGCATGTTCGATAGAGATGTACGTTGACAGAGGAAGAAGAGCAGCTTAGTAAGTATGTTGAGAAGATAATGTTTTCTTTTCTAAACAGTGCTTGATTCTAGTCTTGCAATGCGGTGTTCTACAACATCAAACTATAGGTTTTCTAACAGCAGTATGTGTGTTCAAGTCTAAACATGCATCACTGCAGGTACGCGATATGCATAAAGGTATTCTCAAACATCTCGTATCGTGTTCTATTCTAGTCTTGATCCCTTATTTAGTGTTTTGAACACTTCAATTAATGTTCTGATCACATGTTAAGGTTAACAACATCGAGAGCAGTGCACAATTCTAGTCTTGTTATGTTTTAATCTAATGTAATGTTCTAATCACATGTTGAAGTTAACAACACTGAGTGCAGTGTTCGATTCTAGCCTTGTTATGTTTTTCAATCATGCTTTTGTAATGCATGTTCGATAGAGATGTACCTTGACAGAGGAAGAAGAGCATCTTAGTAAGTATGCTGAGAAGAGAATTTTTTCTCTTCTAAACAGTGCTTGATTCTAGTCTTGCAATGCGGTGTTCTACAACATCAAACTATAGGTTTTCTAACAGCAGTATGTGTGTTCAAGTCTAAACATGCAACACTGCAGGCACGCGATATGCATAAAGGTATTCTCAAACATCTCGTATCGTGTTCTATTCTAGTCTTGATCCCTACTTTAGTGTTTTGAACACTTCAATTAATGTTCTGATCACATGTTAAGGTTAACAACATCGAGTGCAGTGCACAATTCTAGTCTTGTTATGTTTTAATCTAATTTAATGTTCTAATCACATGTTGAAGTTAACAACATCGAGTGCAGTGTTCGATTCTAGCCTTGTTATGTTTTTCAGTCATGCTTTAGCAATGCATGTTCGATAGAGATGTACGTTGACAGAGGAAGAAGAGCAGCTTAGTAAGTATGTTGAGAAGAGAATTTTTCTTTTCTAAACAGTGCTTGATTCTAGTCTTGCAATGCCGTGTTCTACAACATCAAACTATAGGTTTTCTAACAACAGTATGTGTGTTCAAGTCTAAACATGCATCACTGCAGGCACGCGATATGCATAAAGGTATTCTCAAACATCTCGTATCGTGTTCTATTCTAGTCTTGATCACTTATTTAGTGTTTTGAACACTTCAATTAATGATCTGATCACATGTTAAGGTTAACAACATCGAGTGCAGTGCACAATTCTAGTCTTGTTATGTTTTAATCTAATGTAATGTTCTAATCACATGTTGAAGTTAACAACACCAAGTGCAGTGTTCGATTCTAGCCTTGTTATGTTTTTCAATCATGCTTTTGCAATGCATGTTCGATAGAGATGTACCTTGACAGAGGAAGAAGTGCAGCTTAGTAAGTATGTTGAGAAGAGAATTTTTTCTTTTCTAAACAGTGCTTGATTCTAGTCTTGCAATGCTGTGTTCTACAATATCAAACTATAGGTTTTCTAACAGCAGTATGTGTGTTCAAGTCTAAACATGCATCACTGCAGGCACGCGATATGTGTGCTGTCTTATGCATAAGATCGCGTTGTAAGTTCGATAAAGCTATGCCTTGACAGAGCAGGGAAAAGGTATTCCTTGACATGTTCTTTTAAATTGTCCGCTACTACGATAAAGAGCGCAGCACGGTGCTCTCTTGATTAAAGATGGTTGCTAAGCATATTACATAGCACCACATGTCAAAGAATAAAGATGGCAACACGATGCTCTCTTCATTAAAGCTGGCAGCTTGTCAAATTGTCCGCCACTACAAAGAGTGTGGCTTGGTGCTCTGTAGATTAAAGATGGCGGTTGATAGCTGACGGAATTGCCACGCAAGAGTGCGGCACCCTGCTCTGTAGATTAAAGATGGCGGATGACAGCTGTGACGTAGAAATTGCCCGCAAGAGGGCAGGACGGTGCTCTGTAGTTTAAAGATGGCGGATGACAGCTGTCGAAATTGCCCGCATGATAGCAACACGGTGCTCTGTTGATTAAGGATGGCGGATGACACCTGTGACGTAGAAATTGCCTGCATGAGGGCAGCATGGTGCTCTGTAGATTAAAGATGGCGGATGACAGCTGACGAAAAAGCACGTAGATTTGTTTCCAAACAAGAGCACGTAGAATTTGGCGCCACCACATTTCAAAGGTAAGTAGCTGAAGAGTGCAGCACGATGCTCTCTTGATTAAAGATGGCGGATGGCAGCTGTCAAAAAAGCATGTGGGTCTGTTTCTAAACAAGAGCACGTGGAATTTGCCAATACCACATTTCAAAGGTAAGTAGTTGAAGAGTGCAGCACTGTGCTCTCTGATTAAAGATGGTTGATGACAGCTAACGGAACTTGCAGCTGTCAAAAAACCACGTGGCTTTGTTTACCGATTCAAATCTCGCGCTAGTAAGGTTAAGTTGGCAACACTAATGTTTAGGCCCGTCAAGATGGCAGCACTGAGGTTTGCGATACGTTGTTGTCTATCAAAAAGCACGTGGCTGTCAAAAAGCACGTGTATTTGTTTACCGATTCAAATCTCACGCTAGTTAGGTTAAGTTGGTACCACTAATGTTTAGGCCCGTCATGATGGCAGTACTGAGGTTAGCGATGCGTTGTTGTCTGTCAAAAAGCACGTGGCTTTGTTTACAAATTCAAATCTCGCGCTAGTTAGGTTAAGTTGGTACCACTGAGGTTTAGGCCCGTCAAAATGATAGCAGTGAGGTTAGCGATGCGTTGTTGTCGATGACAGCTGTCAAAGAGCACGTGGCTTTGTTTAAAAATTCAAATCTCGCGCCAAAATTCAAATCTCCCGCCAAAATTCAAATTTCCCGCGGGAGGTTTTGGCCTCTCCCGAGAGCCGGAGGTGGAGGTGGCGCCCGAACTCTCCCATTATACTACTATCAATATCTCTACCCGATTTAAACTCCTGATTTTCACGGTTTCATAAGGCTAGGTATTTTACTGTTTTGGTCCTTAACCAAGAATACTATCAAGTCCCATTAGCTGAGAAATCGAAACCTTTAACCGCCTTTGCCATGGATTGAAACTTGCGTGAGTTCAATAGATTTCCTTTGTACTTTCAACCGGTACAGCAGTTCTAACGATATTGCTGGAGCAAGTTTTATTTCGTATGTCATTATCTTGACGTCCTTGTTACTTATACAGCGTCTTTTGAAGACTATCTCATTCATTTCAACGAAGTCCTAAGGCGTTTTAAGAACGCTGGTGTCATGGTTAAGTTACTTAAACTTTCGTTGGCTAAGCTTAGCATGTCCCTTGTAGGCCATGAAGTATCACCTGAGGCGTATCTATAGATCAGTCCAGAATTGAAGTTATCTACAATTTAATCCTCCTATCGATGTTAAAGAAGTATCTCGATTAATTTGCTCGGTACATTCTTTCAGAAATGTATTCCGAACCTTGTCCACCGTGCTCCTCTTAATTTTCTAAGTCGCAAGGGAGTGAAATTTGTGTGGGTTACTTCCCAACAAGCGGCATTTGATGATCTCAAACTTACCTTTTGCAATGACCCAGTTTTGGTTATGCTCGACTTCTCGAAAAGCTTAATTGTTCAGACTGACGCTTCTTCATTACCGGTTGCATAGGTTCTGCCTGAGGATTCCGAATTGGAAAGATACCCTATTGCCTACGCTCTTAGGACACTTACCCTTATGTAGCTTCTCTGTTTATAGGCTAGAGGGCCTAGCAGTTTTTTCGCTTTACAGAAGTTCAGGATGTACATTGAACACGCCAAGTTTGAGCTTGAGACTGACAACCAAGATTGTAGTTGGGTGTTAGGAGGAACTCTTCGATCTGTTCACTTGGTACGCTGGGCCATTAATATTTGCACAGCTGTTGATGCACGTATTCGCAGGTCAAATTTATGTTGTACTAATCCTCCAATGAAGTATGGGGTATGGACTTGTCCCGGATGGTTGGAGTCGTACTTGAATTCTATGAACAGAGTAGGCTGTAAGATTACTTTTTCATGCCGGGGTACTTCTTTATTTTGCGATTCTATCGAAAAGCAAATCCTTTTATAAAACATTTGCCACCATGTCGCAACATCTAGAAGATCCTTCTGTGATAAATATTTCACTATAAATCGGTTTCCTTTTACTGCATTTGGAAGGATTTCAACATATTACTGTACGAAATAAATACGATCATAATTCCCGATGCATCGTTTTATTAACTTACACCAGAATCTCCGTAACATGCGTTGAATGAATTTTGTATAACTGAATGAAGAGACAGATCCTGTATAATCGTTTGCTTTTGACTAACGCCGTCTGCATTATAATAATGAAGTGGTTCTTATTTTGGCCTATAAACCCTCCGAGTAGAGATGACGTTCTCTTACTTTCTCAGAAACATGATGGTTAATGCAGTCCAAGATGAATATACAGACGTCATTGGCTCCATTTTTCCTGACCTTCGTGGTTACCATTCATAACAGATTTACGTTTATTCGGGTTATGAATATTGAATATATATACTCATAGTTGCCACAGATGTTTTCTATCTGCGTATTTTCCCCAGCCCTCGTTCGCAGAAAAAGTGAAATGAAAATACAGTGCAATAATCGTATCATTTTTCAGATATGCTTCTTTTCTTTAGTTCATTTTCGAAAAATATTTACAATTTCGGTGCTTATGCACATTGACTTCAGTGGCAGCTACCTTTCTTGCAAGATCATTTAATGTGGGGTTCTTAATTTTCACTTGAAGCTCCTCACGTGTTATGGATATGTCTATCTTAGGCTGTCCAAAATATAGGTTAATGCTTTCATTGAAATATTTCAAGTACGGTAGTACTTCACTTTACATGTAGGGTGCTGTTCACGAAACATATCGTACATCCTTCTACTATTCAGTCTTGCATCTAAATACTGGTATTCTTGGGATGAATAGTGATTGCATTTCACGGGAAAGGAAGAAATGTGATCTTAAATAAGTTAACATTAATCTGATGGAAGAGCTTTCTTCTTGTTGCCAATGCCTGGCATGTCTATAACGACATTTGCCATGCATAGGCAGTGTCTTAATTCTCCTCACTCTCTTGTCACTGACAGCAAAATCTTGAGGAAATGAGCCTTACAGACTTCTTGCCTTGTTTAATTACTCTTAATGCAATATACTTAAAAGAACATTCTTGCGGTTTGGAGGTACTCGGATTAACATCTTTCTTTCGACTCTTCACTGTAGAACCGTCAATGAGGGATTGGAGAAACATGTCCTGTTTGTTCCTTGTTTGCATGTAGTTGAAAGAATCCAATAAATTCCATTTCTGGGCATCGTTCAGTAGAGGGAAACGCTGTCGTCTGCTCCCGTTAATTAAGGGGTATTCAAATTCAGTAAAATATATGGTTTTCTATGCATTATTATGTTGAGTACCTTACTTACAACTGTCCCCAATACTCTGGCTGGTATCACTCTTCCAGCATAATTTATGTGTTGTAAACCAGCTATTTTACTTCCTTTTATCACTTCCCCTTTATACTTGTAAGTTGCATTTTTAAATATTTTTTTTGCTAGCGGCTTTACGTCGCACCGACACAGATAGGTCTTATGGCGACGATGGGATAGGAAAGGCCTAGGAGTTGGAAGGAAGCGGCCGTGGCCTTATTTAAGGTACAGCCCCAGCATTTGCCTGGTGTGAAAATGGGAAACCACGGAAAAACATCTTCAGGGCTGCCGATAGTGGGATTCGAACCTACTATCTTCTGGATGCAAACTCACAGAGTTGCATTATTAGTTATTCCATTCTTCTTTCTCCTTTTTCCAACAACCGAAATATTGCTTGTCGAAGCGTCCATTTTGACAAGTATCATTGCGAAAACAACTCCCTGGGCATCTACGAATATTGCGAAATGTTATTCAAAACTCAGGGAACAAATTAACATTGACAATCATGAGGTGATATGTGATCGCTACACGGTAATGAGTTGTGTACTTTCGTACATGATCACTAGGTGCCAGGGGAGTTCAGTTTAGAAAGGGCTAAATTCCAGCCGTCGATCCCTTTCTAAAATGAATTCTATATTGTACCTGCTGTTTCATCCGTACAACTAGACGTAGTTCAGCCGTTTATATACAGAAACATATATCTATCCTCTGGTGTGCGTTGGCGGATTTACCCGTTTTACCTTAAATTCTACCTTTGCATCTGTCGGACCATCTTAATGTAACTATATTCTACCATTTTTGAAGTGTAAATTTAGTTTCAGTTTGCATCAACCGAAACCATTTATATGTCTTCTTTTCTACATTATGAGCCTGCTTGCCCCGTAATAAAATAACCCAGAAGAATTCCACTGAAATCTCAACAATGCTATGACTAATAATCTTCTACATTCATAAACATTTTATGTCCTCGAGTGATATTTGTTTCAGTTCACTTTACACCTGCTGTTGGAGATGGCGTCCTCGGACCTGACATCCTGATGTACCGCAGTGATCGTGGACAATGATCTTCCTCATTCCGCAAACTTGACATACTGCCTTCATCTGTAAACTTCGCCGCAGTCGTTGGTCATCAGCCGTGTTGGGTGCTTTGGGACTCTATACCAACAAATGTACCTACATATTACGTGCATGCTTCATGACTAGATTTGACATCATCCAGTACCTACCCTCTCTCATAGTATCGGTATCTTAGCGTACTTCAGGAGTCCACTTTCCTGGATTTGGCCTCCGGCGAGGCCGGCAAGTCTCTCTCACCATCAGCACTGTGCGGATACTGCTTTCTACGCCTATGGAATTTCCAACGCCGTGTTTTTGAAACAAATATACTAAACATCAGGATTTGTTTTTGAATTTAGATATTTTTCTCATGTGCATACATTTTGTCATGTATAGAAGGGGAGGTCTCTAACCGGCGGAAGAGGATGCTTCTTGTGTTAGACAACTCTCTAAACATTTCGCCACCGGGCGAGTTGGCCGTGCGGTTGGGGGCCCGCAGCTGTGAGCTCGCATCCGGGAGATAGTGGGTTCGAATCCCTTTGTCGGCAGACCTGAAGATGGTTTTCCGTGGTTTCCCATTTTCGCGCCAGGAAAATGCTGGGACTGTACCTTAATTAAGGTCACGGCCGCTTCCTTCCCATTCCTAGGCCTTTCCTGTCCCATCGTCGCCATAAGACCTTTCTGTGTCGGTGCAACGTAAAGCAAATAGCAAAAAATGCATTAGTTGCATCTAATGGTAAAACGTAGAACTCTGTCAAGATAATATTGCTATTCGTTCCGTTTCCTTAGAATGCCCATAGGTACCATTTTATTAACTAGTGTGGCCACCTAGCTAGGAGCTAGTGTTTATACTCTTAGCGAGAATTGTAACTTTTAGAGGTTGGGACACCTGTTTATTTCTGCTTGGATGCCCCTACCTTCCCCCAGCTCGCTGTCAATAAAAACTTCCTCGATCACGCATGTTCACCGGTTTTCTTATCATCGCCTGCTGAAGTGCAGAACTCTCTTAGGACGGTCGGCTGGCGCCGGTGGGCGATTATCAGGTAGACTTCGAGGCTCTGAAATATCTTGTAATTTTTAAAATCTAATGGCAGATGGAGATCCTTAGTGATCTTGTAATGTAAAGTTTAGGGCAGCTGCATTCACTTCTCCATTTTAACAACGTAATATTTCTATAGCTAATTTTTTTCTTGAACTAAAGTAGGTGTCGAGAAACTATTATAAACTTCCAAGGAAAGCACGAGTGTGGACCCCCGTTTCCATTTTTCTTCCCTATGACCAGGACTTTCCGAAATTTAATTTTCTGATATCTTTCGGTTGTAATGTTCTCCTTTTCCTATTCACAGCTTAGCATGGGGTTATCCTCTGTATTGTCAGGCTCGTTTAGATCGTGTTGTCATGTTATTCCCAAGCGATCATGAATGACATTTTTGATATCCCTATTCTATTCATTGTTAGACTTTAATAATTTAATGCTGATTTCGTTTTCATATCTGAGTGATATTTGTTAGCTTATCTTTCTATCGTTAGTTGCCACTCTCTGGGCAGTTGGTAGTTTGAGCTCTGCTCCTGTGTAACTATTTGGAATCATTCCCATTGTAAGACGTAGTTTGATGTTACCTACTTAAAAATGTAGCCGGTGTTAATTCGGTGATTAGTTTGTACCTGAAGAGATTAATGACGATCGTACTGTTTGATTATAAAATGGAACTTTTTTGTTCCTTAAATGTTTATAATAATCTCTGAGTATCAAGACTGTTAGTCATTATAAGTTTAAAGTTATCTAATTGTAAATTAACTGTATACTTCCCGTTAATTGCAGCTGTATGAAGTTATTGATTTAGATTGAATGAACTTGACTCCAGGACGCGATGCTTCACCACATGCATGACAGCTGAAGATGGTGGGAACAGGAACGTGGGTTCTGTATACGTGTAATCGAGGCATGTAATTTTCATGCTTATACAGTATATGTAGGCCTATACTTTGCAGGTTGACTGGATTTGCATTCGTTGTCATGTTTATTAGTATCTGAAAATGAATAAAATTAGAATGTCATCATTATCATATCATGTTCTTCTATGGTCTGTCATATATTTGCTCTTGGAAGATGGAGTTGAGTAACAATTTGCGCAACGTAGTTTGTTAGAGAATGATCTCCTGTGCTGTAAGTTGCGGGATTATATACATGATATAGGTGTTTTATGTTAGTGTACACAGGATCGAGGAAAGGCTGTAATAAGAACGTACGAAGAAAGGAAATAATGGAAAAGGATTTTTTCCAACCCGTAAGCAGTCTTTAACTGTTCAAATTAAATCCCTATCAAGGCCATTTTAGATATTGGTACATGAAATCATTACGGTACTTAATTTTAGTGCAGATGAATGATTTATAAACACTCGGGATAAGTTCAAGGTTGGATTGTACAACAACTGATTTTAAGGAATAACATAATTAAATGTGAATTCGCCTTTAATGCTCTTTCCTTAAATACAGATACAATACCAGTTTTAAATTTCACGATAGATAGAAGTAAAAATGATATGAACAATTGAGCACTATTCTGAGAGTTATATTACATCAGGAATCATATTTACATTTCATGAGATATTTAACAGTTTGTTTTACCCCTTGGCAGCTCTATGAAGTTGTTGATTTAGATGATATGGACTTCATTCCAGGTCGTGATGCTTCACCACATGCATGACAGCTGCAGATAGTGGGAACAGGAACTTGGGTTCTGTATACATGTTTATCGGGACACGTCATTGTGACACTGATATGTGTATACTTTGTAGGCTGACAGCACTTGCATTCGTTGTCATGTTTGTTAGTATCTGAAAATGAAACATAAAGTCAGAATAATTGTCATAATTAACATATCAAGGTTTTCTTGTGGTCTATAATATATTTGTTACCGGAAGATGGAATTGAATAACCATTAGCGTAACGTAGTTTTAGACAATCATGTCGTGCGCTCTAAGTTGCGGGATCAATTCCTAATGCAGTAGGTTCCTGTGTACTTGAGAAATCTGTATCAGTACAATAACAAGCACATTAAAGAACCATATTTTAAGCACATAGCATATAAACAGATATACAGAGAGATTCAAAAGTTTGCGCAGAAATTGAAGTACAAAAAATACAACAACTTTCGAATAAGAGCACATAGTCTAGGGCCAAACCCTGCATCAGATCAAGTTTTGGAAGGTCAGGAACGACATAAGAGATTTACTTTTCCAAAATGCTCTACAGTCCTATGCAATTCAGAACTGGCAAACAATAAAGTGTTAGTCGTTTTTACACACTGTGAAGTTCACAAAAACTGTTCTAACTGTTGTTCATCACATTCAATGCAAACATTACATCGGCGTAGTAAACTCTGGTGCTATCTACTGTATACTGTACATCACATATCGCACGAATCTCGTCAGATTTTGCAAACGCGTTTTTCTGCATTGGCCACTGATGTCACGTACGCAAAGTTTTGGTATTACCACAAGAAGAAATTCAGAGGCTTCAAATCAAGGCTGGCCATGTCTTCGACCTCCTCTTTAGATCCAACGCCCGGGATATGTGCATTATTTTATCTTACTTACTGCACGAATAATGTGTGCCGGTGTTCCATTTAATTGCATTCAGATCTGAGTATGGAAGGTCTGGCTAATTCTATAACAGTTATGGCAAATCATCTTCAATGAGGTAAGGTACGCCATCCTATTCAAACATGGTGAAAGGAAGAGATTGTCCATAATAATGGCCCATATATTAACTGCGAGCGTGTGTTGGTTGTCGTGTTCGAATACGTAGTGATAGTTCCTCGCCGGGATATGGTTATTACGACTATTAAAGGAACCATCTCTGCTGAACTCTGCGTCATCTATGAACGACACATAACTTAGAAAACTGGGCTCAGTGGCACAACTGTCTATCAGGCATCAGCGAAATTGCACTCGTTCTGGGAAATCCTCCTCATTCAAATAGTTAAATCGGTGGCGATGATAGGGATGCAGCTGATTGCCATTTAAGAGATGCTGCATACTACTTTGAGAAATTTCCAAGTTACATGCTGGTAGATTGTCCTTCTTCCATATAAACAAATACCTCGTCTTCTGTAACAGATGTTCGAGCGCGACGTGGACAGTCCACATGGTGCACAGTGCACAACAAATCTGTCTTTCGGAGCCGGCGGTGAATGGTTTGGAATGTCTTGTCGTATATTGTTCGGGGTACAGGCGTTCAATTTTGTGTGGATTACCAGCGGCTCTGCCGTGGATGAAATGCACACCTTGGAGTTCTGAAAACGTTTACCCGTGTTTAGCCTGCGTCCCCTCACGGATGTCACACTGACAATAGTTACCTTCCACGGAATACCGTTGTGTGAACTACCAGTAACAGTACCGTATCACACTACAAACAGCAATCTGGTCGCTGAGAGAACAAATGACAACCAGATGTACCCAGCGCATGCGTCTCTTGTACTATGTTCGGTGTGACAACAGACTGCTCGTCTTCATCGAACGCAGAGCCCTATGACACCGTATGCTTACCCCCGTCACCGCCTTCATTGAATGTGGTGGGCGATAGTTCGAATATTCTACGTCCGGTGTGTAAGTAAAGTGTACACAAAAGCGAATATGATCACTTCACTGACTGTCAGTTGCACATTGTTTACGAATGTAGAGCATTTTGGAAAATAATTAAAATCATTATGCGGTTTCTCATATTCTCAGGCTTGTCCTGCCTCAGGACATTCCTATTCGACCCCTCTAAGGGCTGCTCCAGTTTCTTTGCAACCTGTGAAATCACTGACTAGAATATGCAGAAGAGGTAGAATTTCAAAAGATTTGATGTTCAACATGAAATTTTCCCTATTCCTTTTTACTCCACGAATATCATTAGTAATTTGTCCACTTCCTTGGCTGAAAGGTCAGCGAAACAGCCGTCGGCTCATAGGGTCCTAAGCTCGATTTCTCGTCCGGTCCTGGGATTATAATCGTGAATGTTTAATTCCTTTGGCCCGAGGACTGGGTATTTGTGCTGTCCCTAATATTCCTGCAACTCACAAACACACCACACGCAACACAATTATCCACCACACAACATTCCGTTTCCTACACATAGTAGACGTCACCCACCCTCGTCGTAGAGTATCCCTAGAAAGGGTTTATTCGGCTTAATAGCCACATGGAAATATCTTATTGCTATTATTATTATTATTATTATTATTATTATTATTATTATTATTATTATTATTATTATTATTATTATTATTATCAGTAGTAGTAGTGATTTAATGACTTTATAGCTTCGCCCTCCTATAGGTAGGGTAAGTTTTTTAGAAATTAAAAAATTACAATCCATTTTTAGACAGGCGGTAATTTGTACATCAAAATCTCGCATCCTATTACATCTCTGGAATAAAGAAAAGTTGTACACGATTTATATAAAGAATATTAGCTAAATCAATTAGATGCCAAACTAGTGGAGGTGAATTCTGGCTCAAGGCATCTGCTCTATGGAATTTTAATTTAGATGAGAGTCAATTAGTGACACATTCTGTGAGCTATGGGTTAACTGCTATGCCTATCTACTGTTTATTACGTGTTATTTTAATTTTTGTCAGTGTTCCCCTTTCTGCATACCACATTTTAAGCTTTAAAATTAGCATTTTATGTTTTAAAATACCAAGAACATGCATGCCAATTGCTGCGTAGTTGTACTGAATAAGCAATAACTAGAATCACTTGGGAGGAAGAACAACTTAAATTTATTGAAATACTGCATGGAAGAGACATATGAAATCTGTAAATCTCTTGAAAATGTTAGCCTCTTTGTAAATGTCTGGCACTAATACAGCAGAATCGACCATGCATTGAATGAACAGATATATTTGCTCATTCCTCATGTAATGAAAAATTAGGGAATAGAGGCAGGTCTTATAACACTTAAATGCAGTGTTGGATTTACAAACGAACCAGCTGGGCCGGCGCCGAGGGCGATATATTTTGGGGGCCGCAAAAGTTAGCCAACACGTAATGATTTATTAATGTCCTTCTGTAAAGTAATATTATTGTACTGATAATTAGTATATACTTTTAATTGATTTAAATAGTTGCTACAAATATAAATAAATAATAAAAACAATAATTTTCACTATCACCTTATTAAATTACATACATCTTAAAACTGAGTTTGAAGCTTGAGTGTAAATTACCGCAGTATTTATGCCCGTTGAGTTGTTTTGTGTATCCACTACAGAACTCGTCGTATTAACATATAGGCTACAATCGATGTCACGATGCTCACCATCACTGCTTTCAAGTGACTACACTATTGTAATACACAAGCACTATTCCTACTCTAATCTCATATAAATCCTGGAATATCTCTCCAAGTCAACAAATTAATCGAATATTCAAGTAACACAGTAATTATTGATGGTATTATGTTGACTAATCATATATCATTACACCGATAAGTAAAAGAAAATGATTTTTGGAACTGAACTTTTCAAATTAACGATCAACTACACTTCATATTTAAATATAGCGTTTTAATTTTATCCCGTAGACTTCACTTTTATTACAATGGAGAAGGAGCCGAAATAGGCTGAACAAAGGGTACCAACTACAGAAAATTCAGGCCTGCGTAAAATATACTGTGTGATTTATGAGCAAGCAGAAATGTACGTTCGAAGACAAGGCGAACTAAATTTCTCAAACAAAGAGGTGTACATCGACTTTTTCCTTACCATTAGTCAAACTATGAATTCTGCTTTAGCCGATCATTCGAAGTATGCTACAGCCTTCAAAGACACGTCTACTGAAATTCAGAACAATTTAGTTGAAGATGAAGGAACAATATTCTGCACGTGGTGCTCATAAAACCAGATGATCCCTATAGAGAAACATAAGTGTCAAATTGTAAAAGTGATCACGATTAATCGTAGTTAAATATGAACGTGATAGAAAGGATGGTAGTGAAAGTAGGACTGTTAATCAATATATTATGGTCGATAAGAGAGGTATGGGGTACATAAAAGAAAGTAATTATGATCAGTGGATAATGGTAAATAAAAATATAAAAAAGGGTTTAAAAGGGTTTAAAACAATAGTTGAGGAGTGTGAAAACAGCTAGGTCTATGGATTTTTGAAGGCGTGGAAATAAATATTTTAATAAGGAGGTGCATGTTACAAAGAAATAGAGTTTAGAATGGTCGCGAGAAAGGAGGAATTGAAAGAAATTATAAGGAAATTGAGTTTAGCAAATACGAAAGCTGAGGGTAACATGATGTTGAGCATAGCTGGCAGTAATATGAATTTTAGTGGACAATTGAAGGGCGTGTATCAGTAATTTATGGCAGCAACAGGACCTAGGCAGGACATTTCAACAATAAATTCAAAAATTAATACTAAGTGATTTGATAGGCGGCAGTTCGGGTTCACGGAGGGTGATTCCAGTGAGGTTCTTCTTGCAGGATTACAGCAAGGTATAGCAGATAGTTGAGATTCAGGAGATGAAATGAACTGTGTTGCTATTGACCTATCAAAGACTAGTGATAGCGTACAGATTATATCATGGGAGACTACTGATGAAAATTAGGAATTTTTTGCTTACTGTAGCAAAGGAGTGATTGAAGGAGTGGCTAAATTTCTAAAAAATAGAAGTGAATTGATGTAGGCGAAATATTATTTGATTATGTAGTGATTAAGATGGACACCTGCAGGATAATATTACGGACCTTTATGTTTTCTTCACAGGCCTCAATTTCGGCTGAGCCGACAATTTTAACTGCGAGTATGTTTGTGCCTCTCTCAATACACTTCTACACAACACACCGCGCTACTAGCCACCACAGAAACACGTACATAGGGTGGGTATCGGAAATGACATCCGGCCTTAAAACTGGACAAAATCCATAACAAGTGTAACCCCAATAAATTGGGAAGAAGCGCAGGAAAAGAAATTAGTGAACTGGCAAATGAAGCTATGTGCGTATTTATGTTCCTCTTACTGCACTGCATGGGATCTATTTATTCATATCATCAGGGTCATAGGAGATTTTAACTCTGTAGAATAGCGAAGCTTCGATCCAGTAGCAGTAATGCCTTCTTCTTCTTCTTATTATTATTATTACTGTACCGGGGTACACCTTCTCCGGCTATTTAAAATGCGTGCCTCCTCCACTACGTCCACCTTTGACAGTGACCAAGAACTTTTAAGTCTTTCTAAAAGTTTCTTCCCCGATGGTTGGATAACTATGTCATCTATTTTCTAGTGAAATCTAGTGCGCTAAGCCCAAATTAATTCAAGAAGATATTTAATTTATAGTGGTTGGTAAACCTTCCTTCTGGTTATTGTTTTTGATGTGCCGAAGTTTTTCACACTTCACATGGTTCCTCATCTAATGCAATCTCCCTATCACATGCCTGTAACTAAGTTCGCTAGTAAATCAAACCCGGGGAAGTATATGGAAATTTAGTCTATCAGCGCTCTCGATTTTAATTTAATCTATAACTTTCCCCTCCGGAGCTATTTAAGGAGAGCACTTTAGGGCCGTCTCGTCTGATTTGCTCCGGTTATTGAGAGTGCGACTTGACGGAGAATAGAGGGGGCCAGGAGGCAGGGCGCGGCCGGCTTGAAGAAGATTCAGCGCTAACAGGTAATGGCAGAATTGACCTAAACCTGTGACTGAGTCGGCGTGTTTTTCGAGGGGAAGATTTCAGTAGTTTTCCTTGCAATCTAATATGTGATGTTTTCTTTTCTTTGGGCTGAAATGCAACACCTTCTGCGTAGTCTTCGGACTCGATTTATATTCTCTACTGGGAAAATATTTAGTATAAGGGAGCACGTGTGGTGACCCTCGGCAGTCTCGCCTTTTACTTTTGAGTTGGGTGACTTAAGTTTTCAACCTTTGAGGTTTGGAAATTTCCCCCCTGAAATCACACTTTTTAGCATGGGACTAGCCTCTGTGTCATCGGTATTAAGCTCACTTAGGTCTTGTCTTTCCCTGGACATTCTTCTATGGTGTGCTGGTGTTTCGTCTCCTTGTATTTCGTTAATGGCCTGTTTTGCGTAACCTTTTATTTTCCTTCTTAAAGCCTTGTAGAATGGGTAATTATATCCCTGTATATTCTTGATGGGTTTTTGATTAATAGTGTCTACGTTAAATTTCCCTTGGGGAATAGTACTTTACCCGGTTGTGAAACCTTGTAATTGATAAGCCCACCATGGGCAACCTACTTATGAACAATACGAAGTGGGGTCACCCTAGGGGTTTCCAGTGTAATTGAAATTGTAAATAGCAACTGATTGTCTGATTGAGGCTAGCCTCTACTGTATGTATTTTGGAGCTCAGACTCTATGATATTGTACCTGCCAGGAGTAGCTTAACGTCTGAGAATTTCTTCCATTTAATCTTGTACCTGATTAGGCACTTCTACGTCCAATATTTAATGTGAATATCATAAGTAACATTTCAGATTTTCTTGTTATGTCATTGAATTACGCTATCTGAATTTTAAGAGAGGAAAGAAAATGAATTTAAATTTTTTTTAAAGTTTTGCCCCTGTACAGCCATTCAGCCCAAGAGACTGCTTACCTCTGCGTTCCATGATAAATCCCAGTATCAAGTGGTAACATAGCGTGGTTGAATAAGTCTAGACAAAATACACTTTTGACTATTTCTCAATAAATTTGGTATTTCTACACTGGAAATTTTTCAGTTTTCTAAATTTTCTAAATTATGTCAAAGTTAATATTCATTATGTCTGGCCCCAGAGACGTTCTTGTTCCTTGGTATTTACGGGAGGAGGAGCTATTTTACGAGCTGGCAATTAGAAAGGTTCCGTCCGGTGGCACGTTTGCAAAAGACGCATCACGATTGAAGGATTCATTATAATTACCAGGGTTAGGATTTTTAGGTGCGTACCTTTTCTGTTACGGTAAATTAAAGCTGTTCGGAAAGAAATCAAAGTGTGAAATTTTGTTTCTAGTTGCGAAAAGAGGCATCCCTAATACACCTTTTTCCCTTTTTTGGACCTTTATCATTTTTTCCTCCAACCACGCCCATAATCCCCTTTCCCCCTTTTGTCTTTTAAGTTTAACTCAAGTTTGTTCTATAAGATTACTAATTAATATAAAATATTTAACTTTCAATTAACGTCTCCTCAGCTTGCTGTGTACGTGTGAATAGTAAGCCTACCTCTTTCAGTAAACACCACGCGGGTTTTGAAAGCACACCTGCAAGAATGGAAAATAATCCTGCGTTCGACAAAACACCGTTCTCTCGCTTTACCGCTATAATTTAGCCCGCAATAATGCAATTGGCAATGAGTGATTCTATCCCACCAGAATCAGTAGCCTGCTGTTCGTGAATGTGAGTTTGTTACTGTGAGACGTCATCTGTTCGCATGGAGGCGGAAACTGGTGACGCAGAAATGTCAGCAACCGCACCCGTGTAGTTCCGAGAATTAAGATTGAGTTCTGCTCGAAGCTACTAGAAATCGCTGAGACTGCAGTTCCAGCATGAATGAGAACATTCTGGTAACTGTCGCGGTGTTATAAGAGAGTGTGGACAGCAAGTGAGCGAGTGAGCGCAAGAGTGAGTTGTGTGATAGTCGCATTGAGTTAGCAATGCTAGCGCTTTGTTACATTACTAAACGAGTGTACAATTAAATTTTACCATGCCAAAGGTAACCAGTGCCCGATTTATTGCTCTGGCTTAGGAATTCAAACAAGATTTCATAGACGGGGAACTGTTATGCGATGAACTATGTGTGATTCAAAATTTTTGTTAGATCAAAAATACCAGCGCATCAAACAACACATTTCCACTCTAAACATCAAATGAATACGACTCTTCAAGCAAACAGATCGCGGCAACCTCTATTACGAAATGCGTTTCAACAGAGTTCTTCAAAAAGCCAAAATTTGGAAGAATTAAACATTGATTTGTGTGCAGTTCTTACAAAAGTAGGAATTTCACTCAATAAGGTGAACCATCCAGCCTTCAAGGGATTTCTTGAAAAATACTCAGTGATTTCAATGCCCTATGAGACTACTTTAATAAAAAACTATACGGAGCCTGTTTACCAAGAAGCCGTACAAAAATTCAAGAAGAAAGTGTCTGATTGCGATGTGGGAATCATTGTGGATGAAACCATAGACTCAGTAGAACGATATGTTTTGAACATTTTAGTTTTTCCCTTGCAGAGGAGAACGTTAAGCCCATGTTGTTAAAATGTATGAGCTGCAGAAAGCCAATGCCAGTACAGTAATGCAATCAATTATGGACTTCTGCCAATAACTCTGGCCTACTGGTATCGAGTTTGAAAACTTCTTCTTGTGGTTACGGACCAAGCTCCATACATAGTTTCAGCTGTTGACCAATTGATACCTTCATTTCCTTAGTTGAAGCATGGGACATTATTGCTGCATGCCCTTCACAGGGTTTGTAAATCCACAAGGAATGAATACGACATCGCAAATCAATTCATCTCTGCCCTGAAGAAGATTCTACTGAAAGTTCCGAGTCGTGTTGTTGCCTACAGGGAAACCACTGGCCTGCCCTTTCCAAATTTCCCGGTCATTACTCTCTGGGGATCGTGGATTGAGTGTGTTGCTATGGTGTGTGAGAATTTTGCCAAAATTAGACAGTTTGTGCTTTATTTCGATCCAGCCAGCGCAGGTGCAATTTCCAAGGCACAGCAACTTCTGTTACCGGAGGAAATACATAATTTGCGGGCAGAAATACATTGTGTCCATAGTTACAAGTAACAGACTGCAGTTATTAAACGATTCGAAGAACAAGCTCTGGAAAAGAAAAAAAAAGGGATATTTATCCTTCCGTGAGGGAGCCGTTAGATGGCTTTGCCAAAGACAAACTTGAGTCTAGTCTTCAGAAGAATCCAGACATTGAGGATTTCGCCACACCTGTAGAGTTGCCATTCGAGTGAATACAAGGTTTGCCCCACTGGTTTCTGTGGATGTCGAAAGAAGCTTTAGCATCTACAAAGACATTCTATCTCCTAATAGAAACAGATTCACTTTCAAAAATGTACAGGTGCTTAATGTCTTGTAGTACAACAACTTCATGATTTTTTCTTGCTTTGATGAGTGATAATTTGATGTACTTGTTTGTAATTCAATAAACTAGAATAGAGGAAAGAGAAATCGTTGAATTAGTTGAATAAAACAGCACGTTTTTGTCTCTTTTCTTTACATTATTTGAGCACCTTTTCCCCTCCTTTTTCATCTGAAATTTGCATCTAAAAACCCTAACCCTGATAATTACCTATTTCTACTCCTGTTTATGGTGAGAAGGAATTTGGTGAGTCAGTAGCGTAGCCAAGATTTCAGTTGGGGGGGGGGCGGGGGCATTCAGAATTTTATTTTGGTAGGTGTCCAAACTTGAGTTTAGGTGGTATAGAATACCTAAAAAGGAAATGAGTGTCCTTGGATCCAAGTAAGAGTGGTGGATTCGTGCGGATTCCGGAAGCTAATAGTATTCTTCTTCTTCTTTTCCCACATGTGGGGTCGCGGGTGCGAACTGTGTCCCAAATGTTTATTTGAGCCTGTTTTACGGTCGGATGCCCTTCCCGACGCAACCCTATATGTAGGGATGTAATCACTATTGTGTGTTTCTTTGGTGGTTGGTAGTGTAGTATGTTAACTGAATATCAAGAGGAAAGTGGTGGGACAAACACCCAGTCCCCGAGTCCGAAGAATTATTCAAGCGCGATTAAAATCCACGACCCGGCCGGAATCGAACCGGGGACTGCCTGAACCGAAGGTCTCAACACTATCATTCAGCCAATGAGTCGGACTCCAGAAGCTAATAGTAATATACATTATATATAAAATGCTTAAAAAAATACATTCGTTAAAACTCCTGGGGTGTCTCAACTCCTTGGACAACAACGCACCCCACTCACACCCCCGCCAACCTCTGTTACTCCCATCTCAACATAACTGCAGCATTTCATATATTCCGAGTACAAGAGAAATGAATGCAAGGATAAACAGTTTGAGTAAAGATTAAATATTCTGGTTTAGAATAAATACTACCGAGCTCGATAGCTGCAGTCGCTTAATTGCGGCCAGTATCCAGTATTCGGGAGATCGTGGGTTCGAACCCCACTGTCGGCAGCCCTGAAGATGGTTTTCCGTGGTTTCCCATTTTCACACCAGGCAAATGCTGGGGCTGCACCTTAATTAAGGCCACGGCCGCTTCCTCCCCGCTCCTAGCCCTTCCCTGTCCCATCGTCGCCATAAGACCTATCTGTGTCGGTGCGACGTAAAGCAAATAAAAAAAAAAAGAATAAATACTGTAATTTTATTATAATAAAGGTCACGTGATAAGCTATAAAGAAAAGAAGTGACATTTTATACAATCAATGTAGCAAAGAAACACACATACACGCGTCGAATAAAGGTTTCTCGCCCTTCTAGTGCATGGCTAGATGATGAAACCAAGAGAATGATGGCCCACTGTGACTCGTTATTTCGACATCACAAACAAACTCTAGATGACACAGGCTTAGAATCTTACCGCATCTAAGAAATCGCACAACGTAGTTAATCAGAAATAAAAAATGTACAAAATTCCGGAATTTGGCTAACAACTTAAATTCTAATCGCGCATTGGACCAATTTAGAGCCCTGGGAATAGTAAAACATAACAGAGGCAGAGAACTCCTGACACTCTACTTGACGAACTGAACTATTATTTTAGTAGAATAAATATTCAACCCACCCCAATTAACTGCACCGACTCATCGCCCTCCCCTCCAGCCAATCCACCATTCACATTTCACAGTGTCACAGAAAATCAGGTTAAAAGGCTTTGTACTCGATTAAAACAAAGGCTACAGGTGTAGATGATATTACTTCTATACGAAACATTATGGTTGTTGTCCTACCTATACTGATGCACATACTGAACTACTGTTTACCAAACGGAACTTTCCCTACTTTCTGGAAAACATCCAATATTATACCGGTACCTAAGAGTTTAGACCCACAATCACCGTCTGAATATCGTCCTGTGTCCATACTCCCTGCGCTTTCTAAAGCCTTTGAACATTTAGTATAAGAGGAAGTTCTGGAGTACCTAAATAAAAATGCTCTTTTGGACCCTTTGCAATCTGGATTTAAGAAGGATCACAGTACCGCGACAGCACTTTTGAAGGTTACTGAAGATATTAGAAACGCTACGGACAAACGACTGCTCACTATAATTATCCTTCTTGACTTCAGTAGCGCCTTTGACACTATATAAATTCCGACTACGATAAAGAGAATGGACCTGGCTGCGCTTAGGTTTATAAATTCTTATATGAGTAACCGTCAACAGCGTGTAACAGTAAACGACAAGACCTCTAAAAAGAAAATGAAATTGGTGCCCCACAGGGCAGTATTCTAGGACCCTTACTTTTCTGTATCTATATCAATGACCCACCATCTGTGACAAGAAATAACACACACCACCTCTAAGCTGACAATCTTCAAATATATCGACGCTGCAAGATAAGATATTAACAATGACCTCCGACAACTCAGTATATATGCACAACGAAATTCTCTTGTACTAAACTCCACAAAATCTCAGGCAATTATAATTGGATCACGAAAATTACTGAGCTGCTCAAACAATGTCGTAATCCCGTCTATTCTACTGAATGGTAACATTATTCCCTACAGTAAAACGGTTAGTATTCTCGGCGTAATTATGAATGAAACACTTCATTGTTCGAATCTCACGAAAGAAATACGTGAAAAGATTTTTGGAGTGCTCCACCCCCTTAAACGGCAGAGGGATGTATTTCCATTTGAGCTAAAGGCCAGACTAATACAGACTATCATTCTCTCTATTCTTGATTATTGTGACGTTGTTTTAGTTGACATGACGAGAGAAGAAACAATTAAACTTCAACGAGAACTAAATTCCTGCCTGCGATTTAATTACAATATCGAGTACGATGTTCATACCACCCCATACTATCAGGCTGTGTCATGGCTGAAGCCTGATAAACGTCGGCAGCTACACATTTTATGGATGGTGTTTAGAGTGTTAGCTGAAAGTCAGCCACTGCATAATTCTTCTAAAATCAACTTTTTATCATCATTTCAGAACTTACACGTTCTAGATCCTTTCTTTCTAATCCACTGCACCGCACAAATAAAATTAATAGATCATTTGTGGTGACCGGCGCCAGATTATGAAACTCTCTGCCAGCTCAGGTCAGAGAAACTAACTTAAGTTAATGAGACTACCTGCTGAGGACAGCTGACTGAATGATTGAAGTATGAATGTGTGCGTGCCTGAGGATTAGCTAGTTTAACAGTTTTTAATATGAATTAGTTTTAATATTAATTTAGTTAGCAATTTATTTAAATATATTTTCAATTCTATTAATTTATGTAGTATTAACTATTTTAAGTAACTCAGTATTTTATTTAAGATTTTGATTAGTATGTGCTTCAGTGTAGGAGAGGGACTCTAGCCCTAACTTCGCCACTGTAAAAAAGACACTAATAAATAAATAAAAAATAAAAATAAATAAATTAATAAATAAATAAATAAATAAATAAATAAATAAAGTTAAATATAGAATGCAAGGGGTATAGATATTTTGTTAGTTGGGAAAGAAAAATACACGTCACAACATATGCTAGGTAGAGTTTACATTGTCCTATTAGTTTCTCTCGCGGTTAGGGCCGCGCAGCTGTGAGCTTGCATCCGGGAGATAGTGGATTCGAACCCCACTGTCGGCAGCATTGAAAATGGTTTCCCGTGGTTTCCCATTTTCACACCAAGCAAATGCTGGGGCTGTACCCTAATTAAGGACACGGCCGATTCCTTCGCGCTCCTAGGCCTTTCCTATCCCAGCGTCGTCATAAAACCTATTTGTGTCGGTGCGACGTAAAGCAAATTGTTAATTAGTTTCCCTCGCAAGCCTGGGATACAGAATATAGTACTATAAAGTTACAGTTTTGATGATGATGATGCTTGTTGTGTTAAGGGCCTAACATCGAAGGTCATCGGCCCCAAGTTACAGTTTTATGACGTTAATATTCGTATCTATAATTATTATTAACGTGCCAGAAACTAACGACATGGAGCTGTTGCCATTTCAACACCGTTTTAAGGGCCACCGACCGAAGCTGGGATTTGAACCTGAGAACTCGGACTCAGAAGGACAGCGACTCAACCAAATGAGTCACATGAAAAGGAGGCTTTTGTGATGATTGTTACAAATAGATGCAGTTAGTATTTTTTACAATGGTTTTATGAGGAGCATTTATTAAGTCGTACGTTTTCCAACTGTCCTAAATGCACGAAACCGGACGGAACAACTAGCTGGAAGCTAAAGAGCCTTGCAGGGGTGTCGCTTCCTACTCTGGTAACTTTTCCAAACTAAACTTAATGGCGTAACAGCCCCGAAGGGCCATCGCCTACCAAGCGACCGCTGTTCAGCCCGAAGGCCTGCAGATCAGGAGGTGTCGCGTTGTCAGCACGACGAATCATCTCCGCCGTTATTCTTGGCTTTCTAGACCGGGGCGGATATCTCACCGTCAGATAGCCTCTCGTTTATAAGAACGTGGGAAGAGTGTACCACGAACCACCCCTCAGATCGAGGTAAAAATCCCTGACCTGGCCGAGAATCGAACCCGGGGCCTCCAGTAGGAGGCAGGCACGCCACCCCCACACCGCGGGGCCACCTGGTTACTTTTGGGTCTCCTTATTTTAGAATTTGACTTAAGGCATCCTGCATTCGTTTCCCGGCACTAACAGAGTTAAGAAAGGCATGGGATGGAGAAGATACAGCCTTGTTTGTGGGTGCAGTAGAATCTCCCATAATCTAAATATCTACGACTTAGAAGGTAGTCACCTTCACGGGGCGTAGTACAAAAGTGGTTCCTTTTTAAGAAGACAAAATAAATGAAGATATTATCAATTTTACGAATAGTTTCAATAATGCAGCCGGTTTATGTTAAGAGTACAGAAGCCATGATTGTACATGGCAACAATCAAAACCATCAATATCTACTGAAGATCCGTCACCGCACTCGGTAGGACCGACTTTCGTTTCATATCCACCCGGCTAGTTGGCCGTGCAGTTAGGGGCGCACAGCTGTGTGCTTGCATCCGGGAGATTGTGGGCTCGATCCCCACTGCCGGAAAGATGGTTTTCCGTGGATTTCTATTTTCACACCAGACAAATGCTGGGGCTGTACCTTAATAAAGGCCATGGCCATTTCCTTCCCACTCCTAGCCCTTTCCTTTCCCATCGTCGCCATAAGACGTACGGTGCGTCGTAAAGCGAATTCTAAATAAAAAATAAATACAAATCTTTCCACAACCCCTTCCAAGGAAAAGATGTATCCACGCTACTGGCCTGGACTTATACCCCACCCATTGAAATTATTTTGTGGGTACGCCACTGCATCCACTCACCATTTAAGGTACAAGGTAAGCCCGAAGAATGGTTGGATACTTAAAATACAACACCATAAATGATTCGGTTATGGCTCAAACTTACTAAAGAAAGGTAAGTGACGAATCAATAAAACGTGACTCCCCATTTTAAAAATGTTTTATACATCGACTGCTATTCAAGCTTCGGCCGTCTTGATGAGAAGATAGAACTATTTCAACTGAGTTATCACGTCCGCTAATTACAAATTAGTTACCCGCATTTTTGATGGTGCCATTTGAGGTTCCAATCAGTCCCCGGGCATTTGACAAAATATATAGGTCTACCTATAGGCCTTAGGCACGCATCCGCTTGCTTACTGTTAGAATAAAATAACCGTTTTCATAACTTACCGAGGATGCACATAGTTTTGGCTTCAAAAAAGTTACTTATATGGCACAAAATGAGGAACTAACGCGCAACTCACGATCCTGTCACAGTCTTCCCAACGCTGCAACTTAAACACAGCACATATCTCAACCACGGTACAACCCCAGGATCGCTAGGGCATTGTTGTTTCCTGGAACCGATGTGCAAAAGCTGACACGATATTGTAAGCTTGCAACTGTTCTGTACGTGACCTCCGTTATCTCGGTGGTCATGTTCCGGCCCCCTACTGAGTAATCCCTTGCTAATTGCAAATTGCCCTTTTCATCATCTCTTGACATTTGTCAACACCCGGTTACGTCCCCAATACTGAGGCCTGTACAGGGAAATATCCCCGCGCATCACAATCCTAAGTGTTTTCCTTTCATTCAAGCAGTACAGATATATAGAGTTATGTATGGCCTATTGAGCCTTCCTAGTAGATTCTTTGTCGCTACGTTAATTTAATATTTCGGCGTGTTTAAGTTGTTCGTACCGTACGTATAACAACGGCTGATAATGGCTCTAGTTCCAGGAAATACTTTTTTTTTGGGGAGGCCCCCCTGCCCCCCCTTGGCTACGCCAGTGTGGTAAGTCATTATCCATGATCACCATTAAGATTGCTGATCTTGCTTCTGTTGGCATTTTTTTGAAGGAGGTGAACCCATCGATAACCAAATTAAACATGTTCAGGCCAGGCTGTTTAATTTTTTTTAACAGAGTGGGGGATCTCTTGTCTCTTAAGCACAGTGAAGTACATTCTAGTAAGGCTAATTCATTATGTCAACGTATTTTTGATTTGTCTAATTAGGTGATCCAATTTTTGTCTGGGTTTGTTAGTGGAAAGGGTGATTATGTTGCCCCATGAACTATCAATGTGGACGAGGACCATAATAAGTCTACGGATAGTGGGGAATATATTGAACCACAGCATGTGTCTGCCCCATCTGAACAGATAGCCAATACCGTTGGAAACCCATAACAACTTCCCCCGTTTATCATTAGCAATGCCGCTTTTGAACCACTTAACACTCCGATTGCTTCACGTGTATTATTCCAAGGCTTTATTAGTAATCCACATCTTCCATCCATGTTACTTAAAGGGATTTACAAATTTTTGGTCAACTGCACGAACGACGTCATTTCATTCTCAAGATTTTTAGTAGGATTCCAAGACCATGCTTTGGTGTTTGCTCTCTCACACTCCCAAATTTTGCAAATCATACGCCCTTTCACCTTCGGTGCCTTGTCAGACTAAATTGTTTAAGCAATATCTGAAAGGAGCTCCATTGAGACATTATGCACATCTGTAGGCGAACCTCATTCATTCTAGAGCATTGTCTTAGTTAGTTCAGAAATACTACTTCAGAGTTCCGAGGCTAGAAGAAAATATAGCTGATTTTGTTCAGGACATTAGATTCTGCGCCGGAGTTTATGCCTTGCACTATTCCGAATGTCAGATAATGCAGACCATAATAGAAGGCATTTCTCCAACTTATCGCTCTTAATTGTGCTTTGCTTCCCGTCCTCGAACTTTTAAGGGAACTTGAGACTATGTCTGTTTCTGCGGAGTGAGTGAAATATGCCGACACTCTAAGAATTGTGCGCGATCCACCACCTTCTTCTAATGTTTCTAGGCCATAATCGCGTAGAACATTCTCCGGTCGAAAATGTGATATTTGCGGGTCTGCGGACCACTTACAGAATAAGTGCCCGCTGTTAAATTACAAAGATTCTAAAAATGGATCTTCTGACTTTTCAGGCTGTTTTAAATGTGGGTCTTTTACGCATTTGGCGAAGAAATGTGATTCTCCGACCACTACACACTCTTGCTCAACTTCCACCGATAACAGTAATACAATTTGACTAGACTGTCGCCTGAGCCTCCTTCCCGGGCAGTGTCTCCAGGCTCAGCCAAGATTAATTCAGATTATCCTATTACTTGTGTTGTAGAAGAAACACCGTCTAAGGTTATCGTTGAATGTACTAGGGAATGTTTAAAAATTGCTTCTGTTGCTCCAGAATTTGTTCGATACCTCAAAATTGAAATAAACAATGAACCTGTCACCGCCCTCTTAGATTCCGGAAGTATAGTATCCATTATATGAGGAGATTGCTATTCTATGTTAAAGACCTGCTGTAAATTTCCTGAATATATTTCCTCTAGTGTAAAATGTGTTTCGGCCAATTCTGTGTCGTGTTCTCGTGTTTCGTCACCTCAGAGTGAGATGACTTTAGATGTTAGTCATTTACCTGAGGACCAGGCCACGAATATTCGTACAGTAGATCAACCATTTTCTGACGTATTTTGGGAAAAACTAGGTGTGACCGTCACGATTGAATTCAAGATTGAGGTTACGGATTCGATCCCTGTCAGATTTTGTACTTAGAGATTGTAACCTCCCAAGTTGAAGGCCCTCCAGCAAATCGTGGTTAATATGTTGAGTGATGCTATTATTCGTCCCACTACTTCGGCATATTCGTCACCACTTTTTGCGTCAAAATCACAGAGTAGCTTCAGGCCAGTAGTTGAATATATGGCGATGAATCGTAAGATAGTTCTCCAGTCAGCACCCCTTCCTGGATTACATTAATGCTTTTCTTGGTTTCGAGAGACTAAATTCTTCACGATCTTGGATCTTAATCAATCCTATATTCAGATACCACTTGCGGAGGATCGATTTAACTGCTTTCGCTACCAACTGGAATCTATACGAATACAACCGCGTCCCCTTCGTGCTCCCCACTGGAGCAGCTGTTCTCACTTATGGCTAGATAGTGACTTCTCCGACATTAAATTCGACTACCTTTACCACTATATAAATGATGTCATTTTCTCAGAGATTTTCGAAGGTTATCTAGCTCATCTAGAGGAAGTACTCAAATGTCTTCGAAAAGCAGGCTTGATTGTATAGTTTTCAAAGGTATTGTTTGCTAAACCATCGATGTCTTTCTTGCGGATGTAGTTTCCTCAGGTGGAGTTTCCGTGGATGAGTCTAGAACTCAGGCGATCCGTGATTTTAAGCCTCCTAAAGACTTTAAAGGTGATGCGAGGTTTTTAGGAAGTTTATTTAAATCTTCGCTAACCGGGCGGCAGCCATAAATGATATAAATGATGCCGTTGTTTTCTCAGAGACTTTCGAAGGAATCTAGCTCATCTAGAGAAAGTACTCAAATGTCTTCGAAAAGTACGCTTGACTGTATAGTTTTCGAAGGTATTGTTTGCTAAACCATCGATGTCTTTCTTGCGGATATAGTTTCTCCGATGGAGTTTCCGCGGATTAGTCTAGAACTCAGGCGATCCGTGATTTTAAGCCTCCTGACGATGTTAAAGGTGATGCGAAGTCGGTATGTTAAGCCTTTTTTAGGACGTTCATTTAAAACTTCGCTAACCGTGCGGCACACATAAATCTGCTTTGTAGGAATGGTATCAACTTTGAATGGGGTCCGTCCCAACAAGCCGCTTTTCAGGATCTCAAATTAGCCCTCTGCAATGCTCCTGTTTGGGCTATGTCGGATTTTCCAACAAGTTGATAGTTCAGACCGACGCTTCTTCATCTGTTGTTGCAGCGGTTCCTCTTCTGCAATAATCCGAACTTGGAAGGCGCCCCATTGCCTATGCGGCTCGTACCGCGTCACTTCAAGAGGCTAAATATTCAGTGTATGAATTTGAGTGACTAGCTGTGCTTTTTGCCTTGGAAAAATCCGCACGTAATTTGAGCGCGTCAAATTTGAGCTAGAGACCGACAACCAAGCTGCAAGGTGGGTGCTTGTTAGGCCTCGATGTACTGATCGAATTGTTCGCTGGGCAATTCGAATTCCTGATTTCCAGTTTGATGTGCGATTGATGTGCGACACATTCGATGTCCTGAGAATATGGTCGCGGACGGGTTAAGTATAATTTTTTGTGGGATCCTACTAGTTATTCTGATTCCGAGGAAGAATGATATTGCTAAGTGTCAACGTGAAGATCCTGTGGTTGCTCCCGTCATTGGAACTCTTTCTTCTGGAGAACATGCTGTCCCTTATGTGCGGAGGAATTTGGTCCTATGTAGCCCATCACGGCACGACCTAAATATTTAAATTGTTATTCCATTGATTTTAGTACCGATGATCTTCAAATACTACCATGAGACATTATTAGGTGGGCACCTGGGCATTTCCAAAACCAGAAAAAAAGGAGCTGTTCATATGGAAGGCCATGGATGCAAAAACTAAAAAACTGGTCACAGCATGTAAAACCTGTCTGATAATCAAGCCCTCATTAACTACCAATGTTGTGTTGGTATTATCTCATCAAGCTTCCCCCCCCCCCCCCACCTCATGGAACGACTGTATATATATTTAGTGGGACCCTTCTCTCAATCACAAGGGAATGGCAATAAATTAATCCTTGTGGATGGTTTTACTCGATTTTTATGGTTGTTTCCTACTTTTCCCGCCACTGCACAAACTACTATTTCTTGCCTCAATTCCATATTTGCGACATTTGGACCATGCCAGTATCTCGTTTCTGATAATGCTAAAGCGTTTACTTCCAACCTATTTCGCAAGTTCTGCTTGATATATCCATTTTACATATCACAACTTCTGCCTATTGCCCCCAGTCATCTCTGGCTAAACGGGCCAATCGAAATCTTCGATCAGCACTTATTGCCTTCCACCGCAAAAAACCTTCTCGTCGGGATACATCCTTGCATTATCTATCATTGGGTTTTAATTCCGCCATTCATGTGTCCCACAAGTTCTCACCAATTCACTTATGTTTAAGTTCGTTCCGAACATTCCATTGTCTAATTTGTGGTCTATCAACGAGCTTTTACCGGGGAGAATAGATCCCGAGTATATCCGAGATCTATGGAAGAAAGATAGGTATTACCTTAAAGCTACACATAGGAGAGTAAAAACGAGGTATGACCGTGGACGAAAACCCACCAATTTGAAAGTTGGAGATCAGGTCATGGTAAAAATTTTTGTTCCGTCGGACAAGCTTGCCCCCAGATTTCATGGACTTTGTGCAATTCTGTATTTTTTCACTCCTGTCAACCTTCTGGTGAGTAATTCGGAGACTGAAAGGATTTTTCATGCTCACCTCTTTTAAGTAAAACCTTTATGAAGGTTCCCTTCCATTAGCTTAAATGTTACCTATTTGTTAAACTGCTGGGATTATTCTATTTCTTCCCTTAGGTTATTTTGTAAGTGTAAGTTTAGGTATTATTAGGAAAACTCGTGCCTCCTTATTTTGTGTTAAAATAAAGGTTAGTAGCCCTTCTGCTCTTTGTTTGGTATCAGAAATTATGTATGTGAACTATGAGTAGTATCTATTCATATGGTTATGATGTATCCTAAATTTTAACTTATATTGTTTGTTGTAAAAATTCATTCTGTCAAAATCTTACCTTCTAATATCTCTACGTATTCTGCTATAGCCGCCCCTGCCTCCAAACTTAATAAGAAACTTAGTTTTACGCTTCGTCAGACACGTTCATGTATTTACGTAAACATCATTGTATAACAGTTACTCTGGCCACCAAAATATACCTGCTACAGTGCCAAACCTTACACCTGAGGCCACAGGCAGTCAACCTGGGAGAGATACCGGCGCGGGTTTCGGGCCCGCCTTGCTCCGGCTGTGACTCCAAACTCAACCTCATTTGAGCCTGTCACCGTGGGAAGATGTTGGGACGCAGCACTAATCCTTCCACTCTATCTTTGGGTGTGACCTTGCTCTTGGGTCTTGGCCTCTCTTCAATCCCACTTCAGCTCCCATAATATTGGGAGGATGGCTTCTCGGGGTATCCAAAAGGTCCGAGCATCACATCCGTACATCGGCCGCTGCGGCCGTACCTGTCGTCAACCCTGTGCGCTATAGCACGATCTTGGACTACTTCGGTGTTGTAGCCATCACTAGTCTTCTACAGCAAGCCAAAACAAACAAAAAGAGAGGACTCACAACCAAGATATACACCAGATTGCCGATGTATTTCTGAACTTCAATGTTTCCAAATTTAATTGTGCTTCAAGATTTCAAAACTGTTCATTCTACTGTAAAACTTTATGGGGTGGAGTTCTGTAGCGGGGGGGGGGGGGTACAACTTCCCCACTTATCAACTACGGCCATCTATGGCACTGACCAAGAATTTTGACTTTCTAAAACTTTCTTCTTTTATGGTTAGATGGATCTTCCATCTATTTTCTAGCGATCTCTAATGGACTAAACACGAATAAATTTCTGAATATATTTCATTTGTGTTATTTCGCAAACCTTTTCTTTCTGGTTATTGTTTTTTGATGTGGCTAAGGTGTCAACACTTGATCTGCTCCTCCTCCAAAGTAATTTACCTGTCACATGGCTGTAAACAAGTTCTCCAGCCAATCAAACCCGGCGGAGTGCATGGAAATTTAGTCTATCAGTGCTCTGGATTTTAATTTAATCTGGAACTCTCCCCTACGGAGCTATTTAAGGAGAGCACTTTTGAGCCATCTTGTGTGATTTGCTCTGGTTATTGCGAGTGCGACTTGACGGAAGTAAGAGAGGGCAGGAGGCATGGGGAGTGAGGCTTGAAGAAGATCTAGCGCCAAAAGGTAAAGGCAAAATTGACTTAAACATCTGATTGTGTTGGCTTGTTTTTCCGAGGGGAAGATTTCAGCAGTTTTCTAAATATCTAATATGTAATCTTTTCCTAGGGCTGGAATGTAGAACCTTCTACGCAGTCTTCGGACTCTATTTATATTCCCTACAGGAATTTTTTAAACATAGGAGAGCACGAGTGGTAACACTCAGCACTCTCCCCATCTACTTTTGAGTTGGATGACTAAAGTTTCCAACTTCTAAATTTTGGATATTTACTCGGCCTTTAAACGTTCTTCTTTAAAGCAATTCTAATTCCATGGCAGTACAGCCCTGAATGGCCTTGGCCTACCAGGCGACCGCTGCTCAACCTGGAGGCCTGCAGATTACGAGGAGTCGTGTGGTCAGCACGAAGAATCCTCTCGGTCGTTATTCTTGGATTTCCAGACCGGGGCCGCTATTTCACCGTCAGATAGCTTCTCAATTCTAATCACGTGGGCTGAGTGGGCCTCGAACCAGTCCCGAGATCTAGGTAAAAATCCCTGACCTGGCCGGGAATGGAACCCGTGGCCTCCGGGTAAGAGGCAGGTACGCTACCACTACACCACGGGGCTGGCTCAAACGTTCCCCTTTAGTCACCCTTTTTGGCGTGGGATTAGCGTCTGTGTCATTGGGCCTTAAGCCCACTTAGCTTCTTGTTTCTTCTCGAATGTTCATTAAGAAGTGCTGGTGTTTCACCTCCTTGCCTTTTGTTAATGGCCTTTCTTGCGTAACCTTTTTTCCCCTTCTTAAGGCCTAGTAGCATGGTAATTATGCCTCAGTATATTCTGTATGGTTTTTGGGTAATCGTGTGTAAGTTTAAGTTCCCTTGGGGAACAGTAATTTACTAGTTGTGAAGCCTTGTAATTGATAAGCCCACCATAGGTCAACCTGTACATGAACACTATGCAGTGGGGTCGCCCTAGGGGTTACCAGTGTAATTGAAATTGTAAATAGCAACTGATTGTTTGACTGAGGCACTTTTTGGAGCTTAGACTCTATAATATTTGACATGTTAGGAGCAATTATGCTCTTTCATAATGTTGTACCTGTCAGGAGCAATTCTTGTCTTTCCTTTGTAGTATGAGTAGCTTAACGTCTGGGAGTTTCTCCCAATTAAGGAATTTTACGTCCAATGTATTATTGCAGCCGACGATTCGTTATTTAATGTGAATATCCTCAAGTAATATTTCAGCTGTCTCTTGTTATATTATTAAATTAAACTATTTTAATTTTAAGAGAGGAAGGAAATGTTATTTCCAATTTTGGTCAAGTAAATTTTTGCTCTAAGTGATCCCCTGTCCTGCCATTCACACACGCGCTTCCTTACCTCTGAGTTCCATGATAAATCTCAGTATCAATACTACTACTACTACTACTACTACTACTACTACTACTACTACTAATAATAATAATAATAATAATAATAATAATAATAATAATAATAATAATAATAATAATTCCTCCTGGAGGATGGCGCAGTGCCGACTGAGAGCAGATGGGTTCACAGTTGGTGGTTTGTGTGGTACTCTCCATATATGGACAGCAGCTGTGGTATAAGGTGGAAAAGCCGACGAACAAGAGTGTGGGACTATCAGCGTCATTCAACTAGGATGTGGTGTATCTCTAAGTGGCATTCCAGCCTATAAGCAGTACCATATAGATCCTAAGACGGCAATGTGACAAGGCGGGAGAGGACCGCCTTAAAAGCACTCAGCCACAACTAGCGCCTGTATTTTATATTAGAAGTGGCTACGAAAGGCATCTTCACCCGATGTAACGGGAGGCCACAGAATATAACCAGGCTGGGGGCATAAAATGCAACCATGGGCTTATGTTTCGCATTCCATTCAGAAGTCAGAAATGTATTCTGTGTTGATTGATAAAGTGGATGGTAGCGAAAAAGTGTCGCCTGATAGACTACCTACGAATTTAGAAAATAATCATGTCAAGTTGACTAGCGTAGTGTATATTTGTCTTGTAGTAGCCCAGTTATGAATACGGAAAATGTCGAGAAATCGTTTACTAATGAAGACAAAGTTAAAGTCCAGGAAGCGGACCTTTTGTAAAAGTCGGTGGGGGAGAGGGTGGAGGACCGCACACACATTAACATCGATATACACTGACTGACAGAGCAAATGCAACACCAAGAAGGAGTGGTCAGAACTTTATGCCAATTGCAGGGTAGACTGACGTCACTGAGGTATGCTCATGATGTGAAATGCGCCGCTGTGCTGCGCACGTAGCGAACGATAAATGGGACACGGCGTTGGCGAATGGCCCACTTCGTACCGTGATTTCTCAGCCGACAGTCATTGTAGAACGTGTTGTCGTGTGCCACAGGACACGTGTATAGCTAAGAATGCCAGGCCGCCGTCAACGGAGGCATTTCCAGCAGACAGACGACTTTACGAGGGGTATGGTGATCGGGCTGAGAAGGGCAGGTTGGTCGCTTCGTCAAATCGCAGCCGATACCCATAGGGATGTGTCCACGGTGCAGCGCCTGTGGCGAAGATGGTTGGCGCAGGGACATGTGGCACGTGCGAGGGGTCCAGGCGCAGCCCGAGTGACGTCAGCACGCGAGGATCGGCGCATCCGCCGCCAAGCGGTGGCAGCCCCGCACGCCACGTCAACCGCCATTCTTCAGCATGTGCAAGACACCCTGGCTGTTCCAATATCGACCAGAACAATTTCCCGTCGATTGGTTGAAGGAGGCCTGCACTCCCGGCGTCCGCTCAGAAGACTACCATTGACTCCACAGCATAGACGTGCACGCCTGGCATGGTGCCGGGCTAGAGCGACTTGGATGAGGGAATGGCGGAACGTCGTGTTCTCCGATGAGTCACGCTTCTGTTCTGTCAGTGATAGTCACCGCAGACGAGTGTGGCGTCGGCGTGGAGAAAGGTCAAATCCGGCAGTAACTGTGGAGCGCCCTACCGCTAGACAACGCGGCAAATTGGTTTGGGGCGCTATTGCGTATGATTCCACGTCACCTCTAGTGCGTATTCAAGGCACGTTAAATGCCCACCGCTACGTGCAGCATGTGCTGCGGCCGGTGGCACTCCCGTACCTTCAGGGGCTGCCCAATGCTCTGTTTCAGCAGGATAATGCCCGCCCACACACTGCTCGCATCTCCCAACAGGCTCTACGAGGTGTACAGATGCTTCCGTGGCCAGCGTACTCTCCGGATCTCTCACCAATCGAACACGTGTGGTATCTCATTGGACGCCGTTTGCAAACTCTGCCCCAGCCTCGTACGGACGACCAACTGTGGCAAATGGTTGACAGAGAATGGAGAACCATCCCTCAGGACACCATCCGCACTCTTATTGACTCGGTACCTCGACGTGTTTCTGCGTGCATCGCCGCTCGCGGTGGTCCTACATCCTACTGAGTCGATGCCGTGCGCATTGTGTAACCTGCTTATCGGTTTGAAATAAACATCAATTATTCGTCCGTGCCGTCTCTGTTTTTTCCCCAACTTTCATCCCTTTCGAACCACTCCTTCTTGGTGTTGCATTTGCTCTGTCAGTCAGTGTAAATGGCAATCAGTTTGTTCAAAACAGTGTTTGTGCTGATTTCCACACTACGGCTTACACATTACAGTAGTTATTTTTCAAATACTGATGCAGTGTGAACGCGTATGCTCAATTTCATTCTGAAAAGTTGGAGAAGAATCACTCCAATGGCTTCTGTGCAAACGGTTCAGTCTCTCTCATCACTTTTTTTGCTAGTGGCTTTACGTCGCACCGACACAGATAGGTTTAATGGTGAAGATGGGATAGGAAAGGTCTAGGAGTTGGAAGGAAGCGTCTGTGGCCTTAATTAATGTACAGCCCCAGCATTTGCGCGCCTCTAACCGCACGGCCAACTCGCCCGGTCTCTCTCTCATCACTGAAGACAACAGAGTATCATTTCTCACTGCAGTCGACCCTTTCAAGACACCACAGTAGCGATGCTTGGCGGTGTCGTGGTGTCAGTTGTAGTCTGGCCAGAGGCACGCGTGATCGTAAACCTGGGGCCTGCTCCACGAACGAAATTTGCAACTTTTCAACTTTTCACTTTTCAATTCTTGCGAAGTGCAAAGTCTTTCTGTTCCACCATGAACTGGGCTGTACTTTTCAATTTCTTCGCAAAGTGAAAAGTCTTTGCGAATGAGTGATCCGATCGAATTTATTCCATGAGCAAACTGTATAGGCCTAATACTCTATGATTTTAATGCTTTACTTTTCGCGGCGAACTTGGCGGTATAATTGTCGTACCGTTAAACTTTTTATCATGGGAAAGAAAGATTATTACAAGACGCTGGCTGTGCTGGAAGTTATCAAGGAGAAACGTGACATCCTTTTTTGACAACTTTAAAGATAACCTCTCAAATGATGACACATCAGTGTTAACGAGAGCAGGCTACCGTCAACACATCCACACTTCTTCTTCTTCTTCTTCTTCTTCTTAATCTGTTTATCCTCCAGTGTCGGTTTTTCCCTCGGACTCAGCGAGAGATCCCACCTCTACCGCTTCAAGGGCAGTGTCCTGGAGCTTCAGACTTTTGGGTCGGGGGATACAACTGGGGAGAATAACCAGTACCTCGCCCAGGCGGCCTCACCTGCTATGCTGAACAGGGGCCTCGTGGAGGGATGAGAAGATTGGATGGGACAGGCAAGGAAGAGGGAAGGAAGCGGCCGTGGCCTTAAGTTAGGTACCATCCCGGCATTTGCCTGGAGGAGAAGTGGGAAACCACGGAAAACCACTTCTTGGATGGCTGAGGTGGGAATCGAACCCACCTCTACTCAGTTGGCCTCCCGAGGCTGAGTGGACCCCGTTCCAGCCCTCATACAACTTTTCAAATTTCGTGGCAGAGCCGGGAATCGAACCCGGACCTCCGGGGGTGGCAGCTAATCACGCTAACCACTACACCACAGAGGCGGACAACACATCCACACACTGAAGGAAATTCACCCTTCATTAGAAATCCCGTCGCTATATTGAGTGGATTATCAGGCCAACGTACTGTTAGGAAATATTACATTTACTATAACACCTACGACTTTAGTAACAGTTCGCAAATAATTGATTTTGATGTCTCATCCATTGCTGCTACACCGTGCTACTGGGCACCATTTACTAACCAATGTAAGCATATACGAATTTGTTCTTTATCGGAAAGGAATTGACTTCTTTTTGTTGCATGTTTCAATACATGATCGATCATTTTAAGAATATAGTCTGTCTGTGTTGGGTTAATACGAAATCACTCGCGATATTACGTCGAAGTGAGGTACGTTGTACGTTCTCTTATTGGTTTCTTCATCACTGTCCTCACTTGATGCTAACAAAAGCTCACGTCGTAACGTGTTTATATCACTAAACCAAATTCTACGCCGAGAAACTAATGTACATACTTGTTAATTGACATATGAAAAGGGAATCATCTCTTTGCAAGATTTATGAAAACTTTTCACTTCATTTCTTTGCACTTTTCAATTTTCACTTTGCAAGCTAAATCTGAAAAGTGATGGTGGAACAAAATCTGAACTGAAAAGTGCAAAGTGCAAAGTGAAAAGTTGCAAAGTTCGTTCGTGGAACAGGCCCCTGCTGCAAGCAGACGGCGTTGACACTTGCACCTTCAAATTTCAACTCGAGTCGATCGAAGTGTTGTTGCATTCAAGATGACGGTGAAAGTCATTCCCTCGCACATGGTCGAGTTTAATCTTAAAATAACAAGGTTGAAGGGTGTGACCAGAAAGCTATGTTTAATAACCCAGTGGTCCAAAATACACTGCCAGAAAAATCCTGCAATATCCTCAAGGACAAGGTCATTTTTTCACAAACGATGTGACAGATAGTTCATCATTGCAGGAGTGTATGATTAAAAATTTAGACCAAATATAACACACATGTCACAGTAAAGGGCGCCCAAACAGTCACACCAATGCCCAGAGTACCCTCCTTTGGTGGCAATACAGGCAAGTACTCGTGCATGCAATTGGTCATGAAGGTGCGGAATGGCATCCTGCGATAGACTGTCCAAAACATGTTGCACCTTTTTATACAATTCAGCAATGATTCTTGTAGGCTCTGGAGAAAGCGTAAGTTCCCGCTTAATAATATCCCCTACGTGTATAACTGGCGAAAGATCTGGTGATCTTGCTGGCCAGGGCAGTTGTTGTACACCACGTAGAGCATGTTGCGTCACAGCAGCTGTATATGGACTAGCATTGTCCTGCTGAAAAAACACACAACCTTCCTGTTGAAGAAATGGCAGTAGAATGGTGACATCAACCTGTGCAATGTAGCGGGCGCTGGTTACGTTACACTGCAGAAACACAAACGGTGACCGCGAGTTTTAAATGATGGCTCCCCACACCATGAAGCCTGGGGTGGGTCGTGGGTGTCGTGGGCGAATACATTCCGGAATAGGCTGCTCACTAGGTCTACGCCGTACATGTGTGCATACATCACTTGCAAACAGACAGAACCTACTCACGTCACTGAAGACAACAGAGCGCCATTTCCCTCTCCAGTCGACACTTTCACGACAACAGAATAGCCATGATTGGCTCTGTTGTGGTGTCAGTGGTAGCCTGGCCAGAGGCACACTTGATCGTAATTCTGCTGCAAGCAGACGGTTCTCAATAGTCCTTGGTGACACAGCAGTTGCAATATTTGAACGGATTTCATTCCAGAATGATAATCGTCCGGTCACTGCTGCTCGCACAATACATCGATCTTGACGTGCGTCTATACTACGCCGACGGCCGGAGCCTGGTCTACGAGTGTGGGGAATGTTCCACAGACTACTGCTGAAAGCAGCTACGCACCAACAATAAATTGTGCCCAGCATGTACCACATTCCGTCGATACGTCCATCCAGCAGGCCCAAAATGCGACACCGTTCAACAGGAGCACGTACTCGTCGGCGGGGCATGGTTGTACTCTAGAATGAATGGTGCAAACACTGTTAACCTGTAACCTCAGTACAGTTACTGCCTGAAGTGCGCACGGACAGACCACCTGAGCGTCATCTGATCACCAATGTCCTTGACAAATGAATAAAAAAACACAACATGCCCTCACTATGAGCATATTATACCCTGGTGTCACTGAACGCAGTCCTTGAGGATGTTGCATGTACTCTTTTTAGGCAGTGTATAAGGCTTCAACTGACGTTTGTTTTTGAAGTAATGTGAACTGCAATAATGCGCTTATAATAGGCCCCAGTGCAAATGCATTTATATTTTCTGTCTGCTGTTTTACACACCTTTTAGTACACACTTGTTATTTAACGACACCCAGTGGAAAAGGTTTTCATAAATGTTCTCTCGTCTTTCTCACGCCTATTAATACACTCATCTCATCATCTTTAGAAACAGTAGATAGCCTATATCTTTCACTATACTCGTACATAGACGACATAAAATGCACGCAAGTAGAAAAAACATATCAAGTATTTAGGCCTGTGTATCATTGTAGAATAGTTTTTATTTGTGTATTCAATAGTATGTTTTCTCGCTTAACACCTTTTCTTTACTTGCCCCCTGCAGAAACGGCCGAAGGATGTTCTTCGGATTAAACTAACTTCCGCTGTATTTTGCGGTGTATTACATTTTTACTTAATTTCAGTACATGGCATTAAAATTAAGGGATCGTTTACTTCAGCCTTTATTTATAACGAGTTAACTACTGCCATCGGCCACGTTATTTATGCATTTATTACGGAAATATATTCTCTTTCATTTCGAATTATGTTTACGAAACACCACATCAGTGGCGGTTCGTGACATTTTACTCTGGCAGGGCTGTGCCGCCATCTCTTTTCTCTCCCCAATTGGTCCAGTTTCCACTGACCAGCATCACGGTACTTTTAGATTAATAATAATAATAATAATAATAATAATAACAATAATAATAATAATAACAGTTGTAATCGAGCTAGCGAAGCGAGAGGTTGTACTGTCCAATGAGTGTTGAGTGAGAAGAATGAATATTGCTGTACAGCAACATCACGCGACCATAGGGCGATGGCACGGGCGAGTGAAGTGTGTAGTGTACGGCAAGTGGGAAGGTGCACCTACGACAATCTGGGCTCGTGGTAACTATGATGGTGGTAGCAGTAGTGGCAATTCTTCTAATAATAGGAGGCGTAGAAGTGAACCCTGGACCAACGGGATCAATGAGTTGGGAGGACATGGAAAAGATTAGGGAAATAATCAGGGAGGCTTGCCAGATTGATCAAACGAGGGAGCTAATTCACGAGTTGAGAAATGATATGACAGAAATAAAAGACTGAATAAAATAAGAAATAAGACTTATGGCAGAAAAGGTGGTGGAAAACTCTAGGGAAGTAGAATTATTGAAGGCGAAAATGAAGGGGATTGAAGGGGAAATGGAAAAATTAAAGTGGCAACAGAAAATGACTACTCAGGACACTAAGAGGAAGAATATTTTCACATACGGCATATCGGAGAATGGAAAGGAGGATCTGAATGATCTACCGAGTAAAGTGTTGGATATTATAAATAATCATATAAAGAAAAATTGTAAAGAAGAAGATATTGATGAAATTTACAGACTGGGAGGAGTCAGAGGGAAAAGACGTATTCAAGTTAAGTTGATTTCGGCTCTGAAGGCGAACAAAATCATCCTCAATGCGAAGAACTTAAAAGGAGAAAGGATTTGAGTGAGAAGAGATATGGATAAAGAGACTGTCATGGAACAGAGATTCTTGCGATTTCATCTAGTAAAAGCTAGGAATTTCGGACTAAAAGCATACATACGAGGCAAACGTCTTATAGTAGGTGACCACTAACTGGTCGCGTATTTAGTCAATTGCACAGCTACGGGAAATGGATAGGCAGTTGAGTTCATCGCCCCAGGAAGTGCAACTGTCTGCAGAGCAAGGAATTTGCCAGTCAGCTGCCTGTGCCGTTGCTGATAACGTACGATCTGATGACAACAGCAACCTTCATACTCTACAGAAGAACAGAAGACAGCAGAGTGATGAACGCATAGTAGAGGGGGATCTACAACTAGCTAAATGTCGAATCGACACGAATGCAGGGAGCAGCGGCCTATCGGATGACAGAAGTAAGACGTTGGCAGGGAAAGGTAAATCCTTGCATGTAATGGACTTCTGGGTCAAAAAGGGCTAAGGACAGAAAGGCAATTTATATAAAGAAATTATGAGTTCACCAGAGGGCAGTATTTTAGAACTGGAGAAAAAGAGAATGACTAGAAGCAAGACAAGTAATTCGTCTGAGGGTAAAAGTAGGAAATAGCTAGAATTGAATATTGGTACGGTCAATATAGAACGTATTTTGAACAAGTTAGAAAATGAAGAGGTCAAATTATTAATGGCAGAAATGCATATCATTACCTTTGTTGAGAGTTGGATAGCACCGGGATATGAAGTACATATTGAAGGTCTTAAAACGTATAGTAAGTCAAGGGGCAGGAATGCTCGTAAAGGTAGATATCCCGGTGATATACTAACCTTGATAAGGAAAGAAGTAAAGGAGAAAATTGAAATAATAGAATCAGATATAGAAGAAATACTTTGGGTGAAAACAAGGTTTAAACAGAAGAGCGATGCTAATCTATGTCTCGGTTTTGTATACAGTCCTCCTGAGTGCTCGACATTGGCTAACAAGGAATTTTTCACAGAGTTAGCTTTAGAAATAAATAGATTAAAAACATACACGAGGACATAGGTATTGTAATAATGGAGCTCCAGTGCGAGGATTGCAGACTTAAAACCAGTTTATTGTAAAGAGGCTGAGGAAATAATAATTAAAAAAAGAACTAGTCAAGATGAAGGTTATAATAACTATGGCGAAAAACTATTAGAATTATGTGGAACAGAAGAACTCTATATTTTAAATGGGTGGTGACCAGGAGGTGAAAGGTGTAATTTAACGTTTATAACAGAAACGGGTGGTAGTGCAATTGATCTATTATTATGTTCTAAGGAGGCATTACCACTAATTAAGAGGATACATGTTAAAGGTTGGGGGAACTCGCACCACTTACCCATAATTATAAATACGGTAAGCCCGGAAAAGAATAGCGGGGGGGGGGGTGAATTATCAAGTAATATTAAAGAGAGATCAGTGTCAAAGTTTATATGGAGAAAAGACCTTAGCACAGAATTCAAGGAATATTTCGAAGGGAGGTCTTTTGAAATTATTAAGACAGGAATTAAGATCGCGATTGAAGAAAATAAAATAGACTAGGCGATAAAGCTACTAGAAAACACAATACTGATGGCAGGACAGAAGATGCGGGCTCGGGAGGTAAGAATACAAAGAAATAGTGGGTGGTACAATGAAGAATGGAGACGAAAACGGCAGAAGTAATGAAAGCACTAGACACATTCAGAAACGCAGGTGGGCATGAATCAAGAACTGCATTCTGTCGCAAAAGAAAAGAGTACAAAGAATTATTGGTAATAACTAAAGATTTGTGGCAGAAGACACAGACTGACAACTTAAACAGAGATGCTATGATTAATGATATGAAGAAAGTATGGCATAGAATAAATCAAATTTGTAGAGACAGAAAAAATATAACTCAGTTAAACATGAGTCATAGAGAATGGATAGAACACTTTAGTTAACTGTTAAGTGGTGAAGATCGTTGGAAACAGGATGCAAAGAAGATGGGAGTCTGGAGAGGATTGGAGTGCACCCTGCCTGATTTAGATAAGGAAATTTCAGTCGACGATGTAAAGGAAATATTAGAGAAAGGTTGGAAGGGGAAATCAGGAGCAATTTCAGGTATAAACAATGAATTCTGGAAGGAAGCAGACAAAAACAGCTTTATCCCAGCAAGTATAGTCAAAATATTTAGCAAGATTTTTGAGGGAGCAAGATTCCCTAAATCATGGCAATAAGGAATCATCTGTTCTGTATATAAGAATCGTGGAGGTAGATCTAACCCAAGTAATTATAGAGGGATTACGTTGCTAGATTCCGTAAATAAGATATACACAGGGATATTGGTAAAAATATTAATGAATTGGGTGGAGGAGTGCTCGACCCTGTCGAGATTACAAGCAGGATTCAGGAAGGGAATGAGGACAAGTGACAATATAATGGTAGTTAAAACAATAATAGAAAAATATATTAAGAAGAAAAGAGGCAAGTTGTACATTACTGTAATCGATTTAGAAAAAGCGTTCGATTCGGTGAGTAGAAGAGCTGTCGTCCGCAAGTTGGGGCAGATCGGAGTATCAAACTAAAATTATAAGAACAATTGACAACATATATTCGGAATTTAAATGTACGGTCAAAGTTAAAAATGGTGTAGTAGTGGGAGAGATAACTTCTAAACTGGGTCTTAAACAAGGGTGTACACTGTCTCCCATATTATTTTTATTGTTTATTAATGACATTTTCCACTCGAAAAAATTTGAGAAAGGAGCTTATCCATGTCTAGAGTATCAAGATATTCCAGGCCTAATCTTTGCGGACGATATCATTCTACTCGCATTAATACCCAGCAAGATGAAAAATTGTATAAATGAAGTAGATAACTACTGCAAAAAGTGAAATTTAAAGGTTAACCCACAGCAAACCAGAGTAATGGTTTGTAAAAGTTCTAAGAGTGAACAGTGGTGGATGGGCAAGACAAAGTTAGAAGTGGTTAAAAAATCGAATACTTAGGGACGATTGTAAGTATTAAATAAAAAGAGCAAAAATGAAGGGAATAAGTGCCTTGGCTAGTATCAAAATATTGGATAAAAAGATGCCTCACATAGAATACAAAGTTCAGAAAATTGTATTTAATTCACCGTTAAAGTTAAGGTATTGTATGGATCAGAAATTTGGGGAATAGATCAGGGAATTTTAGCGTTAGAGGCAATCGTTAGTAAATTTGCTAATATAATTATGGGATTGCCAAACTGTACTGCAAACAGTGGAGTAAGAATGATGTGTGAAGGGGTGAGTATACGGGCCGATATTTCGAAACGAATAGTCAAGTATTGGTTGAGATTAAAAACGGGTGGGAGGTGGTGAAATATTAGGCATAGCGTATCAGCACCAAATGAAACATCTAAATGAAGGCTACTGGGTGGATGGAGTGAAGAAGCTTCTAGAGTACATAGGAATGGGATCTTACTGGGTAAGTATTGTATCAAGGGATGATAGGAGATTGTATAAGAAAGTAGTTCAAAGAGTGAAAGATATAGAAAAACAAATAATAATGTCATAATGCAACAGCAAGAGAACACTAATAGAATTTGGTAAAATAAGTGAAAATATGACTATAAGGGCACAAATGTTAACAAAAAGGGAAATGAGAGGAATAATCTGGTGGTTGATGGGGAGTGTATAAAAATAAAACTTTAAGGGAAGAAATGACGAAAATAAATGTATTTTATGTAATTCAAATATGGAAGTGGCACATTTGATTAAGGACTGTAAAGAAACAAGAAATATTAGAGAGAAATATGTAGAGAGGAAAGAATTAGATAAAATCCTAAATGAACATGAACTTTACACACTTACAAGGTTATGAAACAGAGAATGGAAGAAACCTGGAAAAATAGCAAAATTATTTAATATTATTAGAGTTATTTGGGAATGGTGAGAAATTCGCTCCGTCACCTGGTACGGGATGTTGGGGTCATCACGTTTGGGCCCCTCGAGTAGGGCAGGGCGTGTCATCCTTGGGAGGGCGGCTCCTTTACTCACCAAGGGGATGACACGGCCGGGTAGTAGTTGTAGGAGTGGCGCCTTACACGTGGACTGGTTTCTCATCCGTGTAGGAGGACAACAAGTTAGAGTTCATTAACGTGTGGACTGGTCATCCGCCCATGTTAGTGGCAGCTTAGTAGATTTAGTTTTGGGGGTGGTGCCTTGCACGGAGACTGGTATCCGCCCGTGTGGGGGGCCACCTAGTTAGTGGTAAGGGTTGTAGGGTTGGCCATTACACGTGGACCGGTCATCCGCCCGTGTAATGGCCTCTTAGTAGATATAGCGTTTAGTTCTGTTTATAAGTGTTCAGTTTCGTTGGTTTTAATGGTTCTTTTTGTGTAATGTAAGCTGACATTGTGAACATGTATCTGGGCGTAAAGCCTGTATGTTCAATGTTCGATAAATGTTCAATGTAATAATAATAATAAGAAGAAGAAGAAGAAGAAGAAGAAGAAGAGGAAGAAGTAGAATAATAATAATAATAATAATAATAATAATAATAATAATAATAATAATAATAATAATCCGGTGACACTGGCTGAATGGAAATCTGCTTGCACTACAACATTAATTAGCCTAATTAATTAACTATACTACAGTGGCATTTATTCACACACATTAATGAACAAGCTAACAGCTAATGCACTCTCGACTATTATGGCACTGCACAGCTTCACTGATCACAATCACAATTGATAATAACAACATTCATTAAAGCAAATAAACAGTGCACCCCGGAATTTCTATCTCCTTGCTCAAATTTCAAAGCATGACAACGTATTGAACAATTTGATCACCCTACGGTTATATTTTGAATCTTTATTTTAGTTTCTTTGTAGAACTGAATTTTGTCAATAGTCAGTATAATGGAATTCGTTGTTTTGTAAAATGTTTTGAAATTAATCTCTAACAACAATTAATATAAGACATGGGGGAAAAGCTCAGGTACATTTTAAAGTGGTTGGCAATGTTGCTGAGGGCTCCGCCGTTCAGCGCTTACATCTGCCTGCACTCTTCTTACCTCTGACCCTGTGGAACACCGATCTTAATCGTTACCGGATCAGATAATGCTTCACCTACTCTAATTCTCCGAGTTCTATTCTCTAGAAATGTAACCATCCGTTCAACCACTATTTTGTTTAGTCTAGTCCGTAGACCCTCATTTTCGTCAGCAGTCTCCCATAATCCACTGTGTCAAAAGCTTTTATTAGTCAATACCGACACTGCCCATTCTACCACTTGAATCAAAATTATCTGCTGTAAATTGCTGGCATCCTACAAGTTAAGCCTCACTGGAATAACCTTTCTGAAATCAGAAATATCTTCTATCAAACCCATTAATAATTTTGCAAAAGTGTCCAATATAATCAGAGAAACTGATTTCCTAGAGCTTACATGGAACATATTTCAAGCTGACTGGTCTTTAATTATCTGGTTTATGTTTATCACTCTTTCCTTTGAACAATGTGGCTACTATAGTTACTTTCCATTCATTTCGTATAGCTCCTTCCTGAAAAAAGTAATCAAATAAATATTTGATATATGGCACTGTATCTCAGTGAGTCTCCAGAATTCTTATCAATTCCAGCTGTTTTTCTAGCTTTCAACATTTTTATCGTTGTGTGTAAATACCTTTATTATGATAGGTGGAATTAACTACTTCATCAGTATCTGTAATCACACCTTTGCCTAGATATTTTCTTACACCGAAATATCTTAACATACTGACGTCTGAATACTTCTGCCTTCCGTAATTCTTCACACATACACTCCACCTTTACGTTAATGATCCCAGGAATGTCCTTCCTGCGACTTGTTTCTGCCTTTAAGCGCGTTCCATTTTATTCCAAAATTATGACTTCTAATTATGTTTGCCATCAAGTAATCCTTATCTGACTTCTTTACAAAATTCAATTTCCTAATGGGCCGATGACCTAGATGTTAGACCCCTTTAAACAACAACCAACAACAACGTCAATTCCCTGGTAAATTTCTTTAATCTCTCCTTACTTCGACACCTATTCCTAACATTGTTTCTTTCTGCCTGCACCATTCTGAATCTCTTTATTTCTCCGTTATAATAAAGTGGGTCTTTCCCATCCCTTACTATATATACAGTAGTAGTCCATTATAGCGACATATAGCGAGACTTCCGTCATAACGACAGTTGTTCATGTCCCTTCAAAATTCCTGTATTAAACAGCGAGAACCCTGTCACTGATGCATTTGTTATTACCAGCAGTTAGGTGTTCGATATTTATACGCTGCAGCGATTATCTTGAAAGCGATCGATCATCTAACGAGCTATCTCGTAGACATTCGAACCCTAAGGTGATGTCGAAATCGATTAGTAATACTCGTCATCTGGTGCAGTGGCGGTTCGTGCATGAAGGGCTTTTGGGCGCCGCCCCGCCACCTTTTCAAAAACATTTGACGTTATTTCACTCTGTAAATGATTACGTAAAGATGTGGACAAATGCAGCGATGGTCGAACTTATATGGTGTGATATTCAGTTAGGCAATGTTATCTTGATTGTTTCGGCTGTTAACATTTTGCTTTTCTATTTTAAAGAAAATGGCAACGGCTTTCAGCCCATGGCTGCTGTCCAGCAAGCACGATGTTTTCTCTTTAGTCGTGAGGCGCTCGTACTGTGACAGCAGAGCCCTGAGTAGGTCCCCAGACTTTGCTAGTGTGCGGGGTGCCGGAGGAGCCTGGAAGGACAATGTGGGCTTGTCAAGGGAAGGAAGAGTGCAGACGGGCATTATCTGTCCGGCAGAGCCCTCAGTAGGTCCCAAGAGTTTGCAAGTGTGCGGGATGTGGGAGGAGCCTGATCCGGTAACGATTAAGATCGGTGTTCCACAGGATAGTATTTTTAGAGATGAGGGTGATGAGGGCAAAAACTGGAAATTTAGATGAGGCTTTTTCAGATTATGTTATATTGTATAAGGCAATATATAAGTTACAGGATAGTGAGCGACTGCAAAAAAGTCGTCGATGGTGTTGTAAGAAGGACAGCAAACAATTGTATGATGGTAGACGGGATGAAAAGTCAGCTTGAATGTTTCACCATGAAGAAAAGTCCTCTCACTTTTAATATGTTGATGGGGGATAAAGTACTTCACGGGGATCATTGCATGTGCCTAGGTGTTAATATAATGGATGATCCTCATTGGAGTATTCACATTATTAACGAGGTGGTAAATAGAGATTTGAGATCCCTTCATATCGTTATGAGAGTATTTAGGAGTTATAGTAATGATGTGTAGGAGAGGATGTATAAAACTCTGGTAAGATCCTAATTAGAGTTTGGTTCAAGAGAAATTGGTTCAAGTGTAGGGTCCCCACACCAGGATTATTTGATACGTGAATTGGAAAAGGTCCTAAGGAAAGAAGCTCAATTTTTCTGGGTTTGTTTCCGACAAAAGAGTAGGGTTATGAAAATGTTGTGTTCTTGGGGTTGGGAAGATTTGGGAGTAAGGGGACGAGCTGTTCCACTAAGCGGGATGCTCCAAGCTGCGATTGGAGAAATGGAGTGGAATGGCATTAGTAGACGAATAAGATTCGGTGGAGCATTTAAAGCCAGGAGACGTAATAATGTGAATGTGAATGTGAACGTTGTAATTAAAGAGGACTAATTGGGGCAAAAATAGAAAGAGGAATTGGGGATTGGGATAACTAATCAGGGAAAATTTTCGATAAATTCCCAAGTTCTTTGAAATCACTAGGGAAAAGACAAGTTAAGTAATTGATGTGGGATCTATCACCTGGGCAGCAGTCCTAAATTCAGCTGAACTATGACTGATTGATCACTGATCAATTCTCACCATGCCGTTTGGATAGCTATCCATGCAATAGACCAGACATCGTTCTGCTTGATAAGACAAAGGAAACATGCTACATCATACATAGTGGGTGCTCAGGTTTCCATAACCTTTAGGCAACAAATACAGAAAACATATCAAAATGGACAAATACGTCAGTGGAAATTGAAGCAGTGTTGTGCGCCAAGAAATTGGTCACAGATCCAACAGTCATAGAGTGCAATTGCCTTATTGCAAATACATTACCTGACAGTATTAAAATTCCCAATCTACACCTCTTCAGCTACATAGAACTACAAAAAGAAGCCATATAGCCACTGCCACATTGTCCAGAAATTCTTGGAGGTGGAACATCCAATGCATAACTCCACAACTTGAATCATCTGTATAAATGCTTTGTAAGTAATGCATATATTAATAGGCAGATACACCGACATGCCAGAAGTCATGGGGTAAGTGACTAGTAACTTGTAGGCTATCCTCTAGCTCAGCGAAATGTAGCAACACGTCGTGTGTCTGATTCCACAAGTGGAAGAAACTGTTGTGAATAGATTCTGACCCCACGCCGTTTGGATAGCTATCCACAGCTTCCTGCTGTTTGTAGGTGCAGGATATTGGATGAGAATGGACCTCACGACCACGTTGCATAAATGTTCGATAGAGTTCATATCAGGTGAACGAGGGGGCTACATCCGTCCTTGAATCCCTCCAGATCACTCTTAGATCACTGACAAGACAATACGATGCAATAGACCTGCTGTCGTTCTACTTGATGCGACAAAAAACCTGCTACCTTATTTGATACGAGAATTGGAAAAGATCCTAAGGAAAGCAGCACAATTTTTTCTGGGTGATTTCCGACAAAAGAGTAGGGTTATAAAAGGTTGCGTTCTTTGGTTTGGGAAGATTTGGGAGTAAGGAGACGAGACCGCGTGCATCATCCTGCTGGGATATCTCACCTTTGTAAGGGTAACTGAAGTCCATGAAGGGCTGGAAGTGGTCACCATACAGTTCAACGTACGAGTCACTGGTCAAAGAGATGTTGAGCTGGGTCAGCGGATCCTACCATTGCTACATGAACACATTCCACACCATTATTGACATACCACCAGCCTCTGTAGGGCCTACTTGACAACTGGAGTCTATGGCTTCATGGAGCATGCACCATACCAGAACCCTACCGTCAGCTATAAACAAGTGGAACAGTGGATCATCGGACCAAGCTACATTTTGCCAGTCCTCCAGCGTCCAATTAGCAACGTCACGCGCCCAAGTTAGACGCTGTGCCCGGTGTCATGATGTTAACTAGTACACTCTGGTTGTTCTTCTGCTTCCATATCCCACTTACATTAAAAAACGCTGCATTGACCTTCTGGATGTTGGTCTGGTGCCCCCTGATTTTAGCCAATGTGGCTTTTCTGTTACCACAGACAATTCTATCCAGATGCCACTAATCGCGATCATGAAGCCATTGCGCTGTTCGCTGTGGGTGGTAATACTTTCCGTGAGGTATTCCCAATAAACACGTGACACCGTCGATCGAGGAATGTTATCTACTTTTGTTAGTGGACATTTTCGATTTTACCAACAGTATCTCATTTACTGGGCATATAGTGTCTGAGTTCCGAGACGTTCATTGAAATTATCAGTATTGGTATCGCACAATATTCTGTGACTCAAGATCCCATTATGTGTAACATGTTCTATAGTAAGAAATATAGTCAATATTCTTTCTCAGTGCATACACTACCATATCTCCAGCACTACTATAATTATAGTAAAAATAGTTGTTTGCAGCATTAAACAGTAATAATAGGAGTCAAATTCTGAGTTCTTATTAGAAGTATTTCAGAAATCCTAAGTTTCAATTTGGAGATGATTACGTACACCACATGACTTTCGGCCTACCTCCATGTCACCTCTCGTATATTTATTTTATCGCTAAAACACCGGAAGAGAATAAAAACAACAGCAATAAACAGTGTGTTTATACTATTGAAAACTATCTGCAATTGTATGAAGACAATTATGAGCTTACTGCCATCATCATTAGTCGTTTCGCTCATTGCTGAGTGTCATGATCTCACAATATTATCATTTCTGCAGCCTTGACGAGATGCCTCTATCCAGAGCGGTTTTCAGCTTTCTTAATATGATTTGAAGGGGTAGACCAGTGATCTTCTTCACCTGACCTAACCACCCACTTGTGTTTCTTCCTCGTGGTCTACTGCCTTCAATTTTGCATTGCCTTTTCACGTTCTCTCCTTCTCTTCTGAAAATGTGGCCGAAGAACTCTAGGTGTCACTCACTCCCATGGAAAGATGGACGTTTCATGATGTTCACTTAGTCCATAATGGACACATTAATTCTTCTTTCCGTTCAAGGTATACGTAACATTCTCCGCCAACAGCACATTTCAAAAGCATAAATTCGATTTTTGTCTCGAGTATTCACGGCCCAGGTCTCACAGCCATACAAAAAGACTGAGAACACTAGTGATTCCACCTAACGCATCTTCGGAGCTTTTGATATTGCCTGCTCCTGACAGATCTTAGCCAGCTTAACCATTGCAGTTCGACCTAGGCCAATTCTTCTTTTGATCCCTTCTTTACCGCTCCCCGTGTCATTGATGACTGACCCCCAGGTATATCTTACATTAAATAAAACACATGGCTGATTCATGAAAGAGAAGAGATGACGAAGGAAGTTCCACTCGAGCAGAAGGCACTCCAGCATGGAAGAAAAGAAGAATGAATACAATAAAACAACAGAAGAAGTTGCGTGACCATGCCAAAGAGGCAAAGAATAGAGAGGGCAAAGGGAAGTTCCTGTTGGCCGGTAGCTGTTGCCGTGAAAGGTGCTTTGAAACACTAAGTTAAGGACGGTAAAGGGCTTTTCATGGAAATGCTTCAAAATGCTTGAAGTGGAAAACATCAAATAATCAGATGAAAATTCACTTGAAGATGAAAACTTCCGGATACTCGATTTGCAGTGATTCCAATGATACCCGTGCCGACGATAGGTTACGAAGGTCCACTGCTCATCAGTCCTCTTAAGCAAAAGGATCTACTAAGTCTTCTTCCACTAATTCACACAGAGTATCACAACCTTTACGTAAATCTGGAAACGAGCGGCAGAGTACCAGAGGATAATGAGGCAACCGAGTGATTTGTTGCTCGTTTGCTGAATAATGAAGAATAAATCTCCTTCCTTCGTTTTATTACATTCAGAAATTGTTGCCACTTCAATTTAGAGGTTATTGAAATTTGAATTTCAGCTATCTCGCGCAAATTTTTCAAAGCATCTCTTGAAAAATCGCGTTGTTTGACATATTAGGTTCCGCCTTTGTACTACAGACTTGGACGTACTTGTAATGTTTTCCTTCAAACAGTGCCCAGTGTTCAGTAACAGATATAAACTGTTATAAACGTGTGTCAAGTGTTAATGCATATTCTTGAACAATATTCAAACTCATATGAATTTTGTTTCTTCAAGCAGTATCAAGTACTAAAACGTTCCAAGAACAAAGTTTAAGGAACTTATGCGTTTATTCCAAATATGTACTACATCGTGTCAAAAACTTTCCAAGAATAATGTTTAAGGAACGTAGAATATTTAGACAAAAATTAGGAAGCTTCACGGGTGCTATGAACTTACGCCAGTAGATTAGTTAATATTCATGCCGAGTTTGAGTTATTCTTTAATGACAGTGTAAAGTCTTGCAATAATATATCTTCAAGGAACTCTGACTTATAATTTGCTTGTGGACTTACTGAAGTAAGACGAATGGAATTGGACTTGCGTAAATAGTTTGCTTAAATTCAAAGTTATTCTTGAACTGTATACTACACTTAGTAGCTCGGAGTCATAATTTAAATTAAAATGAGTACGTCTCAACTGATAGTCGAGAACAAACCTCCCGCTGAGGGACCAGAACCCAGGTTACTATCGTGACTTGCCATGGATTGGACTGGAAATTCTATTACGGGTTAGAAACTCTAGAATAGTAAATGGAACTTCTAATATGGTAGCAGGAGCTTCATTGGACTTTTTGGTGACTGCAGCTTCATGGAGACTTGGTGTTTGAACGTTACAGAGGTCGAGTCTCAGTCTGGAGCAGAAGTCCACTCAAGATTAGCTGTAATAGGTAACGTTCCTCTAAATCTTGCTATTTATTCACAATAAATACGAATCTGAAAGTAGAGTCGCTCATGATTTCAACGAAAACCTTCCTATTTACCTACTTCCAATGGGGGACTGCACACTACCTGCAGATCGTTCATCTTATGTTCAGGCTAGTCCATGAGATTTTCCTTGCACAATATTTATATTGTATGGCCTATGAAGAGATTGGGGCCCTGCCAATCATGAATTATAATGCTGAAGAAGGCTCACACACACAGGCTCCAAGCCAGAGATCTTTACCAATTAAGGTTAACATCCCCCACCCAGTCGGTAATCGAACCTGGGACCCGTTGGACCAAAGGCCAGCACACTAGTCATGGAGCCAAATAGTATTTTATTGAAAAATCAAGAGTAACTTCTTGGTATAGCCTAAAACCTGACATAATGCATACATCAATATTGATATTGTAACCGTATGATTGTACGTACCCCAAGATTTGACTAATATAAATACTCCACTAATTAATTATTACGTATAAATTTATATAATTTTATTAGGCTAATTTATCATATCAGACGATGACATTTTGAGCATAAGAAATTATTTAGAATAAGGAATTTTGTACGAATATCATAAAATTATACATGGGCCGATGACCTTCGATGTTAGGCCCCTTAAAACAAGCAAGTATCAAAATTATGTATAATATTGCAGTATATTCTATGTTAGTGGAAGTCTGAGGAATACGGTATTGGTCAAGATGTTGAAACTTGGAAAATTCGGAGATATATTAAAACAATCGTCTGCTAGGCTGGGTTCCCCTGTAGAGTGAGTCATCTTCCATAACAACAATTGAATATGGCCCGGCATTGAGGTTATTCATCAATGTGACAGGTGAGTGGCCCATCAGGCAGTGGACGTTAGCAACTTAGTAGCCAATCACAGCTCTAGGATTTCTTCTTCTTCTTGTAGAGTTGTTGGGCCCCACTTACGCCTTTGCCCTCTTTACAAACGTATTTTCCATTTAGCCTTATTTTTATTTTACCATACGCATGACAAGTATTTCTTGAATAATCGATATGAGTTAGAATTAGGTTGTTGCTTCTATTATTTTTGTAAACTTTAGATTTGAAGATAAAAGAAACGTAGATGTGTTGACTGTTGTAAGGAATTTATGAACTGAGAGTTATAGCACCAGTGAATATTTTTCAAAGAAATCTTGAATCGCAGAGGCTAGTCCAGGTGTAGGATGACGTACTAAGAAAAAGACTTGAGTAGGAAAGTAAATTTTATTCAGTAGTAGTTGCCTAGTACAATTGTGACGATGATTTTTGAACTGATTACACTGAAATAGTATATGGTTTATACCTGCCATCGCTGTATTACACGAAAAGACTGGTAAGTAAATCATATTAAATTTAAAATTATAATCCGGTGTTAGGACATGATTGAATCTTAGCCGTATGACAGTAGTCATATGCCGGCGAGAGTACGTTCCATCATAAAACCATGAACGTGTACTGATTTTTAGGTTGAATGTTGAAATAGTCTGCTCCTTTTATATCAGATGTTTTAACCCTGGTCTCCTCTCGGTCTCTTCTTATAGGAACTTCGATAATCGTGTGAAAGTCAGTATAGCGAAATGCAATATTAAAATTTAAGCCATCATCATTGGCAGCCCCCTTTCAATACGGTCTGTTTGTTCATATCCATTTATGTTTGAATGCCTAAGCACCCATACTAGTGTTATAGCAAGTACTTTACTTTCAATGTCGTTTTTTAATGTTCAGTATGTACGAATTTGAGCTTGTATCCGGGAGATAGTGGGTTCAAACCCCACCGTCAGCAGCCCTGAATATGGTTTTCCGGGGTTTTCCATTTTCACACTAGGCAAGTGGTGGGGCTGTACCTTAATGAAGGCCACGGCCGCTTTCTTCCCACTCCTAGGCCTTTCCTATCCCGTCGTCGCCATAAGACTTATTTGTGTCGGTGCGACGTAAAGCAAATTCCAAAAAACAAGTATGTACGAATTATTTTGACGTTTTGAAGACTTTATACTCCGTAGCACACTCGTCGAATCAGAGATTGTGATCGAATTTAATATGTTATTTTGTTTGATAGTACAATATCGCCTGCCAAATGACAAAAGCTTTTGACGCAAATATTGACGCTGATATCGGGTGTGTGAATTTACAAGCAGCGTTGTGCAATGGGATATAATATTCAACAGCAGTCCCAATGTCAGATTTTGATCCATCAGTATAAATTATTACATCTGGGTTTACCGAGTCTAGAGGAAGTTTCATTATGTTGCTTCCCGGTGAGGCTTGCTACGTTTGAATGGATCCTGTGAACTTGTAATTATATATTTTATAATATGTTTTGACTAATACGGCATTGCATATTGTGGAAATGACTGACATTTTAATACGTTATTAGGCAAGGGATAACAGTTTTATAGGCTTTTATTAGGGAGAGTGCATATGTTTTAGGTTTATGCTGCTGTATAAATGTTCTGATAATAATTTTAATTTGGGTAAAATTAATGGTTCATGTTTGTGGGTTACTGTAGTCACGTCCTAGTTCGTGAACCATGGGCAACGGCTGAGTGGCCTAGTAAGTGATCCTGAGAGTCTGGATATCAGTTGCTATGGAATATGAGTGGGCATCTCGGACATATTCTGAGTCATGGCCCTCCTTGTGCTCAGGCGGCTAGGACTATACAATTCACCGGTGGTCCATAACCCGTTAGAGGAGAGATCCTCACTTGGACTACGTGCAAGTAGGGTAGCATCCTGCTTCATGAATTTACCGAGCTCAAAACATTTTAAGCAAGCCTCGGACCTATGGGAGTAACGGAGTCCCACTCCAATTTGACAGGTGAGGGACTCCTTGGAAACAACTTGGCGAACGAAATGGAATTCGATGGGGAGCTATCAATATTAATAGGGCTTATGGAAAAAAGAAAGTAGAACTGGCTCAGTCAGCAAAGAGGATGCATTTGGATATGCTAGGAGTAAGTGATATTCGGGTAAGGGGAGATAACGAGGAAGAGATAAGAGATTATAAAGTGTACTTGACGAGTGTTAGAAAGGGAAGGGCAGAGTCTGGGGTAGGGCTCTTTATCAGGAATACCATTGCACGCAACATAATTTCTGCTAGGCACGTAAATGAGCGAATGATGTGGGTAGATTTGTCAGTTGGAGGAATTAGGACTAGAAATGTGTCCGTGTATTCACCATGTGAGGGTGCAGATGAGGATGAAGTTGACAAGTTTATGAAGCATTGAGCGACATCGTGGTCAGGGTCAACAGCAAGGATAGAATAGTGCTAATGGGCGATTTCAGTGTGAGAGTTGGGAATAGAACTGAAGGATACGAAAGGGTGATTGGTAAATGTGGGGAAGATATGGAAGCTAATGGGAATGAGAAGCGTTTGCTGGACTTCTGTGCTAGTATGGGTTTAGCTGTTACGAATACATTCTTCAAGCATAAGGCTATTCACCGCTACACAAGGGAGGCTAGGGGTACCAGATCCATAATAGACTATATCTTAACAGACTTCTAATTCAGGAATTCTGTTAGGAATGTACGAGTTTTCTGCGGATTTTTCGATGATACAAACCACTATCTGATCAATAGTGAACTAAGTATCTCTAGACCAAGGGTAGAGAAAGTGAACTCTGTCTGCAAACAAATAAGGGTAGAAAATCTCCAGGACGAGGAAATTAGACAGAAGTACATGGATATGATTAGTGAGAAGTTTCAAACAGTAGACCGTAAGCAGGTTCAGGATATAGAAAGTGAATGAGTGGCATACAGGGATGCTGTAGTAGAAACAGCAAGGGAATGCCTAGGAACAACTGTTTGTAAAGATGGGAAAAGGCGAACATCTTGGTGGAATGATGAAGTGAGAGCAGCTTGTAATCGTAAAAAGAAGCGTTATTAGAAATGGCTCCACACAAGGCCCGAGGCAGAGAGGGATTTGTACGTAGATGAAAGAAACAGAGCGAAACAAATAGTTGTTGAATCCAAAAAGAAGTCATGGGAAGATTTTGGTAACAACCTGGAAAGGCTAGGTCAAGCAGCAGGGAAACCTTTCTGGACAGTAATAAAGAATCTTAAAAAGGGAGGGAAAAAAAGGAAATGAACAGTGCTTTTGAGTAATTCAGGTGAACTCATAATAGATCCCAGGGAATCACTGGAGAGGTGGAGGGAATATTTTGAACATCTTCTCAATGTAAAAGGAAATCATCATGGTGGTGTTGCAAACACCCATGCTCATGGGGAGGAGGAAAAGGATGTTGGTGAAATTATGCTTGAGGAAGTGGAAAGGATGGTAAATAAACTCCATTGTCATTATGCAGCAGGAATAGATGAAATTAGACCTGAAATGGTGAAGTATAGTGGGAAGGCAGGGATGAAAAGGCTTCATAGAGTAGTAAAATTAGCATGGAGTGTTGGTAAGGTACCTCCAGATTGGAGAAAAGCAATAATTGCACCTATCTATAAGCAAGGGAGCAAGGAAGGATTGCAACAACTATCGAGGTATCTCATTGATTAGTATACCAGGCAAAGTATTCACTGGCATCTTGGAAGGGAGGGTGCGATCAGTCCTTGAAAGGAAGTTGGATGAATCCCAGCGTGGTTTCGGACCACAGAGAGGCTGTCAGGATCAGATTTTCAGTATGCGCCAGGTAATTGAAAAATGCTACGAGAGGAATAGGCAGTTGTGTTTGTTTCGTAGATCTAGAGAAAGCATATGTCAGGGTACCAAGGGAAAAGATGTTCGCCATACTGGGGGACTATGGAATTAAAGGTAGTTTATTAAAATCAATCAAAGGTATTTATGTTGACAATTGGGCTACAGTGAGTATTGATGGAAGAATGCGTTCTTGGTTCAGGATACTTACAGGGGTTAGACAAGGCTGTAATCTTTCATCTTTGCTGTTCGTAGTTTACATGGATCATCTGCTGAAAGGTATAAAATGGCAGGGAGGGATTCAGTTAGGTGGAAATGTAATAAGCAGTCTGGCCTATGCTGACGACTTGGTCTTAATGGCAGATTGTGTTGAAAGCCTGCAGTGTAATATCTTGGAACTTGAAAATAGGTGCAATGAGTATGGTATGAAAATTAGCCTCTCGAAGACTAAATTGATGTCAGTAGGTAAGAAATTCAACAGAATTGAATGTCAGATTGGTGATACAAAGTTAGAACAGGTCGATAATTTCAAGTATTTAGGTTGTGTGTTCTCCCAGGAAAATAGGTGCAATGAGTATGGTATGAAAATTAGCCTCTCGAAGACTAAATTGATGTCAGTAGGTAAGAAATTCAACAGAATTGAATGTCAGATTGGTGATACAAAGTTAGAACAGGTCGATAATTTCAAGTATTTAGGTTGTGTGTTCTCCCAGGATGGTAATATAGTAAGTGAGATTGAATCAAGGTGTCGTAAAGCTAATGCAGTAAGCTTGCAGTTGCGATCAACAGTATTCTGTAAGAAGGAAGTGAGCTCCTAGACGAAACTATCCTTACATCGGCCTGTTTTCAGACCAACTTTGATTTACGGGAGCGAAAGATGGATGGACTCAGGATACCTTATTCATAAGTTAGAAGTAACAGATATGAAAGTAGCTAGAATTATTGCTGGTACAAGCAGGTGGGAACAATGGCAGGATGGTACTCGGAATGAGGAGATAAAGGCTAATTTAGGAATGAACTCGATGGATGAAGCTGTACGCATAAACCGGCTTCGGTGGTGGGGTCATGTGAGGCGAATGTAGGAGGATAAGTTACCTAGGATAATAATGGACTCTGCTATGGAGGCTAAGAGAAGTAGAGGTAGACCAAGACGACGATGGTTAGACTCGGTTTCTAACGATTTAAATATAAGAGGTATCAAACTAAATGAGGCCACAACATTAGTTGCAAATCGAGTATTGTGGCGACGTTTAGTAAATTCTCAGAGGCTTGCAGACTGAACGCTGAAAGGCATAAGAGTCTATCATGATAATGTATGTATATATGTATGGGTAAAATTAGTTAAATTATTGTTGTGGGAATACATGAGTATATCGTCTTCATGTATGAGAATTTGTGCATCCTGATTAATGATTTATTCTAGTTCTTTTAGATATAAGGCAAAAAAGTTTTCCACTAATAACATTTCCTTGTGGCAATCCTTGAGAAGCGTATCTGACAGATGGAAGCTGTCATTGGGTTTTCAAGTGGATACATGGATAGTATGAAAGTTGTCTTATAATGCGAGTGAACTCTGCGGGTAAATGCATAGTATTTAGCTACTGCGGTAATATTTGAATACTAACGTTGTCATATACTCCATTTATATCTAGAAAAAATAGCAATTGATTCCTCCCCTGGAATTCTTGCTAACACGATATCAGCTAAAAACGAAATAATATGATCAGCTGTGGAACGACCTTTAATGAAAGCGAACTGACGTCGAGGGAGCAGATTGTAGTATTCTAGACACGACAACAGTCTATTAAAAGTACTTGGGAAAACGTTTCTTATACAGGCCCCAAGACCAATTGCCCAGCAAACCTGCAAAGCTGTGTCGGACGTTTTCGTTTTACATATTGGAATGACATTAAAGATGTTCCATTCTTTGGGTGGATCGGAAGTTTGCAATATTGTATTATAATATTCTATGTGTATTTTCTGAGCTTGATAGGGAAGGTATTTATTCATTTTATAGGTAACATAATCCGGACCAGGGGATGATGACGGCTTATTATTCACAGTGTTATTAAATTCCGTTAAGCTGATGGGTTGTAACAAGGTGTTGAAATAGTTATAGTTAGTTGCTGAACAGAATTTGAAATAGGGCGATACAAAATCTGGTGTCAGTTCATGATAAAATTGCAGAGTACTTTGGTATTTTGTTAGGTAATTCTTATAATCTACTTTTTGTGACCTAATGCCTTGATGGCTTTCCAAATATCTTGAATATTAGTTGTTCTGTTTACGTTATTCGTAACAATTTTCCAAGTTTCCCGGTGTCTATGATAAATAGTTTCTCATATGTGCTGAATATTTGTTTTGTAATTTAATTAATATTCGAGGGTTAATTTATGTTTTTTTGAGCGGGCTGTTACTGCGTCTGATTAGGTCTGATCATTGCTTGTTCCTCCAATGAATTTTTAAGGGTTTATCTTTTTCGAGTAGAAGATGCGTTTTAATGGATGATAGATGTCCAAATATTCTGTGATAGCAGTTCCTAGTCAATCACAGCCAATTAAAGTTTCATTGGAGAGTTAAATACTATCTGAAATATATTTTCTAAATACATCATAGTCAAAATCATTCAAATTACATATTTGCCTATAGTAATTATGATTTGGTTTTGGATTGTATGGATTTTTAGCTACGGTACTATTTCAATTATTATGGGAAATAGTCTCTGGTATAGGTATCCTTTACTGTTTTCCGATTTATCTTATGTCTTAAAGTAAACGATCATAGGTCAAATGCACTGTCAGCCTGTCCAGGTGGGAATATTCTCGTAGGGAACAATGATTAACAATTAACAACTGATTACTAATAGTTGCATCAAGGATAATCTTTCCTTTGGTTGAGTTTGAGTTGATAACCCCAATCAGTATGGTTAGCGTTAAAATCTTCTGCTATTATAATATTATGTGATGTTGTAAACTGTTCAAAAAATGTGTGCCATACTTTTGCATTGCCTTGAATCACTTATTATCATATTTCTGGTTTTTATCGCTAACATAAAAGGATTATATTAATAGTTTCACTGATTTCATATGTTTGATATTGGAGGCCGTTGAATATATAAGTAACTATTCCACCATAGCCACGATCATCAGTTCGTTCAATATGATATCCTGTTATTTGGAAAAACGATTTGAATGTAACCGGGACTCTTGAATTAAAATAAAATTCGGATAAAACTCTTTGACGAGAAGAATTAACTCAAGGTCTCTTAGCTCTAAAACTTCTACAGTTCTATTGTAACTTCTTCATTACAAGTTAAAAAGAGAATATTGACGTTATCATTGATGGTGTTGATAATATGATTCCACTGAGCATTATTTACCAAATGTTCCATCAGTTTTGAAAAATCTTGTTGCAATTTAAGCGGCAGGGCTTGAAATTTGTGGTTTGGACTTATGTTCCTTTCGGGATTACCGTGTTTGTCATTAGATATAAAGGGCTTGTCTGTAGACTTCCCCATAGTACTATTAGTTGTAGTTCAAGCGTTTACACCATCCGTACTTCCACCTACTGGAGGGTTCCGTAATACATTTTGTTAACCTTCCCTTCCATAAGCTGGAGCCTGAGGGGTTCTAATATCTTTGTATATGATATGGGTGAATTTCCGCTTTCTGTGGACTTCATTACGAATTTCTTGGGTATATTCCCTAAGAAGGGGGAATTGTTGGGGGAGTTGCAGAGGTGTGTACTCCTTTGGCCGAAGTTTTCCTTAGCGTCTTGAAATGAAGTAATTTCAACCCACATCAGTCTTTTTATTTCAGTTTGTTGGTTATATATTGCACACCTTGCTGCACCTACAGAGTGGTTTAAATGGCAAAGCAGGCACTTGAATATTGTTATTGTACATTCCTTTGTTTTATGTGAATTAGCACATCTTCCACATCGTGGATTATTGGCCCTACAGTTATGAGCTTTGTGCCCGTACCATTGATATACCTTACATATCATAGGATCGCAGAAAAACTTGTAATTGAAAAATACACTGACTGAGCACATGTCATGGGATAGCGGAGCACTGATGCGCAGGTGTGTTTTCTGCGCACCACACGCCCCCTGTGCCAGCGGCAGTTGTATAGGAGACCTTGTGATCAGTGGCTGTGCATATGACAGGTGTAACATGGAACGTCCTCGTGAGCTGACACCGTTCGAACGGGGTGTGGTGGTCGGTGCCCGACGGATGGGAAGTACGATTTTGGAAGTGGTGCGGGAATTCGGCTTCATACGATCAACCGTGTCCAGGGTGTATCGTGAATGGTTGAATACGGATGTTACCGTCCACAACAGACGAACGACTGGCCGTCCAGCCACCCTCCATGACCGTGACCGGTGACATCTGAGACGGATTGTCAATAGTGACAGACGGGCAAGCGATCAACAAATCACGGCTCAATTCAACACAGGCCGTGCTAGACACGTCTCCCAGTGGACAATCCGTTAGGAACATGGGTTCTATGGGGTATGGGAGCCGGCGCCGCACACGGGTGCCACTGTTAACCCTACGTCATCGGGCACAACGACGCGCATGTGTCGCCAGTCACCAGGGATGGACACTGGAACAATGACGTAACGTGATATGGTCGGACGAATCATGATTTCAACTGCACCATGCCGATGGGAGGCACCGTGTATGGCGCAGACTACATGAAGCGATGGATCCCGCCTGCCTCGAAGGTGTGGTCCAGGGCGCTGGTGTCTCTGTTATGGTCTGGAGTGCATTTTTCTGGTATGAAATGGGCCCCCTAGTTGTTCTGGAAGAGACTTTGAATGGTACGCGGTATGTTGAGCCGCTCGAAGACCATCTCCACCCATTTTTGGCCTTCCAGCGCCCCGGCGGTTCTGCGGTGTTTCAAGATGATAACGCGCCGTCACATCGCCCCCACGTTGCCCGGGAATGGTTCCAGGAACATGCAGCGGAGGTCCAACGACGTATACATTTCTACTCTGTCTTTGAGCTCGAATAACTCGAGAGATTGAATAAGTCCTACGATATCCTCATCTGACAAAGATTTGTCGACTCCTCTTCTCAGTCCTACCCGATAGATGTTAGCTGTTGGAATGTATGCATTTAATTGCCTTTCTACCAAAATAGGATATAATAAGAATTTGTTTTGCTAAGATAGTAGATCTAAATATAATATGAATAGGTTTGGAACCCTTCCTGCTAATTGTTTGAATGGCATCGGAGTGGTTTTCGCATAAAAGTCAGCCTAAAGCCATAGGATGCATATTTACTACACTTTTGTCCTTAGTTGATTCAACATTAACGAGTAAAGGGCCTCTGGGAGTTTTATAGTAACTTTTTTACAAGGTGATTTACGTCGCATCGACATGGCAAGGATGGGGCGGGGAAGAGTTAGGACTAGGAAGGATGTGGGCGTGGCCTTAATTAAGGTAGCCTTGTGTGAAAATGGGAAACCACGGAAAGCCATATTCAGGGCTGCCGACGGTGGGGTTCGAACCCACTATCTCCCGAATATTGGATATCATAGTATCTTAGCTGATTAAGGTAGAAGCTTCACCCGAATGGGAATGTTTACGATTATCATTTGAATTTTCCTTAACACTTGCACTTGAATTGTCCACTTGATCTTGAACTACTTCTTCGTGATCTAAAACTAATCGACTTCCTATATTTAGTAAAAAATTGGTTCCCCCTTCTACACCTTCAGTCACCGTCTTGCTTCGCAAAATGATATGAACGGTGTTGCACTACGTGATCTAAACGAATTAACCACACGAGCGACACCGACGAACTCAATTATCTACACTATAGAGCACCAGGACGTTTGAATTTGGAACTCCACATTATATATTGTAAGATGCTGATAGTTCTAGAAGGTAGAGAGCTGTCCATCAAATGCTGCACTTGCTTTATAAGGGCTAGTGTCATGGTGACACGTTTATTCTTATTCTCCTCTGATTCTGATTGTGATACCGTGACTCTGATAATTATTCGGATTGTGTTTCTTCTGATGGTTATTCAAATTCAGACTCTGATTCTTATTATGGACAGAGAACTTTATCTACTGTGACTTGTACGTGTGACTTGATTGCCGCTATGTTATAATTGGTTCAGTGATGACGGCTTTAAAACTACAGTTCGTATATTGTGGTAAATATTTTTATCATAACCTTCACGAATGTATTCTCGTGTATTGGCAAAGTTTGTGAATCATTGCTTGGAACGAGTACTACGAGTGAGGAGTGCCCGTTGTAAATGCTGTATACAAAAATGCTTGTGATACCTTGCACCATAATCTAAATCAAACGAAGCTTTTTGGATCCGCCGAAAGAACATTAACCATCTCTCCACACAAATGAAAAATAACTTTGAGGTCTGGAAGTTGGAAAAGTACTGTGTAAATAGATTTAGGGGTACACAGAGTAAATACGTGTATCCAAAACGTAAGACAGGTGGTGGTGCCTCAGTCTTACATATAACTCAGTGACTGTCGATGTTATATATACTGTAATGATATTTTGCCTCACAAGCGGTTATGGTAGGTTTTAACTCTTTATTGTGGGGAAGAAATAAAATGTGCTGACGAATAATAGTTGTTATTTTCTTTGTAATATGTTTGTACTAATTCTTCAAAATATCATTATTCGTTATAAATATGATGGCAGACTCTAATATGGTTGACATTGGGAGCAGTGTTGTGGAGGTGTCTCATTGAGTGTATAATTTGTGTGCAGTGATACGTTTAAGTTGTGAGTCTGTTATTGTTGGGAGTTAATGATGAACCATAGTTCAATTATTTGTTCTTAGTACAGCAAACCAAGATATTTATCAATCTACAGCTTCTTTCATTAGCGAACACATACCTGCTAAGTAGTACGGGCAAGACCGGTTCTAAAATATTGGGTGCTGAATCAGAACTGTGTCATCATTTTCCCACGAGGTCATTGACCCCTAGTTGAGTAGTAAGGCTAGGGGGTTCTGACACGTGGTCATTGACCCCTAGTTGGGTAGTATGGCTATGGTGGTTCGCAGACTTTGCGTACGAGAACAAGCCTAACCTCACAGGTGCCATTTTGATGGGGCCTAACCTCACACACGCCATTTTGGAGGGGCCTAAACTCACAGGGCCCGGTTTTAAGGTCAGATGCCCTTTCCTCCTCCTCATCTGGCCTAGTTTTACGGCTAGATGCAATTCTCTCCTCATCATCACCCTAGTACTGTCCTCCTGATTTGGCCCAGTTTTACGTTCAGATGCTCTTCCCTCCTCCTCATCAACCTAGTAGTGTCCTCCTCCTAGTCTGCCCCAATTTTATGGTCAGATTCTTTTCCCTCCTCCTTATCTGATCTAGTTTTATGGTAAAGATGTTCTTCCCTCCTGTGATGTAATAAGCGCGAGCGATTTAAAAATGCATCTTGTCCGCGAACAGTAACCAAACATCACACAGGCTCTTTGTCATCTATTTAATTTTTATTAATTGTCAATTTTTTTGTAATTTCATTACAGTGGGATCCAAATTTAAATACATTTTCATTCAGAATTTCATCAAACGAGGAGACATATTTTTCTCAGTACCCAATAAATATAGTCATACATTTTATTTCTTGTGAACATTTAAGATGTTACAATTTGCGCCACAACAATGAAGCGTTTCTTGTTAAAATTACAAGTTTCACCCAGCAGCTGGGCAAATGATATTAGCAGGGTTGATTTTTAAGTAAAAATTTTCAAAACAAGCTTGTGGCGAGTCATTTTAACGGAGTTGTAAAAATATTCTTAAAATCTTGGTTAATATGAGGGATTTTACGTGTCTTACTTACATGCATTATAGCGAGTCGATGACAAACACTGGCCTTCACATACTGCAAAATTTTTGACTGGTTCTAAATTTTCACAGAGTCCATGTGTTAGGTCATGCCTCTTAATCATCTTCTGGTGTAGTTCTGTAGGCCGTGGCTGACAGTCTAGAAAATAAAATAATGTACATCACTGTATATATTTATGAGGATATTAGGTATATGATAAACAAGTAGGGGAATGTTCCTCTCAAGAAAATATTTATAGAAAATGGAACAATTACAACTATATAATTATAGAACTAGCATTATTACGCGAAGTATTTAGTTGCCCATTTACATAAAAAAGGGAATTGATCTTTAGTGCAGAAATCAATACACAGCACAGACTACTGGTTTAGGGCACCAAAAGTGGAAAATCCAAAGAGGCAGTGGCGACGCGTGACGTTTTGAAAAGTATTACCACACTCCTGCTTGAGAGTATATTGTCGCTCGCACCTTCTTTCTGTAAACTGTACTCTAGTCTGCTAGTCTGGACCTTCCGAATTGAATCATATCGGCAAAAGTGTAGATGTGTGCTTGAGACACCTCATGGAGTCTCGTTGAAACTATGTAAATTCTCCATACCGTCGTTTATCCAAGCATTCTTTTCTGAGAAAAATGGAACACACGGCCAACAATACAGTGTATTCATTTTTCATAACCAAATAACCAATGCAGATCTCTGTACCACGAGTCATGAAAATATCGTACTGTTCTTTTCGATTCCTTGACTAAATTTTAACTTTTTGAATTATGTTTTTTCTTTATCTTCAAAGTTTCCTTAGAAAACTGGCGTGTTTATTGAACTATTATACAATAGCATTCTGGGCCCACCAACACACTTATTTTCGAGATGGAAGTGACAGCATTCATATTAACGTTTAATGGGATGTGCATTACTATATGCTACCTTTACCTAAGATAAATATAAGTTCAAACTTTAACAAGAAAATTCACGTCGTATTGTATCGAAAGCAATAATGAACACAAATTATAACAGCGCACTTTTGAGCGTGGCGGAAAGAACGGACAGAACTGATCAGTACCAACGTTTTAAGTATTCCTTACCACTTTGCATTGTGGTAACATGACGAGAGAACGTATGCTGGTACATCTCAATGTCGGGGGGGGGGGGGGGGAGAAGGGCTTTGCTTGGCGCAGCTGCAACTCGCCTAGCTGTTAGAAGAAATTCAACGCGTATCCACTGCCTGGAGTTGGTAACAGTCTCCATCTCTCTCAGCTTTGACGGTGGCTATCTACTGCAAAAGAGTTTAACATCCCAGCGAAGAAAATATTAATATTAATATTAAAAAGAACTAGATTTTTATATTTTCAAACTGTTACCAGTGGTAACAGTGGATAATAGCACGCCTCACCACTGCAAAGAGGTACCTCAGAATAAATATTGAATATTTAAGGAATGAAGAAAAGGGACAACTGTATGCGGTCGAAATCAATGATCAATTGGAAATGTCAGAAAGGACTGTAGATATGAACAATGTAGAGGCAGTGTAGAAACCGTCAGAGGAAATTATATTACAGACGGCCAAATAAATCTGTGGGATATGAGTGGTAGGTGGAATACAAAAATGCACAAAATAGTGGAATAAAATTGCTAAAGAAGCTGGTAAAAAGTAGATTTTTTGCTAGTGGCTTTACGTCGCACCGACACAGTTAGGTCTTATGGCGACGATGGGATAGGAAAGGCCTAGGAGTTGGAAGGAAGCGGCCGTGACCTTGTTTAAGGTACAGCCCCAGCATTTGCCGGTGTGAAAATGGGAAATCTCGGAAAACCATCTTCAGGGCTGCCAACAGTGGGATTCAAACCCACTATCTACCGGTTGAAAGAAGAAAGATGCTTGGAGGAAACACTACCTTGCCAAGAGACGTGAGTATTGAGAGGTCTGTGCGGAGGCAAGGAATGAAGCCAAGCGAATAGTTAAAGACGCAAAGGAAACAGCATGGTAAGTATTTGAAAATGAATGATAAAATGACACCAGAGGTAATAACACAAGATTCTGGTCTCTGATAAGAAACCAGGAAAGAAACAAGGAAAGAAAGTCAGTAACAATAAGACAAAGGATGAGAAGCTAATCACTAAAATAGAGGAGGTGCTGAAATCGTCGGAGGATTATTATAGGCAAGTATTTTAACATGGAAAAGCTCACTCTTCGGAAAATAACCGTGTAAGACCTCATGAAACACATGACGATATTACAGAAATTGAACAGAAACTCAAGTAGCAGAGGCTGTAAAAAGTTTTCGAAAGGGGAAAGCCCCAGATACTGATTATGGAAGTCCAGAGATGATTACATACGGTGAATTGAAGCCCTTGAAATGGCAGAGTTTAGTTTCAATTAGCCTGGAAATAGGAGGAAGTACCAAGTGAATGGGAGCATGTATCTTCATCCCGATACAAAAAGAAGCAAGCACAACTGAATGCGGTGAATAAACTGTCGTGCCAACTGCTTCGATGTACTCGAGGATTGTTGAATAGTGTCTACGACAGAATTTTGAAGATGAGTTAGAGGTAGAACAAACAGCTTTTAGAAATGAGCGACAAATTCAAGACCACATCAGCTGTATTCCAATGTTGACTGAAAAAAGGGACAGCCAAATAAAGGTTGTATACTTAGCGTCCTAAGATCTAGCTGCACGAAGAAGTGTGGAAAGTGCATCGGAACCTTCGAACTCCACATAAGATTGCAAGAGTAATTCAAGGCACCTCCAAATCATTTTTGGAATGGTCAATATTAATTGACAGAAAAGTAAGGTGGGGCCGATGACCTAGATGTTAGTCCCCTTGAAACAACAAGCATCATCATAATCGCGAAAAGTAAGACCTTAGGGATGTGCAACTTGCATTTACGCCCTATCTTATACTGTCTAGTTAATGGCAACCTCCAAGATGTACAGAAGACAAAACTAAAGTGGGCAAGTACAAGCGAAGAACGAGTATACCTCTAAGAGCAAAGTGATGAAGGCTGGAGGCAAGGGAGAAGATGTCAACTGGAAGGGAGAACATCTGGAACTGAACAGTTCTTACAACTATCTGAAATGTCTAAGATTTAACATGAAATCAGTAACAGTGTTCACAAGTTCAGAAAGCCAGTGTAAGAGCGTAGCCGGCAAGAAAGAAATATCACAGAAGACCAAGCTTCAGATCTATAAAGCTGTGTTCCAGTCCACATTATTGCAAGGCTCAGAGACTTTCACTAGACAAAAGAAGCATGGCAGCAGAGCAACAAGCTCAGAAATTAAATACCTGTGTCGAGTTGCCAACAGGACTACGACGATCAGAATTCGGAACAAAGTTGTAAGGGAAGAATTTAGGGTGACATCTGTAGTGAATGAAATTGACAAGAAGTCACTCAAGAGATTTGATCCCCTAGTCCGTATGATTGCTGAATGGAAACCTATGCAGGTATTGAGGCTAGACGTGAGGGAGCCAGAAGTAAGAGATGTCCACGGATGATTTTGGATCAGATGGTCAGAGAAAATTAGAAGTAACAAGGAAAATAATCAAAAGTAAGACAACTTGCATGGGGCAGAAGAGAGTGCCGAAGATTGTCCACAGGCCTGACGCCGACAGGATGAATGGAGTGGTGAAGAAGAAAACCTTATTATATCTTTAACAAATTGTATGAACCAATAATTCTGATTGTATATTAATAACGTGCAGATGCATTTATTTCCCTTCATAATGAGATGGAAAAGACTTTTGAGGAAGAAGATCATTGCGGTACATATTCTCTACGGTTAATTGGTTTGTAGCTTCATTACTTGCCGGCTCCAGGCTGCCGTCTAATACTTGGGAGATTGGAAACTTAGGCCGGAACATTTCATATTAGAGGACTAGTTGAGAGCTGTTTGATTTTTCTCTAGCGTTACCCTGCTTTCTCGAAATAGAGAAACGTCGACACGAGAGCTTACATTTTCAGTAAAATTTCCATAATGTCTGCGGGAAATTTACAGTGAAATTCTAACATCCATCATTATTCGATGTTGTGAAACAACTTATTATTGCTATTTTGAACTTTATGTGCGTGGCAAGGATGACGCGGTCTCTTCATGTGAATTGCATAAACGGTTAATTAGTATGTGTTGACTAAGTCATTTATTGGAGGAAAACTCCATGTATGCCGTTTGCATTTCCCATGATATGACTCGAGTCGACCTGCCATACTTCAGATATGATTGTTATATTAGCCTCACAAAGATTGAAGGATTTTGAAAGAACACTAATCTTGGCTTGAGTACCTTGACATTCCACCTACATTGAGACTCGTTCCACGCAAACCTGAATTACCTATTCTTCAGCAGCCCTCGCAACCAGAATAATATGTTCCTCCAGTAAAGTGAAATAGCGTATGGCTTTTAGTGCCGGGAGTGTCCGAGGACAGGATCGACGTGCCAGATGCAGGTCTTTTGATTTGACTCCCGTAGGAGATCTGCGCTTTCTGATGAGTATGAAGTGATGGTAAAGACGATATATACACGCAAACCCTGCGCCAGCGGAATTAACCAATTATCGTTAAAATTCCCGACCCTGCCGGGAATCGAACCCGAGACCTCTGTGACCAAAGGCCAGCATGCTAACCATTTACTTACGGAGCCCGAATGTTCGTCCAGTGAAAGCAACCGATACGATAGGAGCAGTGGCGTACACTGAACCCCATCTACCCCAGCGCTGCTGGGGTAAATGACTCTGTATTTACATTTTCTTATTATTCCTTAGAACGCTTTTTATCAGGTTTAAACAACTGCGAACATCTAAGCCAAGCCAAGCCAACTACAGCTGTCTCGACAATCCGCTCGCTCTACCGCAGTTCATGTTCTCCAGCGAGGTAGGTTTCCTTGCTGGCGCGAAAGAGAGCTACCCTAGCGAAATTTAAGTCACTTGGTTGACGCATACACTTGAAGATTCCTTGTCCTGGGAGCGGGTCGGGGCTGTGGTCCCTCCCCCGACAGCAATTTATGGCGACAGGCCAGCTGGCTTGGGAAAGGTATGTTAGTTTTAATATTTGACACTCGAAGTATTCAGCGCCACAGAGTAGAGACTAGAAGAAAAATATAAACATAATAACGGTATAGCTACTTGCACATCGGCTTGCTAATAAAAATACAGCCAGTTTATGAAATCAATCGTAATGTAGAAGAATATATATTATTCTTGGAATTCGGCATGGCACGTGTAGAGTATGTTTCCCGATAGCCGCAGAAAAATATTTAGGTTACCCAGCATGAACACAGAGTTAAGTGCGAAGTAAAATAATTTTACATTTGGTTGTCTGTGATAGTGGTATATACTGACTTTTTTAGTGTTCCTCTTGGATTAAAGGTGGAGTTTTCGTGAGTTCTGTTCCATTCTTCATGAATATAACGCGTGTTATACCTCGTGACGAATATTCTCCGTCGCTTGTCATTGTTGCACGTACACTTACAAGGGAACATCGGCAATGGTCAAGTCGCCGATCGCGATGAAACTTGGAAAACACATTGAGGTACACGTAAAAACGATGTCGGCATCAATTTTGGGTGCCAACATTCATTAGGGCGTTAACTATGGGGCCTAAAAGTTACGACATTTCGAACTCCGCGCGATCAGCGATGAATACCTGCTGGCCAATGCTAAGCCTGCACACTGCGTGCTTGGAGATACGCCTCTACACCTCCTCCCCTCCACGCTCCAATTGGTTCGCCACCGCACGTTTCCCTTTGCTCCGCGCTTGCCGGCTGCTTAGCTGTTCAACGGGACCGGCTCTATACTTTGCTTCTTTTCGTACTATAATTATTGAAATCCTTTAAATAACGTTCCGTTTCACACATAATGATAATTAATAACCTACACTAATATACCCGTATTTTATTCAAATGTCATATTTTCATTTCTGCTAATTCCTTTGAGTTGTCACATTCGTGGGTACAACTCCGAGTTAATACCACTGGGCGTGGTCAAACGTGGGACGGGGTACTGCGTCCTACCTACGCTTAAATTATTATTTACTTCTAAAACGCCTTAAAGCTGTCGGTAGTGTCCTTTAGATTTGACATACATATGGAATTAATTAAATTAAATTAAATCGCCCACCACTAAATAAATATCGCACCTTTAAACAACGTTAAATACCTTTCTATGTAAAGAAATTACGTGCCCGGGTAAATGATCTCATTGAATGTAATGAGATTCGGTACCTAGGGATATCAAAACCTGGTTATAGGTCCAGATCATCTTTTTATGTCCCCTTCCCCCTTTTTTTGTACGCTATCAGTTGTGTCATAACGAAACGACATCGTGGACTACAACAACAACAATTATAAACTCCGAGTTTTAAACTACTGGTATTTTCCGTATTGCGTACTCTGGTATAAGGAATAGGCCTATAGGTAGAATGTTTTTATTTGTGCTTGTACTGAACGATTTATTCATGTTTTACAGTGACAGGCACAACACATTTCAATTGCAGCAATGGTTGTCGAATATAAATAAATTTAATGCATAGGCAACTTTGATATGAGTATGACATGGAATGTAGTAAAGTTTTACGTAATAAGAAAAGCCTTGAAAAATAAAAAAGATGTGCATTTATATATGCAGTAGATATACAGTAATCACAGGCAGGCCTGTCGTCTTACTGTACCGGTACTTTTGCGTTATAGCTGACGAAGGTCTATGTATTCAACAAGTACCGATATTAAAGTATCACACTACAGTCTTCTGGGTATAATGGCAGTTACATACGCAAAAAGTTAAATGGCTATTGTGCGAACTGGTACAACAACAATTACAAGGCAACACAATAAATGACTCCGTATACATTACATCGCGCAAACTCCCCGCCAGTAACTGATAGTAAACAAAAACAGTCCTTGGTCTACTCGAAACATTAAAAAATAGTGAAAAGAAAACCGAAACAAAACACAATTAACAACAGGCACCATACTTTTTTAATTTTTTTTATTTTTTTGCTAATTGCTTTACGTCGCACGGACACAGATAGGTTTTATGGCGACGATGGGATAGGAATGCCTAGGAGTCGGAAGGAAGCAGCCGTGGCCTTAATTAAGGTACAACCCCAGCATTTTCCTGGTGTGAAAATGGGAAACCACGCAAAACCATCTTCAGGGCTGCCGACAGTGGGATTCAAACCCACAATCTCCCGGATGCAAGCTCACAGTCGTGCGCCTCTAACCGCACGGCCAACTCGCCAGGTGCAAAAGTTTTCATAAACATTTCAGAAAACGTAAACTGACTAATACAATGTGGAAATTACAAAGGAGAGATATGAGGAAGGCTGATAGAGTACCCAAACTGTAGCACCGGTTCTCTTCGACAGCTAAGAAAACGGGCTAGCGAGGGATGAAAGGAAACGTGCGGTGGGGAACCTATTGGAGCGTGGAGGGGAGGAGGTGCAAAGGCGTGTCTCCAAGCACGCAGTGTGCAGGCTTAGCATTGGCCAGCAGGTATTCATCGCTGATCGCGCTGAATTTGAAATGTCGCAACTTTTAGGCCCCGTGGTTAACGCCCTAATGAATGTTGGCACCCAAAATTGATGCCGACATCGTTTTTACGTGTACCTCAATGTGTTTTCCAAGTTTCATCGCGGTCAGCGATTTAACCATTGCCGATGTTTCCTTATCAGTACCGGTAAGCGAGTGAAACTATGAAACTTCGGCGACTCTAAAATACCAGTTAAATTTTGCTGATTCAGTTTAGGTTAGGATTTTAAAGTAAAAAACGAATAGTTAGTCCCAATGTACTATCACCAAGTGTCACCGGGTGAAACTCTAAGTACATTGTTTAAAAACTGCTACAGATTAAGTTATGATGGTGTCTCCACTGCCGTGTATATCAATTTGGAAGTATGTGCGAATTTGTGGTTGAAAATATTATTGAAGGACCTTTTTCAGTTAGACCTTTCTGCGAAAAATGCAGTATGGTAATGTTGACACTAGAAAGTGTAGTGGGGCTACGATTGCTTATATTTAAAACATGTTTGCAACTGGGGTAACGAATGTGTTCACCGCACGCCACTGGATAGAAGCATCGCCTTCCTTCGATCCTCCTTGTGCTATACATACTCCTTGTTTATTTACTCTATAAGTATAGAGGGTTACTCCTTGGATTTTGCCCATTGAATGTTTTTGGAGGTAAAACCATTATTCAATGTAGCGTATAGTTGAGATAGATACTTATTCAACACACCGTATATGTAAAGAACTTAACAGTGTTTTTGATGAGGTTCAACGCATGACGTCTTTTTCTGGTGAAAAGGTAGTCTCAGTTTTCAGTTTCCATCTTTTCCATTGTTTCTTTCTGCTCTTTATTAAACATGGATGTTCAGTACTTTAAGCAGTAGTCGGAGACACTGAACAACAACAAAAACAATTCTTACCTAGTTGGTCACTTTGTCTCATAGCGAAACAAAAACTGAGATTACTTTGTCAAGTATGTGGCCTGTAAAAAGAATTGATCCTCGAAAAGAAGAGTTTACGGGATGTTTAGAAAGATTTGACAACTAAACGATATTGGAAAATGGTACAGAAGACGCCCAACGAGCTCAAATATTTTGTGTCTTAATAGGCCACTTCGTTACAATCATCTGGTAACTTTTCTAGTCCCAGAGAAACGGATAAAGGATTATGCTACGTTGATCAAACATTTCACTCAAATGATTATGCCTAAGGAATATGTGATTGTATCTGAGCATTGCCTTTTTAATTTAAATCAGATTGGGAAATAACTGTTTACCGAATTTATTGCTACACTTCAGATCTATCAGATTATCAATTCACTGTTAAGTGCCAATGTAAACTATTCGCTTAAATTCCTAATGTGTTCCTTAAAGCCCAGTTTATAAGGAGTTTATGTGATAACTGGATCCGAGACAGGCACTGCAAGCCAATGTCGCAACATTTGAAAATATTCTTATCAGAGCTACAGCTTTAGAAACTTCTAGTAGTGACCGCAAAGAGTAATCTAAACAACCCCATCCTTCGATCCCCCGCGCGGATATGTAATCGCAGCGTGAATAATTAAATCATAAAATAACAACTCATATAAAAATCCACAGAGTTCGTCTCACAATCACCATTCCAAGAATTCTAGATATTGTCCTCCTAGCCCACAGGCTGGGAGTATTACCGTTCATCCTCCAGGGTTCTCAACTTAACTATCGGCTTTTAGGAATATAAAATCTTTGTTTACGGTGCGCGACATCCAACCACCGTGAGTCAGAACATAATATCAGGATGCATATTGTGACAAATGTAGGAATGAAATCCATAATTCTCATATTTATATTTCCAGTCTGAGGAAAAGTTTAAACCCAGTTTGAAGAGAACCCGATCCAGTTTAACAAAATTAGGTACTCTCAGCTGTTCCTTATAATTTTCAATCCAATCGTGCCTGAGGGGAGAGTAGAGTGAAGCACTCTACTGGTAATTTCTCCAATTCTCATGCAGTAGATTTATTTGAAATTGTTCCAGAATCAGACAAGTGTAAGTTCACAGTTAATGCCAATCTCAAACCTCATATTTTGAAGTCGATTCTGAAGCGTGATACACCCTGATCTTAGCAAATTAATTTGATAAATTAAACCTAAGTGCACCATTACAGCCTTACACAACAGCCTCCCGTTCATATTCTGTTAACATTATCTAATCTTGAGGATGAATTGCTGTCTTCCGATTCCTATGAAAACAGGGAGATCCAAAGACCTCTCTACATTGCCCTCTGCTCGGGCGATTATGGATTAGAGGTCTAGACACAGCAATAGAAGAAATAGGCGCTACTGCTCATCAGATTCCAGGGCCTTGCATAATTAATTCCTTCAACTCAGTTGATGACATAGTAAGTGAGTTTCTGTATAATTTTTAGGAAAAGGTAGGCTGTGAGCCAAATTTTCAAGTCAATTTACTACTACATAAAGATGCAACACTTATTTTCATCAAAGAACGGGATGTGCCCTATGCTTCCAGGGAATGTTTTGCGAGGGAATCTGATTCACTGGAGAAAGCTTTAATAATCAAGTCCGTTTCATCATGCGACTGGGGATTGTTCTTGGTTATTATACCTAAACACAACAGAAGAGAAAGATTATGAGTTAATTACAATTGTGGAGTTACTGAAAGATTAGTGTATACCAATGATCCCATCAAGTGAATTAATGACATTTTGAAGAATTTACAAAATTCTAATTACTTTCCCAAGCTGGATTTCTGTAAAGCGTATTTATATTTTCACGTTGCAGACGAGAAAGTAAAATATTCAAACCATTTCAACACACTGCGGAACTTATAAGGTCAAGCGTCTCATTTCTTAAAACTGCCCCATACAATTTAATCAACACATGACACAGATTCTCAGGGGACTTCTTTAGGTTGTAGCCGATTTCAGTGAACATAGTCCGATGTTAGAAGAGTGCTATGAAAATTTACATGCCTGTGTGAAGAGAATATCAGAGTTTGATCTGCATGTTAATTGGGTGAAGTGCTTGTTTTTGAAGAATGAATTGAATATTTAGGTCATCCCATTGAATATAATGATATCAGAAAATCTACAGAAAACGTCAGATCTCGAAAGGTTATTTCAGTCCAGCAAATCGCCTGGGCAAACGCCACGTCCAACTACTAAAGCTACTACTGCTAAAGAGGATAATTCAACTGGAGAAAAGGTCAGGTACATTCTGTTCCAGTACCGTGACACACCACTTGCTGCGGAAAATCTTCGGTGGTGCTGTAACTGAATCGTAAACTCAGGTTGCACCTCGATGTTCTCTTCCTTACCAGATGCCAACCTTCAAGCCTCAGAAATTCACTTATTCATGACCCCTTCAGATGGGAGAGAGTGTCCAAGTCTTTTTTTTTGAAAACGACAAATATGTCTGAACGTTTCGTGATATCGTCAACAATTATGGAGAACGACATTTCATTAGAGTAGAGAGAACTCTAAGACATCACATCGACCAACTTCGCACGACACTGGTTGAAAACAGCCATTTTCAATAAAAAGTGTCATTCAAAATCAAAAGAATTCAAATTGCTGGCTCTCGTCCTCCTGAGCTACCACCACCTATTGAAATGAAATGTCGTATGGCTTTTAGTGCCGGGATATCCCAGGACGGGTTCAGCTCGCCAGGTGTAGGTCTTTCTATTTGACTCCCGTAGGCGACCTGCGAGTCGTAATGAGGATGAAATGATGACGAAGACAACACATACACCCAGACCCCGTGCCATTGGAATTAACAATTAAGGTTAAAATCCCCGACCCGGCCAGGAATCGAACCCGGGACCCTCTGAACCGAAGGCCAGTACGCTGACCGTTCAGCCAACGAGTCGGACCTATTGTAACCGTTAAACTCCATGCTAATAAGCATGTCATGAGGCCCAGAAAGCCATATATGCCGTGTTCCGCGTCATTCTTCGACATATTTGGTTGTAATAAGCATTTAACGCCCAGTTCGGGACACCAGCGGAGCTGCTCTAGATCGAAGGGTGAAGCTCTAATTGCGCGTATCGAGAGAGAGAGAGAGATATCAGTACAGCGAAACTTTGAAATTACGCTCTTTAGCGTGCAAACGAGAAGGAAACAGCACGCCACACTCAGATACTGCCTATGTCAGGAGGCGGAGTTAACTTTACAGGGTTCTAACTTGAGAATTGGATATTCTCCGCGATTGTCCTGCATATTCAAGGATACCAACTCATAAATTTCGCGCGTCGACTGACAATAATAATAATGACATTTCGGTACAAGCCTTAGAAATGTACAAGTAAGGACTCATTGAAATAAGCATAATTTACAACATTTGATAATGTAAGAAAAGGTATTACTTAACGAGCGCAGTACTAATGACGCACATTATACAGATGTGCGTGACGGGAACATCTGTCGTGAGCGCTTATCTTGAAAGAAATATAAGAGTCCCCGGCCTCAGCTACTTCGAGCGCTGAGATCAAAGTGAAAGCTTGTGAGATTACCAGAGATTCAGCTATGCGATTTTCATGAAAGTAGATCAGTGAAAAGAGGACGTAAAGATCTACAAAGTGAATATTTGTACGACCCTGAGAGATCAATATTAGCGGAGTGATGTGTCTTCTGTGGGCGGAGTTTGCCCTCTCCGTAGTCGGCGACCCGTATTTCTTATATAAAGAGACGAGGACAGCCCTTAATTACTCATTAGTTACTCATTCGTCCAATATCCAGTGTGTCAACCAGTGTTACTCATTCGTTCATTGCCAACTAGTGACACTTATTGCTATCCAGTGTTATTCAGTATTACTTAATATTATGTTAGACGGAGGTGAAACTCTTCATCAGTCTAATACACGTTCATAATACAGTCAGATTTCTCTTTTGTGAAATAATAATAGTGCTGTGTGGATATATGCGATTCTAATCCCAATATGCATTAAGGGAAAGCAGAAAAGCTATATCAGTGGCAACTCACATGAATATGTTTCAAAGAACGGGTAATATTCCAGTAATCGTCACGACGTAGTGAGTTATTGACTATAGAGTACCAATAATTATTATACAGTGATTATGGCATGTGGAGTGTAGGAGGCAATGATCCTTACAAGTAAAAGTTGTTAGACTAGGCAGGAAGTGCTCTATAAATGAACAAGTGACGCTCACGTAAGAACAAATAAGGCCAATAACTGTGTCGCTTTATAAGGAAATGGAATTGAGTAGTGATCTTCAGGGACAGCAACCACTACTCGAGTAGTCCATTCGAGTCTATGAGAGGGTCTATCAATTTCATGTTATTCGAAGACATATAAACAGTGCTTCAATAACCAATTCTCGATTTGTCCACATGTGTGTGAGTGCTCGTCGAACCCAGGATTCTGCTCTACCAGAGCGCGCCGGCGTGCCTCCGTTAGTCCAGTCAAGACCCACGCAGAACTTCCGACAGCAGGAGATTGCAGATCAAGACACCATGGATTCAACCTCGAAGAAGATGAACCTAGGACTATCTGCTAACAAGGCGACAGTGATGGAGGTCCAAATCCATTTGGGTATCATCAGATGACAGCATGGTTACACACAGCAATGATAAGTACATTCCATGATATTCCTATGCATGATAATCATATGTGTCGCATTAATATGTAAAACTTAACTTTGTAAATATAATTTTCAGCATGCATTTTGATATCTGTGATAAGGTGTAGGGAACGCAATATGTGTGTTTCAATGGGGTAAAGTTTCATTATTAGTTTGATTCTTGTCTTCTGTGATTATGGGTCAATCACAAATTGATTCCATGTATTTTTGCATGAATTAGCGTATAAGGCTTCATAGAGTTTTATATTTGAGTGAAGCATTCCTAAGGTGGAGTTTGTTAATTCAGCGAACTTCATAATCCATTCCAAGTTCAATTAGCTGAGATGGGTCTTCTCAATTGTTCAAATAAATGTTATTCAAAATGCTTCACGAGTTTAATGCATGTGTACAGCTACCTCCCTTTTAATCCTGAGGATGTTGACAACTGGGAGGAGGAGATGATGATTCGAAGTGCGAACAATAAACTAGATAGTTACGCCAGTGAACGTTATGTTAAGTAAAATACCTGTCGATTTAGGATCTTCTCAATGTGTAAATAACGTAGATTTGAGGCATACGTGTGTGAAATGAAGGGCGAAACGGTATGTGTAAAAATGCTTTAGGTGACAGATTAAGTATATGATAATAATAATAATAATAATATTAATAATAATAATAATAATAATAATAATGAAATCAACCAATACGGAATATGGTTGAAGCTTTGACATGAAATGATATTTGAATGTTATCCATAAATGTTTATTTGCGTGCAGAGTACGAGAGAAATGATCTGAGAATTACATAAATATGTCTGGTTGTGAGTGAAATTATTCTCCCAGCTGACAAAGACAGGCTTTTCTTAGAGAGAGATTTATGGTCTTCAGAATGAAGGACAGTGTGTTAAGCGCCAGGCTCTCGAGACTAGTCCATTTTTATATGTGAAATGGTTGCAAGAGTCACATAGGAATTTTTCCCTCATTTTCGCACTGTATTGAATATTCACAAGCCAATAATTCGTTACCGTCAATGTTGTATGTATCATGATCCGATAGGTGAAGCAATCCTCCAAATTTTATATTCAAATTAGATTGTAATAGGGATTTCAGGTGGCACATCGAAGTCAAATGCGTATATGCGACAGTGTGATGTATAATTAATGAGAAAAAGTAGATTTTATGAACGGCAAGCACGACATGATTTTCACGATCGGGCAAATGTGCGGAACTGTATTCCATAAAATGTCCTCATACTACCACATTGTAAGATAATATTGTTTTTCTTACGAGGATGCCATCCTTTTCATACAACTATGTTTTGTTGTGTAATCATATAGCGGATACCTGCGGGTACCGAAAGTTAGATAAAGGGACAGATCCTTAATGATTATGAAGTGTAATGTATATGTGTGCAGTGTTAATAAGTTGATTTGGGAATGTCAGAATGACATTCAGATGTGATAAAGACGGACAAGGGACATTTACGGAATTTCCCATATAATTAAATTTTGTGTTTAAAATTGCCACGCAGACAACAAGATGGCATTTCTCAGTTATTAAAATTACGTTTTGAATTGGGAACAATCTATTCTTATTTAGTAATATAGTGTATTCCTATCACTATAGCACTCTATTTTCAATATATTTAGATTAAGGGGCGACTTTACTTACGAACAGTAGGCCTACCATTGACCCGTATGCTCTTGAGCGTAGCCGTTGTGCCAGTTGAAAGTCGGGAGGACGGGACTTCGATGCCCGGGTTTGATTTCCAAAGTTCCTCATCGAGAAGATTTCCATCCAAGTATTTATTTGTGATATTACATTTTATATTCAGCACTCTACCGATCCCGGAACAGGTGCACTATGTTCCAGAACCCGCCAGCAGAACCCAGCCTCCCACTAACCAGCAGCCTGCGTAACCAGTGATTCCACCCTTACGTCTATAAATGAGACCTACTCAAACAATGGTATGGTTTCGTGGGTTTGTGATACAATGGAATTAATAAATTGCCAGTCCGATTATTTTGAGTGAGTGGAATTACTTTTCAAAACTGTAGATACTTCCTTATGAATCAAAACATCCATACTAGGACGAAATTATTTTCCCTGTTAGTAACGTCTGAAGTTAACAAGATCGGGTACATCTCGTTAGGGTGGATGGAAGATGTTACTGCTGCACTATATTAAGTGTCCATTACCAGACCTCCAGCATACCCCCACAGCGTGTTAGTCTGTGGAGTTGTGTGTCAATAGTTTGAATCACACAATGTTTATATGAGGTTGACTAGTCCAGGTTGTGACAAAAAGTTCTCCTCGGTTGGTATGGCTTCTTGAATGGGTATATTTGCTGAACGTTTCAATTCTGCTGGAATCTCATGAGTTTTGAACTGTTCCAGATATTTTTCCAATTTTGTTAGGGAATTTTTCCATGATCGGTGGCTTAACAAAATGACAGTTTAAAATACAAATGTAGATTATTTCTGCGGTTGGAATGGACTGTTGATTCACATGAAGATGGCTTGATACAATAGTATGCAGTACTTGTTTGAAGCTTGAGAATTCCACCGAATGATTTCGCGTTTGACGTCCAAAAATGCATGTCCTTTATATATCCGAGTCCATTCTTTGCCATGAGAAATCTCAGAAGCAGAGCCTGACATTTAGTATAGTCTGAGATGATCCCCAGGCCTCCTTGGTCAACTGGTCTTCTGAGTTGATTTCTTGATAAGCGATAGATGTATCCTCGCCATAGGAAATAGCTCATTACAAGTTCCAATCTTTGCAAATATTTCTCTGAAATGGAAAGGGCCTGAGCTGTGTACTGTAATGTAGATATAGCGAATGAATTAATGTGCTAAACTTTCTGTATCAGATTAAGATTCCTGCTGAGGTGGTTCGACATTGTGCTCTGAATAGCGCTGACTACTGTTGTCAAATTCTGTTCAACTCTCTCCTGAAAATTACCTGTAAATATCAAACCAGGAATTTTTATTTCTTCTTTTACTATGATTTCAGCAATTATTGTGTGCTTTGGGCAGTTACTGACTGGTATAAATACATATTTCCTATAATTCACTTTCACGTTGGCGGCGGTTTCACACTCAGATATTATTCAAATCAGTTGATTCACATCGGCTACCTTCTGTAATGAAAGGGTTATATCGTCAGCATAAGCTCTGCCTGTAAACATTGAGCGGATTTGGTACGTCCTTTAGGAGGTGACGGACAGCTCGAATGAAGGGTTCTAAATTTAGGGCGAAGAGGATCATAGATAAGGGACATACCCCGTCACACTGACAGTTTTATTGGAATAGGTTTGGAGAACTGTCCATTTAGGAGTATTCTAGAATGCGCATAGGTGTAAAAGTTCTAATGACTCTTCATGATGACCTTGGCGTACAGAACTTGTCGAGAATCGTGAAGAAATAACCATGGTGAACACCATCAAAAGTCTTTCCAAAGTCAAGTCATGAAATGTTTTATTGAAATATGTTTCGTCATTAACAACGCAGTCTCTGGTAGCGATAAGAATCATGTTATCATCTGTAAGCAGTGAGTAAATGTATTCATTTTTCGCGTTATTCTTTTCGGAGGCAAGATGATACGGTTGTGTTTTCTCTTCGGGTATGACTGATGTTGCACATGAGCGAATGGTTGCTCCTCGTGGAATATTTTTTGAGTGGAGGTGATTAGGCGTTTTACTGTGGTCAAATGACTTGTTACGTCATTTCCTGCTTGCTGACGGGCAACAAGATCATTAAGAATCACGTAATAAGAATTCAATGTACGGCGTGTGTTTAGTGCCTTTTCCTCTCTCTTCTGTTTGAAAAAGTTCTGAATAACTGGCCTAAACCTGTGTAACCGAGGCTTGATCAAAATTTGTCCAACACTTCGTACTCTAGTAGAAATGGGATGATTATTGTACCGTCCAGTTAAGCTGCGTGCCTTCTATAAGGCCATTTATGTAATTGAACTTGAACTAATGTAATGCAGGATACCTGGGTTTGCAACTGTTAGATGTCTCTACCATCGGCAGTAGTGTGAAGCTCGGGGTTCTGCGGCACTGACACCACAGGCCCCCTGGACGAGGCTTGATCCGGTGAGTGACGTCACGGCGCGGTATGAGCTGCTAGCTAACAGCGTGCTCTTAACCTCCCATGACCCTACGCTGGCTACGTGTCGAGGCTTAACCTTACTGACCTTCGTGTCCAGACTTAAACTTACAGACATCGGGTTCAACCGTAGAGACCCTAGTTCGAAACACGTATCCAGGCTTAATTTTACAGACCCCCAGGTTAGACTCCAAGTCTAAGGGCGTTAACCGTACAGACCCTAGTTCGAAGCATGTGCCTAGACTTAACTAGACAAGATGAGACATGGTCCAGGGTAACTTTAGGAAGCTTTGATGCTGAGATCGGTAGAAGCTAAACGTGAAACAAGATGGCGGCTACCCATAGGACTAGGGAGATGGTGTAAGGTGTAATACGTATGGTTTATACATACGGGGCATAATATTGGGAAGCATCATTAAGACTCTAAAACGGAGATCGAGTTTGGGACTACCTTGAACTACAATAGAACTCCTGCGGGACTAAATTTCGGCACTTCGACTACTCTAAAACGTATTTAGTAGCCCGTAAAGACAATATCATTATTAATAGTTGACCCAAACAGAGATCGAGTCTGGGACTCACTTGAACAAGAGAAGAACGACTGCGGGAATAAATTCCGGCACTTCGGTGTATCTAAAAAGCAGTTCATAGGAAATAAACATTAATATTTGACCCAAAACAGAGATCGAGTCCGGGGGTGTCCTTGAATAAAAGTAACATTAGTCAAAATATCCAAATACAGAAAGATTGAGTCTAGGACTCCTTTGAACAAAGGAAGAACGGATATCGAACTTGGAACTCTCTTAGACTGAAGCTCAACATTAACCAAGAAAATCGAACACTAGATTTTTTGGACCGAACCAACCCGACTAGGATTCGAACTTGTAGTTCCTCTAGTGGTGTAAACACGCATAACTGAACATTAAAATTTTGTGCTTTTAATTGAAACAGCACAGATGAATGGCTATTAGTTAATTCGATACACCCAACGTTTGAAGTCCCCACCCCGACTAGGATTCGAACCTGGAGCTCACTTGGACTCAGAACTAAAAAGCTTAAGTGTATAAGAAAAAAATTGATGCCAAGCTTTTCTTTCTCACTGTAGACTAACTGCGGACCGTTAGTATGGAGTGAGAACTCGTGACAAGGAGTGCTTTTTAGCAAAAAATATTTACTGCATGTGCAGGATGATTATTTTTGGAAGTACTTGCAGAGACATGAAATAACAAGTCCATTGTTTTAGCATTAGGTTAGTATGCTCAAATCAGAAAAAAGTTCTAGAATGTGCAAGTTGATTAGACTTGGACGTATTTTCTGGGACCTGAAATACCAAGTTCAGTGTTTTTCGCATTTAGCCTAGCATACACATATCAGCAAAAAATGACTGCATGAGCAAGTTGATTAGCTTTGGAAGTAACTTATTTGCCGAAACAGGGAATACAAAGTTCATTGATTCCACAAGTTCGCGACTTAGGTACAATCGTGCAGGAGGAACCAACATATCTTCGTTCTGAAGACTCAATTTATACATGCACAATAATAAAAAATAATGTGGTGCCGGAATTTAGCTCCGCAGGATTTCGCGTATTATTAGAATTCCCAATAAATAATAAAATCCCCGACCCACCCTTCAAGTTCGGTACCCGGGCTAACTGCGGCCTAACGTTACGCTGACCACGCGTTAACCTAACTTAACCTCCCAGGACTTAGAGCTGAACTTGAAACAAGATGGCGACTATAAGGCTTAACACGTATGCTTTTAGACTTCAAGTTTGATACTAGGGGCTAATTGCAGGCAAGATCGATGCCAGGTATAACTGCAGGCTTAACGTTACGCTGACCACGCGTTAACTCTCAGGACTTAGAGCTGAACCTGGAACAAGACTGCGCCTATAAGACCTAATGCGTATGCTTTTAGACTTGACGTTTATATCGAGCTAACTGAAGGCCTAACGTTACGCTGACCACGCGTTAACCTAACATTACCTCCCAGGACTTGGAGCTGAACTTGAAACAAAATGGTGGCTATAAGGCTTAACACGTATGCTTTTAAACTTCAAGTTCAACCACACGCTGATCATGCGTTAACCTAACGATTGCCCATCCCTACACGAGCTTAGCAGCTGCACATTGTACTGATAGGGTTAGAGAGATGGTGTAAGACTCAATGCATATGCTTTTTTCATAGGGGAATAACCCTTAGGCAAAAGGGCATGAGGGTAGAAGGGCAGAAGGACAGAAGGGGGAAATGGCAAAGGGGCAGAAGGGCAAAAGGGCAGAGTTGTAAAGAAGGCAGAGGGGTGGAAGGGCAAAAGGGCTAAATGGCAGAAGGGAAAATGGGCAGAAGGATATAAGGGCAGAGGGAACCCGTGTATATGGCGGTTATACATGGTACTAGGGAGAAGGTGTAAGACTTAATACATATGCTTTATTCATAGAGGCGTAAGGCAGAAAGGCGACCTTAGGTCTTGGAGCTGAGCGAACGCGCACGCATCCTCCTCATTCGCCTGGCAAAACGGCAATAGGGCTCTTCCTCCTCTTAGACTTAGTAGCGTATGACTACCACCTCCTCCTGATATCAAGCTTAACTTAACAGGCACGGATTCGACTTCAAGCTTAAACTCACAGGCTCTGGTTTCGACCCTAGGCTTAAACTTACAAGCGGCTTTAATGCTGAGCTTGGTGGAGGCTGAAGTTGAAACATGATGGTGGCTACATATTCCACTGATAGGACTAGGAAAATGGCGTAATGCTTAATACAAGTGCTTTATTCATACGGATATAACTATAAAAAGCTACTTCAAGTTATTGAAGTTGAGAGGCTGCAGGGTCAAAGATGCTAGCATGTGAGCTGATGCGTAACACGCTATTGGATTTTGGTGTTTGAAACACTGAATTTTTGATTGTAATATTTCGAGCTTACAGATTCGAACTCTAGAGACTTTCAATTGTATACTGTAATGCTGACATCACTTAGAGAGACAATGCAGATCTCAGTCCTTGAGGAGACATGACCTGCTGCGATTTTACCTTTATGGAAGAAGACAGTCAAAGTTTTAGTAATACAGCAAGTCAACCTACCGACCCGTCTTCCACATGTGAGTGTGAGGCCTGCTTCTTTGAACAAGTGAACAACATATTAGTGAGTGAGGCTATTGATGCCTTTTATAAACATAAGTTTTTGTGGCATATGCCAAAGCATTTAATACGCTATCTACCATCTAGTTTGATGGCAGAACTATGCCTCTAACATTGTAGAATATTCATGGAACCTGCACCACTTCGCCTTAAAATGGCACCAGAAGTCGCTGCGTGTCGACGTTGTAAGGAACATTACAATTGGAGAGGAAAATATGGCTTATATGATTGTGATGGACCAAATCCTATGATCAAAGACTGTTCACAATGTACCTCACAGTAATGTAATCTACTCGCGTTGTGTATATCTATGGTTATTTTTAATAACTGCTAAGTAAAGAACTGTGCACTGAACGCATTCGTTAAATTCAAAAATACCCAACGTTCGAGCAATAAGAAATTTAAAATCGTCGACCCGAATAGGAATCGTGGAATCGGACTTAAGGTCTATAATGTTAAGCCTGGACAAAGAGCCAGCGTAAGGTAATGTGAGGTTAAGAGCATGATACTCAGCGGTCCAAAGGGAAGAACCCTGGGTTCCATTACCGGTCGTGTAAATCGCAAATTTTTCTCGGTTCTGAACACAAAGTTTTAATCTCTAAGTGATGTCATCATTACAGTAGACAATTGAAAGTCTTTAGAGTTCAAATCTATAAGCTCGAAATGTTACAATAAAAAATTCAGTGTTTCAAACACCAAAAACAAATAGCGCGTTACGCATCAGCTCACACGCTAGCATCTTTGATTCTGCAGCCGCTTCAAGAACTTGAAGTAGCTTTCTAGAGTTATGTAACTATCAATAAATCACATGTATTAAGCCTTACACCATCTCCCCAGTCCTATCATTACAATGTGTAGCCTCTATGTTCCTATGAATAAAGCACAAGTATTAAACATTACACCATCTTCCTAGTCTCGTATCACCATCTTGTTCCAAGTTCAGCTCTAAGCACTAGACCATAACATCTTTCTTCTGGGTCTATGAGGATGAGGATAAGGAGGAGGAAGTCTAAGTCCTTGAGGAGGAGGTATAGGTTGTCATACGCTACTAGGTTTATGTGGAGGGGGAGGAACTAGTTTTAAGCTACTAGTTCTATAAGGAGGATAGAGCTCTCTGTTAGGAGGACGAGGGGGAAGAGGTTCCCTTCTGCCCTTTCTGCTCATTTACACTTTAGTTCTTTTACAATTTAGCCCCTTTGCCCTTTTGTCCCTTAGCCGTTTTTCCCTTTGGACATTTAGCCCTTTTCACCCTTTTTCCATTTATGCGGTCGCTCAGCTCCAAGACCTAAGGTCGCCCTTCAGCGTTATGTCTTATGAAAAAAGCATATGCATTAGGTCTTACACCATCTCCCTAGTCCTATTAGTACAACCTTATTGTGACGATAGTCTGGTCATTAGCACGGTGACATTTTCATTTTAGGACAAGACGGTTACCAGTTTCCCGTGTACTTTTTAGTGAGAATAGTATGATCATTAGCACGGTAAACTTTTCGTATTAGGACAAGACGGTCATCAGTTTCCGTGATTTGTTGTAGGAATAATAAAAAAATTTAAGCAACTTAGGGTGTGACTGCTCATAGTAGAAGGGCTATAATAAAAACAATAAGTCTGGTAGATCATTCAGTGCAGTTGTCCATTCAAAAATAACCATTGATATACACAACAGGAATAGATTACACTACTGTGAGATACATTGTGAACAGTCTTTGATCATAGTGTTTGGTCCATCACAATCGTCGAAGCCATCTTTTCCTCTATAATTGTAATGTTGTTTACAATGTTGACACGCAGCGACTTCTGGTTGCCATTTTAAGGTGAAGTGGTAGCAGGTTCTATGAATATTCTACATCGTTTAAGGCATAGTTTTGCCGAAAAACTAGATGGTAGAGAGGGAATTAAATGTTTTGGCGTATAACGCAAAAACTTATGTTTATAAAATGCATCAATAGCCTCACTCAGTAATGTGTTGTACACTTGTTCAAAGAAGCAGGCCTCACACTCACATGTAAAAGACGGGTCGGTAGGTAGACTTGCTGTGGTACTAAAACTTTGACTGTCTTCTTCCATAACGGTGCAATCGGAGCAGTTCATGTCTCTTCAAAGAGTGAGATCCGCATTGTCTCTTTAAGTGATGTTAACATTACAGTAGACAGTTGAAAGTCTCTTAGAGTTCGAATCAATAAGCTCGAACTATTACAATAAAAGATTCAGTGCTCCAAACACCAAAAACCAATAGTGCGCTACGCATCAGCTCAGACGTTAGAACCTTTGACTCTGCAGCCACTCAGCTTCAAGAACTTGAAGTAGCTTTGTAAAGATATGTCCCTATGAACAAAGCACATGCATTAAGCCTTACGAAATATCCCAAGTCCTATCAGTACAATGTGTAGTCAGAATCTTGTTTTAAATTAAGCTTCCACCAAGCTCAGCATTAAAGCCCCATGTATGGTTAAGCCTAGGGTCGAATCCAGAGCCTGTGAGGTTAAGCTTGGAGTCAAATCCATGCCTGTTAGGTTAAGATTGCAATTAGGATGAGGAGAAGGTAGTCATACGCTACTAAGTCTATGAGGAGGAGAAGCCCTATTGCCCTTTTGCCAGGTGAATGAGGTGAAGGAGGACGCGTTCGCTCAGCTCCAAGACCCGAGGTCACCTTTCAACGTTACGCCTCTATGAACAAAGCATATGAATTGAACCGTACACCTTCTCCCTAGTACCATGTGTAGCTGCCATCTACACGGGTTCTCCTTTGCTCTTATATCCTTCTGCCTATTTGCCCGTCTGCCATTTAGACCTTTTGCCCTTCTGCCCCTCTGCCCTTTTGCCCTTCTGCCGTTCTGCCTTCTTACAACTCTGCCCTTTTGTCTTTCTGCCCCTTTGCCATTTTGCCCTTCTGCCTTTCTGCCCCTCTGCTTTCTTACAACTCTCCTAAATCCTGAGATCCCTCATTTTGGTACATTTTTAATGCCTTCATCACTTGATTTTTCTTTTCTTTACACTCATCAGTATACCATACGTTTTGTTTATATTCCCTTCTCTTAACTCACAACCACTTTTTTACCAGCTACTTCTAATGATCTTTCAACCATTCTTATGGCTTCATCTATGTTATAATCTTCTATCATATTCACAATACCTATTTTCAAAATTTCAAAATTTCAAAATTTCCCCCTCTATAGTAGTCCCTAAATTCGTCTCTATGTTCCTCACTCCACCTGTACCTTACTAATTGTCTCTGTACATAGTTAAAATGCTGTTTTTCTTCCTGTTTACCTTCGTATCTCAGTAATCGGATAGCAACTTCTGTCAAATTATCCTCAAAGAAATGTGGTCCAATTAGGTGATCACCCAGTATACCACACCAGATATCTACTCCCTATCATGCCTGAAATGCTGCCTGCCTTACCCAGTGGGGGTTTTCAATACTCCAATAGTGCATGATATGACGAGATGCAAACGCGGGATAATTTTCCACTTGCGTCAGTATCCACGCACAGAAATCAACATGAGTTTCGAAATTTCGTCTCTTCAGTTCAGTTCTCCAAGAACAACTACCATTTCTGCTAGAGTATGTACCCCTGAGTGAGCGTGTAACCATGTGATATCTTTTTTTTTTTTTGCTACCTGCTTTACGTCGCACCGACACAGATAGGTCTTATGGCGACGATGGGACATGAAAGGGCTAGGAGTGGGAAGGAAGCGGCCGTGGCCTTAATTAAGGTACAACCCCAGCATTTGCCTGCTGTGAAAATGGGAAACCACGGAAAACCCTTTTCAGGGCTGCCGACAGTGGGGTTCGAACCTACTATCTCCCGAATACTGGATACTGGCCACACTTAAGCGACTGCAGCTATCGAGCTCGGTAATATAATCTCTATTAAGGCCAATATCCCTAGGGGTTGCCATAGTATTCATCTAGTCCCAGAGATAGAATCGACAATGAGCTGATGTTGAGGGGGTTTTCCTTACCTAGGCCAACTTGGTCCTCATGAACGTTAGGGCGTAAAGGCTGACATTGTGGTTCAAGTCCAATCGGTGGAAAAAATGTTTCACCATCAGAATGTTGGCCAAAAGGGTAGGACTGCGTGCCAAAATCCTGGATTTCATTCCAAATCTCTCAGCAGTGTTCATGTGGAGTGAGGGCATATTACGCTGTTGATAGCGATTCGTCCGTAAGATGGAGATATTAACCCTTAGCAGACCCCTTGGTATTATTCGACACATATATTTTATGTGCCAACACCGGGTTTCACCCTCTCCCTACCTCGTTATCATCATCATCAACGAACACCAAACAAGGGCGTCAAATACAGACATCTACTCCAGGTGATCTAAACATCCTCGGACACTGCCGGCACTAACAGCCACACGCTAAATCAACAAACAAAGAACACTAGCTAACGTGATTTTGCGGTAAAATAGAAAATGTATTTTGTTATGGAATTGGATGCCTGAATCCGAAAATGGTGTCTTTCTCTGCGTATTACGTCTAGGTTCGACGCAATTCTATTTTGCTTTATCTGAATTCTTAATATCTAAACAATGAGAGATGTTCTCACGCAACTGACTTTGGAATAATAGTATATTATGCATTATGGGAAGGAAACAAGTGATTATTGCCGCGCGTGAATATAGCAGATCGGGACGTAAGCGAGGGCCGAGTTCTGTTTTCTAGAAATTTAGATACGCAATATTAAGAGCGCGAAGGAAGTTAGATATGACAGAGTAGAGTTGCTATTTTAGACCAGTTGTATAAACAAAAATATTTTAAAACCCAGTCCTTATCCAATGTTTACGTTGGACTGTCATTTCTTTTTCATGATATACTGAATTGTTATATAATCAGTTGTGCTTGAAATACACCCCAACACTACACGTTTAATGCGTCCGACTCGTTTGCTGAATGGTCAGTGTACTGGCCTTCGGTTCAGAAGGTCCCGGGTTCAACTCCCGGGCGGTTCGGGGATTTTAACCTTAATTGGTTAATTCCATTGGCCCGGGGGCTGGGTGTTTGTGCTGTCCCCAACATCCCTGCAACTCACACACCACACATAACACTATCCTCCATCAAAATACCACGCAGTTACCTACAATTGGCAGATGCGCCCACCCTCATCGGAGGGTCTGCCTTACAAGGGCTACACGTTTAATGTGTCTTTTGCTTTAATTTGTACCTGTGCATGTGTGCATTAACGTGAAATAAAAAACTGTGTTTCAGTCGATCTTTATTCATGATACTTTTATTTTAGTATTTTGAGGCCATCATGGCTAGTGTATCAGGGGTGCACAGAAGACAGTGCAAACGAAATCCTATAAAGTTTTGCTACACTTGTGGAATTTATGTGTTTGATTCCAAAGTGTGTCAAATAGACTAATTTTGAAGAAACTTTATTTTTCTTTCTTTCAATTGAAAGTTGGAGACCAAGACAAGTCTTACGCACCTCTTATTGCATGCAGTACCTGTATCGAGTGATTTCGTTACTGGTATGAGGGCAGACGAAACGCAATGCCGTTTGCCATACCCATGCAACGGTGAAAGCAGAACAATCATTATGAGGACTGCCGGCCTCCGTAGCGTAATGGTTAGCGCTATTAGCGCCATCCTCGGTGGCCCGGGTTCGATTCCCGGTAGGCCTACTACAGAAATTTAAGAATGGCAGGAGGGCTGGTACGTGTTTTTAATGGTACATGCGGCTCACCTCTAGTGGGGGTGTGCCTGAAAAGAGATGCACCACCTCGGGATGAGGATACGAGTTTACTTTACTTATTATGAGGACTGTTATTCTTTTATGACCAACGTTATTGGTTACAAAAAGTAAAACAAAATTAAATATCCAAAACTTTTGTCACCTCTCCGGCCCGTTCCTCATGGACCTGACATAAGAGTACGTACTCCACCTGGTAACTTGAGTGATGAAATTGAAAGCATTTCCTTGCAAGCGGACGTCGAAGGAATGGATTTCGAGCAACGTCAGTATGACACAAATCAACAAATTTACACAATTCGAACTGGATGATTTGATAATGGATTTACAGTGAACCAAAGGAAAAAAGGAATTACATAGCTCAAGACGACGCAGAAATAATATATTGGCATCCGAGATTACGTTTTCCTGGTACAGAAATCGTCAGAAAGAATTTCGAAAATATTATACATAAGAAGACTAAGTTGTATTTTGTACAGATGTTAGAATTCCTCTGTATCAAAAGGGAGGGAAGGAATATGATCCCAGAAAATGGCGCCTTTTTATTATCTCTTACAAAACAAAACCACTTGCACAATCCACAAAGCTGTCTAAAATATGCGAGACATTAAATTGGTGCTTGAAAGAATTCGAGCATGAGTGGCGACCACAAAACACCTAGTAATCTGCAGGACTTCGCAGTGAGCAGCGGTCGTTTGGTAGGTCGTGGCCTTTGTGAATGTTACGCGATGGGGTTTAAATTAGTAAGGACCACATTTGTGGGTAAAATGGTTCTTCCTGGATTCTAATGTCAGTTCATGTGCTTGAAAAATATATTTCTTTCTCAGCTCTTGATTGTGGATTTCATTTGCTTAACAATTGCACACGTCTCATATCACGCAAATTAGTGATAAGTGAAACTGGAAAGAATTTTCTATTGGGTATGGTTTGTGATAGTACACATATCACACCCTCGCACTCTATTTAGAAGTAGGAGATATTATTGTCATTATTATTATTATTATTATTATTATTATTATTATTATTATTATTATTATTATTATTATTATTTCAGTTGTACTGTATATTTTGTTCTTAATATTTTAATCTGGAACGTCTCCATATGTGGTATGAGTAATTTGTTTTGTACGAACGGATGGGAAAACAGTGCTATTAACAACTCGGGAAGTTTGCGGGAGTCATGCGGATAGCCCAGAGTCCGATGACGCGGTATGGTTGTTATTGTCATGGGACGTAGAAGTGGTTCAGGGCGTGATCTTGGAATGACAAGAGGATCTTCCACTCGTGTTTGGATGGCCAGGATCAATCTAGACGTATCATGTGAAAGTAAGGGAAAGCTGAGGTCTATATAGGCATGTGAGAAAACAGCGGAGACTGGACTTCAAACGGCAGAGAGGACATGACTTCAAACTTTGGTGGGAAGAGGAGATGTAACTTTGGTGAACCGTTGTCTTATAATGTTTATGGAATGTGAAGTGTGGTACAAGTGCTTAGGCATTTGCTATTGTGTAACTTGTGGCGGCTTGGTACTAAATGCAGGTGAAAGCTATGAGGAACTGTATCTCAGACTTTCCAGAATGTATGTTTTGGAACGACAAGCGTGTGTTGCTCAAGTGAAAGTATCATTATACCGAGTGTTAGAGTCAGTGAACGCAGTATTATAAAGGTACAGTATCTGTGGGATAAAACAAGTGCCAATAATGAGAATATGCAAGTTGAGTTGATACACAGAGATAGTGAAGGTTATTCGTCCATATATATGCTTTGTAATGAACTTTCAACGGACTGATTGCAAATGGTAGCTAGGTCCTCGTTTTTGGTTTCCCACTGTTTTTTGTTGTTGTTGTTGTTTTTGTTGTAAACATGGAGTCCTCCAGCGGTATTTTGTGAGTGTATTTTATGTATATTTTTGTGTGTTGATGAGGTGCCCATGCACGGATGTTATTTAGAATATAGTTATTTTAGAATAAGTGGAGTTATTGATGAACCTAGGTGCAGCTCCTACCTATTTAGTCGTTTTCAGAAGGTTAGGTAAGGCCTGGAGCAGATGTACCAGTACGCAGCTTTATGTACACGCCCCGGGACAGTGAATTATCATGCTTTATCAAAATTCAAGGGATCCTTTCTGGTGATCTCTGGCGCTCATACTACGAACATTTCGATTGATTATTTTATTAATTTAAGTTATTTTAGTAATTTATTCAGTTATTTATTCATATGTATTGAATTAGATTGCAATTTACAACCAAGCGTGAGGCGAATAAAAAAATGAATGAATAAAATAATTCATATTTGATTATTTTACTCCCATTGCTATTTTTAGTAATTATTATTATTATTACTACAAATATTGCAAGGTTATGATTTGAATTGTATTGTTCACAAAATTTAAGGGCAGTGTTTTGGGTATACAGTATTTTATCTGTAAATGATCACAAATTAAAGAAGTTACAAGAGGTAGAACAATTATTTCTCGGTAAAGACAATACATTATATCACTATGCTTTAATGCAATCATGAACTGATTTTATCAGCTTAGAGCAGTTGACTTTCTTTTTTAATTCTATAAACACATACTACGCTATTACCTTTTCTAAAACGAGTGCTATAGAAAATTGTTCCTTCAACTTACTTAGAAGATTTCCCGCGTTCATTCTGCATTTCCGACAGCAACCATCCTGATAAATATCTTCCGGTTTGCAGTTATCCAGCATGGGACATGACTCAGCACTGCTTGTCAACTGGAACTAGAAAGCAAAGTAAGGCACAAAATATTTTAGGTACCAATGTCAGTGTTTTTTATGGAAAGTATGCACCTTAAGGTAAGAATATTTCCAATGAAGAATTAAAAGAAACATCTTAAAATACCATTAAATTAGAACATATCGAAGTGCGTGAAGTATTTAGTTATTAATTTAATTTCCTTAAACTATTTAACGAATGTAGTGAGACCTAAAAATTTATAGAGAGGAGGTATCACAACATAGTAATAACATGGTTAGATGTTTGGTTTGTTATTAGGGTTACTGATCTTGCAATATTGAATTTCAGGTGGAACACAATGATTATTACATATCCATTATTGATGTTAACTTCAGAACATACCCTTAGGGCCATTTTCTCCAAATAGTGTTAAACCTGGTATCAATTAAATCCGTTTAACTTTAGTATCTAGTTTAAACCCGCGTCCATTTTCTCTATCAAATTCTGACACTCGTTTAGTTTAAACGACAGCTCGCCGGTTTAAACTGATAATTGTAATGCTTGTTGTTTAAAGGGGCCTAACATCTAAGGTCATCGGCTACCTCTCGAAGGTCAAGTATGCGCTAGTGGTGGCTGCATTGAAAGAATACTCGAAAGCATGATCGATTGGAATTGGCCAATCAGGTCCAAGTAATCCATTGACTGTCATTGTTGTTTTAATATTAGCTCTTTGTAGAAAATGAAGTCGTTCGTACGTAGTGAATAAAGAAGAAATTCAACGGGAAACTAGAAGGCCCGTGCACTGAGCATTAGATGAATAATGACATCAACAGGAGTCCGAATAACCTGGTAGCCGAGTAAAGCAAGAAAAACTATTGTATGCTGTTAATTGCATTCTTGTCTGGGAAGCAGTTTATTTCGTATTTGGTGAATGTTTGTTAATCGAGACACCTAAATATGTCATGGAAATGCTGTGTGCCAGCCTGTAAAAGGAATTACTTGGTCCGAAAGTCAATGGAATCATTTTAAACTGCCTCTTAATTCTTGAAGAATTAAAAATATGTGAATCAGTATGAGATGAGCCTAGCCATCTAGACACAAGAGGGAGGAGCTACACACAGTTTGCACATTAATTTAAAAACAACCCCTTGAGATCCCTGAAAGTTTCTGCATTTACGCCCCCTGGGGACTGTATTTTAATATGAGTGCAGTCAATTGCACCAATACAATTATGAAAATGAGATCACATAAAATCCATGCTTAACCCTATGGTATGTTGATATAATGGTGTGATACATTTCCTAAGGCTGTAGAAACCTTTACTATTTTTCTTGTTGTTGATACGTGATTAATACTGTGGTCCCCGATGTTAATTAGAAAACTGCATGCATCATAATATCTTAAAGCAACCAGAAACATTGCTTCTGGCGAAACAGCATTATTTTGTGCAGTTGGCGTTTTAACTGTATCCTTTATTTAATGCAAGACAATGTTTGCTGTTCGCTTGTAAATTCTATATCTATGAAAAACTATACTCCATCCCATTCTTCAAAATGATCAACTCTTATTTGAACAGGTCTGCTTAACCTCACTTGCACATCAATATCATTATTTTCTATTTCATCCAAAATGTCAATAAATTCTTCCATTTTTCTAATGCGATATTATGATTTTAGTAGGCATACGTACATTGTTAAGTAATGTTGTAATAATCGTGGACAAAACCAACCCGTTTAGTACTATATTCACAGATATATTTATAACACGTCACGAAGGTTTAACATAAACAGCAGTTTAAACCTGCAATACACAAGATTTAATTTTGAACCAAGTTTAATCTTGATCCAAAGTTTAAACTGATGTGGGGAAAACGGGTGTCAGTTTAAACTTGGACTTAAACTCGTTTGAAATAAACCTAGTTTATTTGCCACCATGGATGCGTTTGGCAGTTATCTCCTCTCTTTGATATTCACCGAGAGGGAAGTCCTCGATACATAGGTAACTAAATCACACTGTTTAGCCCAGCTGCGATGTTTGTACTTGCAAATACACTGACTGACAGAGCAAATGCAACACCAAGAAGGAGTGGTCAGAACTTTATGCCAATTGCAGGGTAGACTGACGTCACTGAGGTATGCTCATGATGTGAAATGCGCCGCTGTGCTGCGCACGTAGCGAACGATAAATGGGACACGGCGTTGGCGAATGGCCCACTTCGTACCGTGATTTCTCAGCCGACAGTCATTGTAGAACGTATTGTCGTGTGCCACGGGACACGTGTATAGCTAAGAATGCCAGGCCACCGTCAACGGAGGCATTTCCAGCAGACAGACGACTTTACGAGGGGTATGGTTATCGGGCTGAGAAGGGCAGGTTGGTCGCTTCGTCAAATCGCAGCCGATACCCATAGGGATGTGTCCACGGTGCAGCGCCTGTGGCGAAGATGGTTGGCGCAGGGACATGTGGCACGTGCGAGGGGTCCAGGTGCAGCCCGAGTGACGTCAGCACGCGAGGATCGGCGCATCCGCCGCCAAGCGGTGGCAGCCCCGCACGCCACGTCAACCGCCATTCTTCAGCATGTGCAAGACACCCTGGCTGTTCCAATATCGACCAGAACAATTTCCCGTCGATTGGTTGAAGGAGGCCTGCACTCCCGGCGTCCGCTCAGAAGACTACCATTGACTCCACAGCATAGACGTGCACGCCTGGCATGGTGCCGGGCTAGAGCGACTTGGATGAGGGAATGGCGGAACGTCGTGTTCTCCGATGAGTCACGCTTCTGTTCTGTCAGTGATAGTCACCGCAGACGAGTGTGGCGTCGGCGTGGAGAAAGGTCAAATCCGGCAGTAACTGTGGAGCGCCCTACCGCTAGACAACGCGGCATCATGGTTTGGGGCGCTATTGCGTATGATTCCACGTCACCTCTAGTGCGTATTCAAGGCACGTTAAATGCCCACCGCTACGTGCAGCATGTGCTGCGGCCGGTGGCACTCCCGTACCTTCAGGGGCTGCCCAATGCTCTGTTTCAGCAGGATAATGCCCGCCCACACACTGCTCGCATCTCCCAACAGGCTCTACGAGGTGTACAGATGCTTCCGTGGCCAGCGTACTCTCCGGATCTCTCACCAATCGAACACGTGTGGTATCTCATTGGACGCCGTTTGCAAACTCTGCCCCAGCCTCGTACGGACGACCAACTGTGGCAAATGGTTGACAGAGAATGGAGAACCATCCCTCAGGACACCATCCGCACTCTTATTGACTCTGTACCTCGACGTGTTTCTGCGTGCATCGCCGCTCGCGGTGGTCCTACATCCTACTGAGTCGATGCCGTGCGCATTGTGTAATCTGCATATCGGTTTGAAATAAACATCAATTATTCGTCCGTGCCGTCTCTGTTTTTCCCCAACTTTCATCCCTTTCGAACCACTCCTTCTTGGTGTTGCATTTGCTCTGTCAGTCAGTGTATATATTATATATATTTAGTGACTATTAGGGATCTTAAATAACGAACTTGAACCAACAGTATATAGCCTACCAGCACTGTAAAACGTAAATGTTTGATTACCTGCTTAGTATATCTCCATAAACGTGTTAATTTAGGTCAATGGTTATTCACTGAGAGTCAGTAATATTTAAAGTTCATCTGATTTTACTAATAGTTAGGTACAGACATCCCTCCTCAGTAAATATAGCTTTCATCAGCAGGTGACTGCTGCGATAGAAACACTTCGAGTTCATTGCTAACGATGTGATTAAAAAGGCGTTTTATATGTGTGTGCATGGTCCATAGGACTTAAACTGTCCCATAAAAGTTTTTGTGTTTCGCCATTTGCATATTTGCATATTTAATAGTCTTAAGGGTGTGTTGCTAGGGTTTCATGTCAATAATTTCCATGATTGTTTTAGGTAGTCGCGTAATTGCGTCCTGTGGCTAATAAGTTATTGTCAGACACAGGTGCTGTCTTTTACCTGGGAACAGTAACCTATACTGTGTACATGGTTTTGAAGTTTCAGTAGAATCGGTCAACGTAGAATTTGGGCAACATTTAATACGAATAATTTTTTAACATCGTGAAAGGTGGATATAATTCATCTCCGTATTGACTCCAGCATAGGGTGACCAGACTTCATTCTTTTTCCGGACATATCCTACATTTTAACCTTCAGTCCGACGTCCGGGTGAAGTTTCAATAATTTCAAAATGTCACTCCATTTGAGAGAATGGTAGTTTCAATTGCCATAATTTGGCGATTTGTTTTCGAAGCGAATTTATATTTAGAAATGCTTCCATAATATGGTGTTGAACGAATGAGAGCATGACCAGCAGACGGCAAGAAAAGTTTGTATCGTACGCTGGACGATAGCGAACGTCCATGTGCTGGTTTTAACTTCCTTGGAAAACGTAGGGAGTATTATGTATTATTTTCTTAGAAGTACCAATTAGATTGCTGACATTAAACTGTTGAGTATTTTAGCTCTTGGCTTTAATTGATGCAACATGGTGGCAGCAGTAAAAACGCAATACAAATTTTTGACAGCTATTATAATTATTAATTATACCGCAATACAAAAATCCTAATCCGCAATAGCTTCAGTTCTTGACTTTAATTTAATTGACACAACGTAATCGTTTTATAATACTGCAGCGTCTTAAATGTTTGATTTCAATTCTTCAGTGGACTGGCCTGTATGGAAGACACATTTGGAACGATTGTGTCTAGCTTCTGAACTAAATATATCAACTCAGGAAGAACAGGTAAAGGCCCTTATTGATCTAATGGGCAGAAATCCGATCTTTGGCCTAATTAACGTACAGCAGTGGTACGGTTATGCACAAATTTGATGGGTATTTTGCCCCAAAAACGAATGGAATTCACATGATTACTAAATTCAGAGGATTTAGTAATTGATTTAGTAATTGATTTTATGAGGTTTTGCTTTACATACCTTAGCAAAAAATAGAACCTGTGACTATTTCAAAGAAGATTGAATAATTGTAGCCGTCACCGAAAATAAATTGAGTAAAGTAAATTTGCTTCCACGTCTCAAGGTAATGCAGCTCTTTCCAGGCACATCGCAAATGGAGGTGAGCTACTTGTACCTGTTTAACCGCATACCAACTCTCCCGACAATTTTATTTTCCTGACATTTGTGGGAATCGAACCCGGCTCCCAAGAATGGCAGCTAATAGTACTGACCGTTATACTACGGACGTTTACAAGAAATTGTGTGAAAGGCTAGTGTTAGATGAAGATTGCGCACTAGAGGAAACAGCAGACATTACGAAGGTCGATCAAATATACAGTAAATGGGATTTTTGTTCCTGAATACCAAAAGTCGGTAGGACTGGCTCCGCCCTTCTGATATGCTTAGGCGGGACAGTTAGGAGTAGGGAGAGCGTGTTGTTAGATATTTCCCGCCGTTTCGTCAGCAACACTCACGATGTCGGAGCAATAGATTCACCCCTCCACTGCGCAACGCATAATTATAACATCTCTTGCTCGTGAAGGAGTTACAATGGCGGAAATTAGCCAGAGATCGAGTGCACACTTCGGTGATCAAACATTGTCAAGGACGCGTGTGTGTAAGGGGTGGCGGAGGAAAAGATAGGCAGCACCAGTGAAAGCCAAGACTCGACTGTCAGCTGCCAAGGTTCTTGCAACCGTTTTTTTTTCGATCGGCTAGGCATTTTGCTGATTGATTTTTTGCTTGAGCGATTCACAATCAATGCTGCTTACTACTGCAAGCTGTTGAACAAGGCGAGGGTTGCATAGCGCTGCCAAAGGCGAGGCCAACCGATTTGACAATGCGCGGCCCCATACTGCAGCTCTAACTGTCTCCAGGCTACAGGAAAGGCACTGGACTACACTTGATCATCCTCCTTACAGCCCAGAATTATCGCCTTGCGATTTCTGTTTGTGCGGACCGCTTAAAGAAGCTCCAGGAGGGCAACGATTTGAAGATGACGAGAGTGTGGAAGACTGTCTGGTGACACGACCCTGTCCTTTTTACGACGAGGGCATCAAAAAGCTGCCCATACGCTGGAACAAATGCAATTCCAAAGTAGGAAACTATGTGGAAAAATAAATTGTAATTGTCTTGTGATTTTCAATAAATTAATTTAAATAAAAGTAAAATCCCGTTTATATTTGATCCCCCCTCGTATTACGAATTAGGAAGCCGCGTGAAATGCTTCAACAACAAGATGTTTCTAGAGACTCGTCATCACCAATTAAATATAAAAGCATTCGACTCAAGGAAAAAATTACCTACTAACAGAATACAAATCCAGAATCTGGTCCATCAGAAAATCGACAGTGGTGCTCAAAAGATAAAAACGACCATTATAAATGTCCAGCAAAGGATTCTGACTGATTTCATTGCAATAAGAATGTACACTTGTGTAAAGCCTGTAAGCCTGAAGAACTCACATGTACATTAACCGAGATGAGTTGGCGTGATTCTACGTGAAATATAAGAGGAATTTCGACAATGAAGACATGATAAATAATGTTGATTGGACTATAGATGTCAAAGTCATGGTCAAGATGTACGATTTAAGATCGATAATTGCAGCGACGGTACAGCTGTTCGCGCCAAGTACGCTCACACGCAAGTCATCAAATAAAGTTTTGTGGGCACGACGATACAAGACTACAGGCAAAAGGAGAGACTATGGTGACATTAACCTACAGCATAAGTAGAAGTCAGTAAGTTACTTCAAACCACATTTATAATGCAAGAGTCACACCAACTGCTACTGGGAAATACAAAGGCTGTAGAACATGGAATAATCGAGCATATTAATGCAGTTGTGAAAATGACAAGTATTACTGAAAAGTGAGTGTATCAAGGTAACTTATTTCAGGGTATTGTTAGGATTCCTGGGAAATATAAGATGCAAATTGTGCCTGATGCCAAGTCATTCGCTGTTAGTTCACCGAGATGAATTCCTACCCCACTAATCGGTAAGATCGAGGAAAGTCTCAGTAAGATGGTTTGTGAGGGCATCATCTCTCCAGCTGATGTCTCTATAGAATAGTGCACTCCTATGGCTGTTATAGTTAAAAAGGATGGTAATTACAGGATGTTCGCTGATCTTCATGAATTAAATAAAGCAGTAGACGGAGAGGAGCGCCATAATCCTGACGTATCATACATTATAAACTTGATTAATGAGGCGGTCCGTTCCAAAACTCGTCTTATCCATTTTTTTAAAAAAAATGAGTTAGAGGTAGCATTGCCTTCTTGGTGATGTTTTTGATAGTCCTAACACAAAATTAAGCACCAAAACGCGCCTTTTCCCATAGAAATCTGTCACCAAACTTAGGCTATTGTTCCATAACTCGCCATATCCACGGCGCTTGTCGTTCCAAAACTCGCCATATACAATCAACCAATAGGAATGGATAATTTCAGCACGTGACTCACGCTACAATTTACCCGCGTTTTATGCCAGTCTTTCCCCTCTTTGACTTGTTCTTGAACTGTATTAGTCTTTCATGCAGTTTTGTGCTGTGAATAGAGTGTATTAAGATGACCGAAAATATTGCTCTTGTTGTGGAAGGTATATAATACTTGCTAATACAGAACAGTTTCACATTCAGGTCTGCCAAAAGACATTCTTGAATGTATTGCATGTCAGGAAAGATCGGGTTCAGAGGATTGCCAGAAATCCCTTCACGACAGGGAAACTTCCAACAGAAAAGTGGGGAGGAGCTAGGATCAAACCAGAGTACACTGAAAAGAAGCACTCCGTGAAACGTTTCATTGAAAGTTTGCAGTGTTGTGAAAGTCACTATTGCCGCGGAAAGTCACCGGTCAGACAGTATCTACCTGGAAATTTAAGCATCGCTAGGCTTTACAAAATGTATAACAACAAATCGCCTGAAGAACTCAGGGTGAAGCGGTGGTTCTTCCGTGAAATTTTTACGCGTTGCTACAACATAGGATTCGGAACACCAGTTACTGACGCTTGCTCAAAGTGCATAGAGTTCAAGGAGAAAATTAAACTTGAAAGTTCGAACGTAGCACTTAAGAATGATTTAATCTTGGGACTTCTAACTAAGGGCTGCAGCTTTTTTCAGAATGCTCCAAGAATAAATGGATAGTATGGCAATATTTTCATTTGACTGCCAAAATAATGTTGTGAATCCAAAAGTTCCAGATCAGATTTCCGGTTACAGTCGCCAATTGTACACCTATAATTTTACCATTGTGAGGGGTACCTCACAAGCCAAGTTGACAAAGGAGAATGTTTTTACATACACATGGATGGAGCATGAATTCAAAAAGGGGTCTAATGAAACGACATCTGCAGTTTACCATCGATTATCACAAACTGATTTGTCAAACTTCACTACTATACGAATTCGTGCGAGAACCGCAAATCTACAATGATTGCTATGTACTCATATTTCTTGACACACACAGCTCCGCCTAATATAGAAAGTGTTGAATTGGTCTTTCCTATGACAGGCCACTCATTTCTGCCCTCTGACAGGGTATTTACTCAAGTCGAGAGAGAGAGATATGGAAATGCTCTATAATCTGTAATCCAGCAGAATATGAAGACATCTTTAGCAAACATGCTGAAGTCTTCAAGTTTGGCAGAGACTCCTCGGTGAACAATTGGAAAATAGTTTCTGAAAATATGATGAAAATGCCTGCATCTTGGCACTGTAAATTTTCTTCAGTGAAACGATTTGTTATTAGCAAAGACTCGCTGGGAAATGCCACCCTTAGAGGAGAACCTCCTTACAACTCAGAGATCGGTTTAGGAAAATCGGTAATGAAAAAGGGAAAACGCCAGACGAGATATGCTAATGCCGCCTGAATTATTGCCAGGACTAAACTTGAATCCCGCCAAAGTAAAGGACGTAAAACGTTTGCTTGAAAAGCATTTTAGAATAGATTGGGATAGGAATGTGTTGCTTTCTTTATATAAGAATCTGTTCACCTCAATTTCTGTAGACGAAAACAATCTTGTTGTAGAAACAGAAGTTCTTTATGATGGACCTCAAGAGGAGGGAACAGATTTGACAGTTTGATTAACAACAAAGTGATGTTTTATTGTTCAAGTTACTTCTATAGCGGGTGCAATGTAGCCTATAAAGGAAGAATTCTCTCCAAATACTATGGATAGGATGTAAATATGATAAATCACACTGCTGTGTTTAATTTATTTGTGAATATCATTATACTGATAGCAAAAAGGTACATGAATTTAGTGTTGAGTTGTATTACAACATTATATTCTCAATCCTTCCATTTTTCTTATTTAAAAATAAGTTGTGTGAGGTAATATATTTTGAATTTTTTTGGGTGCTCCAAAACTCGTCTTATCCAAAATACAAATGTAATTTATTGACGTTCTACTAATTATATTTATAATTCTTCAGTAAGACGACCCTATGACATTGGACTTGAACGCGTCGTAATACATTTAAACAAGTGAGACTTATATTACAAAAATTACAGGTTTTTCGCTTTTCCTGAAAAATCACATATGATGGATAAGACGAGTTTTGGAACGGACCGCCTCTAATAATACTAGGCACTTCTCGAAACTGGACGCAAAAAAATTCTAGATTTTACCAGATTGTGCTCTACGAAGAATTACGATGACACCAAAACGGCAATCAACGGTAACACTATCGAATTTTAGAGCCATTTGATTGATGAGCATGGTATAGACATACACCCAGACAGACTTAAGGCCATAGATGAGATGGAAGCACCTAAGGATAAGGCAGAACTTTAAAGGACACAATGTATGATAAACATTCTTATCAGAGCAATTACTTTACAGCCATTGTACTCAGTTCTTGAGAAGGAAACAGTTTCGTTTCGATTGGGGTGATAGTCAAGCAGCTGTTTTTAATTAAGTAAAAACTATTCTAACTACTGCACCCGTAGAAGTGACGTTTAATCCATAGAAGAAAACCATCGTCACAGCATACATCTCATCTTTTGGAAGCAGAGGAACATTACTCCAAATTCAATCGGATGGCAATGTAAGACCTGTTGCGTATACCTCAAGTTTGCTGGACGAAACAGAGAAACGGTATGCACGAATAGAGAAAACAGTGTTGCTTATTGACCGTGCTTGCCGAAATTAGAAGACTATACTATGGGGATAGGAACTGAGGTGGCAATGATCACAAGCCCTTAATTCCAAATTTTACATCTCAAATAAAATAAAGTAGACTATAGAGATGCCGTGTTCGTGTAATGCGATGCAAATACACAGCAAGACATATTCCAGTAAAATAGCTTGTCACCGCTCGAAAATAATACAAACAGGCACCTATAAATTGAGGTAGAATCACGTCATCAGCGCCAATAAAAATCTTCCAGGGTGTCCAGGAAAACTAACCAATATCACATCTGAACAAAAAAAGGTGACTTACTTTCAGCAGTAACTAGTGGATGGCCAGATGTGAAGTTGATATCTGGTGAACTTAAGGTATTTTACGAAATAAGATTGAAATTAACCTGCCAAGAAGGGGTTCTTTTCTACTGGTCATGCATAATAATTCCGTGATCCATGCGTGAAGATATGTTGAGAAAGATTCAAGAAGGGCAGTTAGGCATTATAAAATGTTGGGCTCGGCCAAAGGAAGTGATTCAGTAGCCATTAATGTCGAAGGATATTGAAGATGGAGTCTCAAAATCCGAGAAATGTATTCAATATAGAAGATAATGACACGAACCTCTTATAAAAGTAGAAGTTCCATATCGTTCTCGGGAAAAGGTAAGCATGGATCTATTGAGGGCAAAAGATAACTAGTACCTCATCACAATTGATAAATAATCGTATTCTCGCTATCCCGAAATCTAGAAAGGAGAACGTTCCTAACCTTCCAATGGAAAGTGTAATTGTAATATCGTCAAAACTCAATAAAATAATTATGTATGCCGTATTGAAAGGAATATTATAACGAGGCTACAGGTGTCACACACATGACTGAATTAATTGCGAATACTATTGTAAGAGACAAAAAGAAATTCGAAACAGTATTTGTGAAACCAAAACAACCACGGATATGAAGTGTATACGGCGGAATATTTTCACCATATGTTCAAGTGAACAAAATGACTTCAGTGCTGCATAGACAATTCCACAAGACAATCATCCTATTCAGAGAGAATCCGCCACTTCTTGACCTAAAGATACTAAAACCTAAAATTCAAAAACACCAAATTCGCCGTTGACAGGAACCTACCGCTTATGTTTAGATAGGGCAATCGAAAGCCCATAAAGACATCAGTTATAACTTTTCAGGAGAGGAGATGATGTATGAACGCTAGCGTGTTCGACGGACGGCAACACAAGTCACCTGATGCACGACAGGCAAAGTGAACATGCTAGTTTTTACTTCCTCGAAAAACATAGGAAGTAATATGCATGGTTTTTTAGAGGTATCAAATAGATAACTGACATTGTACTATTGACTACTTCTGCTCTTGGCTATAAATTATGCAACCGATGGCATATTACTAATCAGGCTTTGCCACATGCCCACGAGGAAGAAAGTCATTATCAACTAGATTGTTATAAGGGGGTATCGGTTTCTTTGCATAGGAAGTACTTTGAATATTTAAAGAAATAGATTATGTCATACACAGATTTTAACTGTTTCAATCAGGTGGGTTTTCATGGAAAGGTGCTAATGAAAGATACGTAAGCATGGGTTCGATTTTCAAACGAAAAAGAGGCTAAAATTGACTATGCTAAATGTTCCGACCAGTTATGAAATTCGAACAGATTTCTTGAATAAAACAGCGCAAACCTTGAAATCTGTTCATGTAACAATAAATGGGTTAAGTATCTTTAATGCAGCCAAAATGTTGAATAAAATTATGAACTTTTAAAAATGGTAGATATTCTTAGCTTTGCCAGGATGTAATGAAAATGTCGAAATGCCCTTAATTTCAGCACAATGGAAAATTGACTGAAATCACCTGAATATAGATCCAGTGAAAGGATTGTTGTTAGATAAGGATGGTTTTAAGAATAGGTATTGTTCAGAGTTCTATAAGTCTATTCTAAGACTACAAGGTGTTCAAAAGAAGATGAGTTCATCAGAGAAAAACAGATAAGCACACAATGGCTGTGTCCACTAAACTACGTGTTACTAGCTCATAAATCACCGATTTTTCCGTTAAAATGAATTATTATTTTTCCCAACTTAGGATGATTTTCCCTGGATATGGCTTTATAAGTAATACGTATAATTTGAAATTTAATATTATATCAAAAGAATCAATATATGAGTCTTTTCAGCTTGAATGTTCTACATTTTGGGGCACCACATTTCTGCTTATGACATCTGGTCACTCCACTCCTGTTCCTGCATTGGTTTGTGTTATAGGGTAGTTTATTTTCTTAATTCCATGCCTGAATGTTTGGACACCTTCTCGTGCACACGTGTTGAGTAAAATTAGTTATTGTTCTTGACTGTGTTGTTTTTTACTTTTTCTTTTTCTTTAAGAGACTGTCAATGAGTAAAGAACTGGAATCACTAGGAGCTGCCAATTTATACATACGAGGGTGAATCAAAAAGTAAGTTACACTTCCAAGTTATGGCCATTTATGAAACCACCTACGCATAGGACAACGGTTATGATAACATACAATATAAGTTCACTTTTCCACATGGTCCCAAAGAGATCGTAAACATTTCTTGGAACGGTCATCCAACTTTTCGATTTCGGATGGTTAGAAATCACCTCCAGCGCTATGTAACCACCTGGAGACAGCTGCTTTCACCTCGTCATAGTTTCGGAATCGTCGTCCACCGAGATCTTTTTTCAGCTTACCGAACACATGATAATCGCAAGGCGCTTAGTCTGGAATGTTTGAAGGATGTCCCCATACCTCCCTCTTGAATCGCAGCAGCAGTTCGGACGTTTGGCGAGCCGTGTGAGGTGTTGCGTTATCGTACAACAAAATCACACCGCTGCTCAATTTCCCCTGCCGCTTTTCTTTAATTGCCTTACGCAACAGTTCAACGCTTGACAATACGAAGCGGAGTTGATTGTCGTGCCTTTCGGCACCACACCTTCCATGTCAAAGAACAGCGTCGCCGTTACCTTTCCTGCTAAAGGTTGGACCTTAGCCTTCTTTTGTGGCGTGTGACTAGGCCGCTCTGTACACACAACTCGAAGGAATACTACACAAATCTTCCTATCGGACGTGTCAGCTGTTACTGTAGCTTGCTCCGCATTGGCCACGGTCACGACACAGAACGTGCTCTTGCAGCATGCTAGAGTAACTTACTTTTTGGTTCGCCCTCGTATTTTGGTGTTCAATTTTTCGCGTCAGTTTTTGAGGAAAGTGACGTACTGTGGAATGTGCGCACTATGAATTTGAATGTTTGTGTCGTGTTTAGTTATTTGAAACACTATGTAGCAAGGTGTCAGTCACGGTAGGTTTCCTGTATATCTTTAATTTATGTTTCTGAATTTCTCTTTGGTAACAATGAAATCCAGAAAACCGAGCTCGATAACTGCAGTCGCTTAAGTGCGGCCAGTATCCAGTATTCGGGAGATAGTGGGCTCGAACCCCACTGTCGGCAGCCATGAAGATGGTTTTCCGTGGTTTCCCATTTTCACACCAAGTAAATGCTGGGAATGTACCTTAATTAAGGCTACGGCCACTTCCTTCCCACTCCTAGCACTTTCCTGTCCCATCGTTGCCATAAGACCTGTCTATGTCGGTGCGACGTAAAGCAACCTGTAAAAAAATCCAGAAATTTGATGGATGAATTTCATTCAAACCTCGCTAGGTGTAACTGTGTATTTTATTTGTACAAATGTGTGTCAGTGGACATTGTTTGGCGTTTCTTGCGTACATGAGGAGAATGTAATTAAATACTATTGTAGGCATATTACCCTTGGGTGTGCTTGTAGCCGTCGTGCAGTAATTTAGTGTATTGCATGTGCTTCGGAGTTAGCTCTACAAGTACTGGTATGCTCAAAATTTTCTGTGGAAACTCCTCCAGGTTAAGTGGAAATTTGTCATCGAACATGAAATAATTCTGTTTACAATTAGTGCTAGTGTTCAGTACACTGTAACCGTACATAAGTACGATCTCCCGATTTTACGTTAGGGAATTTTCGTAAGAGAATTTGTAAACTAAAGTAGTGAATATCATGTGAGTTCGTTAAATTATGATGTAAGAACGCAGAGTTACCTGAAGAATTTGTGATTGGGGATTGTTACAAGAAGAAGTTGTGGTTAGAGAATAATGAACATATATCATTCGATTTGTATTATTTTAAATTTTAGTAACAATCTGTACATATGGCGTAACAGTGAAGATTGCTTAGATTGTGCAACATGGGAAACAGTGACTGTATCGGTGAAGGTGGTTGAAGTTGGTTGAAAGTTTTGCAAAATGTGGTTTGAAAACCCGGGGTACATTTGGTAAGTATAGGCTGAAGATTTTAATTCATCAATATGAATGAACACGAGTGTTGGATTTTCGCATCGGCCCATCGATAGCGAGTCCAAAAGGTCCGATTTTGAACGATGTTGCGTTGATTGAGAGACGCTCGGAAATGTGAGTAGTATAATTGGATGGTTCTGGCGCCGCCACCGCCACCGGGCTCCCAGAGGCCACCTCCACCACCACCACAGCCAGAGGCCTCCTCCACCACCACCACCACAGCCAGAGGCCTCCCAGATGTCTCCTCCACCACCCGCGGGAAATTTGAATTTGTAAACAAAGCCACGTGCTTTTTGACAGCTGTCATCGACAACAACGCATCGCTAACCTCACTGCTGCCATCTTGACGGGCCTAAACCTCAGTGGTACCAACTTAACCTAACTAGCGCGAGGTAAACAAAGCCACGTGTTTTTTGACAGCCACGTGCTTTTTGACAGACAACAACGCATCGCTATCCTCAGTACTGCCATCTTGACGGGCCTAAACCTCAGTAGTGCCAACTTAACCTAACTAGCGCGTAGTAAACAAAGCCACGTGCTTTTTTGACAGCTGTCATCCACCATCTTTAAACTACAGAGCACTGTGCTGCCCTCTTTATCGCAGTAGCTGCAAATTCGTCACCTGTCATCGGCAGTGCTGCCATCTTGGCGGACCTAAACCTTAGTGCTACCAACTTAACCTCACTACCGCGAGATAAACAAATCCACGTGCAGCTGACACCCACCATCTTTAATCTATAGAGCACAGTGCTGCAATCTTTAGTTGAAATGTGGTGGCGGATAATTTGAAAAATGCTTTTTGACAGCAGCCATCTTTGAGCACCGTGCTGCCCTCTTTAGCTACTTACCTTTGAAATGTGGTGGCGGTAAATTCCACGTGCTTTACAAACCTATATGCTTTTCTGACAGCTGTCATCCGCCATCATTAATCCAGAGAGAACAGTGCTGCAATCGTTAGTTGAAATGTGGTGGCGGCAAATTCCACGTGCTCTTGTTTGGAAACAAATCAACATGCTTTTTTGACAGCTGTCAACCGCCATCTTTAATCACCGTGCTGCCCCTCTTTAGCTACTCACCTTTGAAATGTGGTGGCGGTAAATTCCACGTGCTTTACAAACCTATATGCTTTTCTGACAGCTGTCATCCGCCATCTTTAATCCAGAGAGAACAGTGCTGCAATCTTTAGTTGAAATGTGGTGGCGGCAAATTCCACGTGCTCTTGTTTGGAAACAAATCAACATGCTTTTTTGACAGCTGTCATCCGCCATCTTTAAACTACAGAGCACCGTGCCGCACTCTTGCGTTAGCTGTCATCCGCCCAGCAATTCTCTTTCTATATAAAAATTTCGTGTGGCTATTTCTAGCCAAGTGCAGTCTAAAAAAATAAATCCTAGTCTTGTTGTATCAGGAAGGGTAACTGGCTAAATCCTGGTCTTTCAGCGTCAGGAAGGGCAACCGGCCATACCGTGAAACAATAGTGCATGATGTAAGAGGCTAGATACTGCTTTGAGCATCTAGCTGTAAAACCCCGATTCTCGTGTTAGAAAGGGCAACTAGTTGTAAAACAGATTCTTAATCCCAGTTCTTTGACGTCAGGAAGGGCAACCGGTCGAAAACAATAGTGTATGATGTAAGAGGCTAGATACTGCCAGTTTTGCATCAGGAAGGGCAACTAGTCTTAAAACAAATTCTTGCGATTTAAAATCCTTGGTTTGGCGTCAGTAAGGGCATCCGGCTTTTTAAAATCTAAGAAGAGCATCTAGCTGTAAAACCCCGATTCTCGTGTTAGAAAGGGCAACTAGTTGTAAAACAGATTCTTAATCCGAGTTCTTTGACGTCAGGAAGGGCAACCGGTCGAAAACAATAGTGTATGATGTAAGAGGCTAGATACTGCCAGTTTTGCATCAGGAAGGGCAACTAGTCTTAAAACAAATTCTTGCGATTTAATATCTTAGTTTTGCGTCAGGAAGGGCATCCGGCTGTAAAACAATAATTCGTGATACAGCGATTTAAAATCTAAGAAGAGCATCTAGCTGTAAAACCCCGATTCTCGTGTTAAAAAGAGCATCTAGTTGTAAAACAGATTCTTAATCCGAGTTCTTTGACGTCAGGAAGGGCAACGTGTCGAAAACAATAGTGTATGATGTAAGAGGCTAGATACTACCAGTTTTGCGTCAGGAAGGACAACTAGTCTTAAAACAAATTCTTGCGATTTAAAATCTTAGTTTTGCGTCAGGAAGGGCATCCGGCTGTAAAACAATAGTTCGTGATACAGCGATTTAAAATCTAAGAAGAGCATCTAGCTGTAAATCCCCGATTCTCGTGTTAGAAAGGGTAACTAGTTGTAAAACAGATTCTTAATCCCAGTTCTTTGACGTCAGGAAGGGCAACCGGTTGAAAACAATAGTGTATGATGTAAGAGGCTAGATACTGCCAGTTTTGCGTCAGGAAGGACAACTAGTCTTAAAACAAATTCTTGCGATTTAAAACCTTAGTTTCGCGTCAGGAAGGGCATCCGGCTGTAAAACAATAGTTCGTGATACAGCGATTTAAAATCTTAGTTCCAGCACTAAGAAGAGCATCTAGCTGTAAATCCCCGATTCTCGTGTTAGAAAGGGTAACTAGTTGTAAAACAGATTCTTAATCCCAGTTCTTTGACGTCAGGAAGGGCAACCGGTCGAAAACAATAGTGTATGATGTAAGAGGCTAGATATTGTCAGTTTTGCGTCAGGAAGGGCAACTAGTCTTAAAACAAATTCTTGCGATTTAAAATCTTAGTTTTGCGTCAGGAAGGGCATCCGGCTGTAAAACAATAGTTCATGATACGGCGATTTAAAATCTAAGAAGTGCATCTAGCTGTAAATCCCAGATTCTCGTGTTAAAAAGAGCATCTAGTTATAAAACAGATTCTTAATCCGAGTTATTTGACGTCAGGAAGGGCAACCGGTCGAAAACAATAGTGTATGATGTAAGAGGCTAGATACTCCCAGTTTTGCGTCAGGAAGGGCAACTAGTCTTAAAACAAATTCTTGCGATTTAAAATCTTAGTTTTGCGTCAGGAAGGGCATCCGGCTGTAAAACAATAGTTCATGATACGGCGATTTAAAATCTAAGAAGTGCATCTAGCTGTAAAACCCCGATTCTCGTGTTAGAAAGGGTAAGTAGTTGTAAAACAGATTCTTAATCCGAGTTCTTTGACGTCAGGAAGGGCAACCGGTCGAAAACAATAGTGTATGATGTAAGAGGCTAGATACTGCTAGTTTTGCGTTAGGAAGGGCAACTAGTCTTAAAACAAATTCTTGCGATTTAAAATCTGTAAAACATATTTTTAATCCCAAGAGAATCGAACCCGAGACTACCGGGTGAGAGGCATGCACACTAAACCAAACTGTAGGCTATAGGTTACATTTTTTTGTTCCACAGTCTTTGAAGTTGTATCGACGCAGTCATTCAGAGCGACGTGCGGAATGCATGTGTTGGCTGAAATTGTACACGCATCTTCCGGCTGTAGTAACCTTGAACGAAGACGCTGCGTGGTGATAAGCTACTTGTAACTCACGGAACGTCTTCTTAGCTGAGTAGCATTCAGCCCGTGTAAGCTCCTAACATAAAATATCATGATTGTACGGAGAGGTTAAAACACAGTGCCAGCATATAGCCCACTCCTATCGAAAGAGCCTGCACGGCGCCGGCATGTAGGCTACTCCTGTTGAAGGAGCCTGTACAAGGTTTAACACCCCTCCATCAACAGCCCTTACTTAATGCTGGCTTTTTTTTGCACGCCCTCGAAACTACCTAAGAATGTAATATACAATAGTAGGGAGAGGGTAAAACCCAGTGCTGGTACATAGCCTACTCCTACCGAAGAAGCCTGCACACAGCTTAACGCCTCCATCCGACAAATGAATCACCCTCAACACTCTTGTACTCACAATCATTTTCGAAGGAGTCTGCATAAGGTTTAACGTCCCCATCAACAGCCCTTACTTAATGCTAGCTTTTTTGCACACCCCACCTCTTAGATCATACACCATAGTTTTACGACCGGTTACCCTTCCTGACTAGGATTTTAAATCGCAGTATACGCGATAAATTTGTTATAGCGGGTTTTATAACTAGATATCCCGGTACCGGCACATAGCCTACTCCTACCGAAGAAGCCTGCACAAGGCTTATTGCCTCCATCCGACAGATGAATCACCATCAACGTCTTGTACTCAAAATCATTTTCGAAGGAGTCTGCACAAGGTTTAACGCCCCCTATCAACAGCCCTTACTTAATGCTGGCTTTTTTGCACACCCCGCCTCTTAGATCATACACCATAGTTTTACGACCGGTTACCCTTCCTGACTAGGATTTTAAATCGCAGTATACGCGATAAATTTGTTGTAGCGGGTTTTATAACTAGATGTCCCGGTACCGGCACATAGCCTACTCCTATCGAAGAAGACTGCACACAGCTTAACGCCTCCATCCGACAAATGAATCACCCTCAACACTCTTTAATCATTCTCGCTACTTCGGAAGATAGCGGGTTCGAACTCCTACTGTTGGAAGCCGTAGAAAATAGCAAATGCTAGGCGAGGGGCCTGCGCGATCGTCATAACGTGTAATTACATGATCTAGCTAAATGTAGTTTTAGCTCAATACCTTTAAGTGCCTACAGGTAAGGAATACCGCGGATGTAGCTTAGTACCCTCCCGTTTAAGTCCAGAAGTCGAGGATCGCGTGCTAACTTTCCAAGGCTCGATCCGCGGCAGAACTCTTAAATTCTGACACCTCGGCATCAACAGCAGGTTCGATCCCGGCTTAAATATGTCAGCCTGCGGGACTCAGTGTAAGACCTTCAGGAGAGCTCTTGTTGCATAAACATTTAGTTCCGACTGTACTGAAGTTGTCAGCGATTTTCACATCCGTTTGGTAACAAGCAGCATATTGACTCGCTGCAGTCTGCGTGAAGCGCTCACAGTTCTCTGTATGCGTTTATTACGTACACATCTCCCGTCTAAGTACTGTCTGCTGTGAATATTATTCTTCAGCCTTTACCTTAAGGTAAGCTAGAACTGTTAGTTACTGTTTGCAAAGCAACTTCTACGCTAGGTAATAGACATTTACATTCATATATGTTTGTTCTTTTCTTTTTTAGGTACCGTTCGAGTTACAGGCTTGAAAGTACGCATTTTATTCATCCGAGTAACAGTCTGCAGCACGTGCATTTTTAAGGTATGTTTTCGAACTTTGAGTTGTAAAGATAGCTAGGCTAGCTGATGCACCCGACACTACATTCACATATGTTTGTTCTTTTCTTTTTAGATTCGACCAGAATATTATCATTCGAGTTTCAGGCTTGAATGTACGCATTTTATTTATCCGAGTAACAGTCTGCAGCACATGCATTTTTAAGGTATGTTTTCGAACTTTGAGTTGTAAAGATAGCTAGGCTAACTGATGTACCCTACACTACATTCGTATATGTTTGTTCTTTTCTTTTAGGTACGACCAGAATATTATCATTCGAGTTTCAGGCTTGAACGCACGCATTATTTTCATCCGAGTAACAGTTTGCAGCGCGAAGATTTTAAGGTATGTCTGACCTCTATTCGTTGAAACTTGGTTTCTTCCGAACATCGTAACTTTAAGCTAATCATAAATAGTTGTTCTCTTCAATCCTCATGTTATAGACGAGGTTAAATTTATAATTTCAAACACGCACATAGCTATGTCTGTCCTCAACAGGCTAAAACTTGGTTTCTTCTAAAACATCGTAACTTTAGTCTATTGATAAATAGTCGTTCTCTTCAATCCTCATGCTCTAGACGAGGTTAATTTTATAATTTCAAACACACACATAGCTATGTCTGACCTCAACAGGCTGAAACTTGGTTTCTTCTAAAACATCGTAACTTTAGTCTATTGATAAATAGTTGTTCTCTTCAATCCTCATGTTATAGACGAGGTTAATCTTATAATTTCAAACTCACAGCAATGTCCGGCCTCTATACGTTGAAACTTGGTTTCTTCCGAACATCTTAACTTTAAGCTAATCATAAATAGTTGTTCTCTTCAATCCTCATGCTATAGACGAGGTTAATCTTATAATTTCAAACTCACAGCAATGTCCGACCTCTATACATTGAAACTTGGTTTCTTCCGAACATCGTAACTTTAGTCTATTGATAAATGGTCGTTCTCTTCAATCCTCATGCTATAGACGAGGTTAATTTTATAATTTCAAACACACACATAGCTATGTCTGTCCTCAACAGGCTGAAACTTGGTTTCTTCTAAAACATCGTAACTTTAGTCTATTGATAAATAGTCGTTCTCTTCAATCCTCATGCTATAGAAGAGGTTAATTTTATAATTTCAAACACACACATAGCTATGTCTGACCTCAACAAGCTGAAACTTGGTTTCTTCTAAAACATCGTAACTTTAGTCTATTGATAAATAGTTATTTTCTTTAATCCGCATGCCATAGAAGAGGTTAATCGTATAATTTCAAACTCACAATCATGTCCGACCTCTATAGGTTTAACATCGCAACTTTAGGCTAATTTCTATTGGTTGTTCTCTTTTCAGATGTTCCCCTGCTCGCAGTGCGATGTAACTTTTACAAGACGAGATACCCTTACGCGTCATGTAAAATCGAAACATCGTGAGGCGTCTGATACGTTCACCTGCAAGCAGTGTGAGGCATCGTTTACGAGGGTAGATGCCCTTACGCGACATAAAAAAGTAAAACACCCTAGCATAACATCCGCTTTATGTGAAGTTTGTGGGGTGTATTTCGCTAATGTAGAGCAATACCAGGCTCACTTAGTAGAGGTACATCAAATATCTACTTGCCCTCAGGTAGTAGTAGGGAAAAAGCGTGCAGCTACCGATGTAGCTGTAGAAAGTACTAGTAGTAAAAAACCTAGGAAAAATGAACTTCAAACTATTCACTGCGAGCACTGTAACACCGATGTACCATCTTCGCATTTTCAGGGACACTTACGGAGTAATGCGCATAAAAATAATGCGTGTAGAAGTGGTAGTAACGCAAACATCGAGGAAATTAATACAGCATTTAAAAGTAGGATTGCTAGTTACCGAATTCGCACCAGTCAAAAGTTTCAGAGCACTTCAAACTTTTTAAATTGCGTTCAACCGGATGTACAACAGCTTCTTGCTAAATCTTTGTCCAATCATAGTTTATTTAAAGTTAATTTTGAACTTTTCGCCTTGTACATTAAAAGCACGGATGAATCCGAAATAACGGACATTAAATCATTTAATACGAAGAATTTTGTCATAAGTGAGTCGACTAATTTTGGTGATGTACTTAGGGATGTCTCTAACATTATTTCAACTAAGAACGAGGAATTTCAGGAAAAGGAATCAGGGTGGGCTTTAGTTGAAATAATGTATCTAGAAGTTAACAACAATAAGTACAATCCTATGCGTGGATCTTCGCACATCGAGCTGCCGACATGGATTCAGCAAAGAAAAGCTGTTGTAAACATCCAAAACAATGACGAAGCATGTTTTGCATGGGCGGTGATGTCGGCTTTAAATCCTGTGAAACGGAATGTAGCGAATAGAACATCATCGTATCCACACTATTCAACGCAACTAAATTTCGATAGTATAGAATTTCCTGTGCAGATAAAGGATATTAAGCGCTTTGAGGAACTAAATAACATTAGCATTAATGTGTATGGTGTAGAGAAAAAGTCTGTAGTAGGTCCTCTGTATTATACATGTCATAAGAAGAGTACTCATGATAACTTACTCTATATTGAAAACAGTGAGAACAGCCACTTTTGCTGGATTAAAAATCTGAGTAGACTTGTTGGTAGTCAGTTCTCAAACAGGTGTAACAAAAAGTGGCTATGTGATGGATGCTTGCAATATTTTAGAACTGAAGATCAGTTAACGAAGCATTCCAAGAATGACTGCAATCATGTACGTACAGAGATACCTACTACAGGCAATAATGTTTTAAAATTTACAAATTTTTACAAGCAGATGTGGGTACCGTTCGTGATTTATGCAGACTTTGAAGCCATCCTCACGCCATGCAACACATGCTTACCTAATCCTGACAACTCTTTCACTAATACTACGCACATGCATGTCCCGTATAGCTTCGCGTATTACATCAAGTGTAGTTACGATAGTACGCTTAACAAGTTAGAGCTGTATCGAGGACATGATGCTGCTAAAGTATTTTTAGAAAGACTTGAAAGTGATGCAGTTCGTCTTGGTCGTATTCTAAATAGTAATATTCCTATGAAGCCACTCACCGAAATACAGTTAAATGATCATGAACGTGCTACAAAGTGTAGCATTTGTGATGGGGAATTTTCCGAAAATGACCCGAAAGTTTTTGATCATGATCATTTAACTGGTTTCTACAGATGTGCCGCTCATTATAGCTGTAATCTTAAGTATAGAGTTCCTAAATTTATCCCTGTAATTTTTCATAACTTATCTGGTTACGACTCACATTTCATCATTTCACAATTTGGAGCTTCGGATGAAAAAGTAGATATAATCCCTCAGAATGAAGAGCGGTACATTGCGTTTGCAAAGTCTGTAAAAGTAGATGTTGAGCATTCTATAAAACTGAGATTCCTTGACTCGTTTCGCTTTATGGCGAGTAGCCTCGATAAACTTTCTAGTCATTTACAGCCTGAACAATTTACGGAAATTCGACGCGTTTTTCCCGAAGAAGCGCAGTTTAATATACTTCGGCGTAAGGGTGTTTTTTGTTATGAATATCTTGACTGCTTAGAACGCCTCGAAGAACGTGCCTTACCATCGAAACAATCCTTTTACAGCTCGCTGAATTCAGCGGATATTAGTGATGATGACTATTTACATGCACAACATATCTGGGAGCAGTTCCACATTCAAACGCTAGGTGAATACTCCGATTTATATTTAAAGACAGATGTACTTTTGTTAGCTGATGTTTTTGAAAATGTTCGCTGTGTTTGTAAGAAAACCTACAGCCTTGACCAATGTCAGTATTTTACTGCGCCTGGGTTAAGTTGGGACGCGATGTTAAAATACACGCAGGTGAATTTGAAACTGCTAACTGATATTGATATGGTGCACTTTATAAAATCATCTATTCGAGGCGGTCTAAGTCAGTGCAGCGGGCGGTATTCCAAGGCAAATAATAAGTACATGCCGAGTTTCGATTCTAGTCAGGAATCTCAGTATATCGTTTATCTCGATGCTAATAATCAGTATGGGTGGGCGATGAGTCAGCATCTACCGGTGAGTGGTTTCCGCTGGCTAACGCAGTGCGAAATTGATGCTTTAGAGCTGCACGCCCTAGGCGATGAAGCTGATAAAGGCTATTTCCTCGAAGTTGACTTACAGTATCCTAAAGAGTTACACACTTCTCATAATGACCTACCGTTCTGCCCTGAAAATATGAAGCCCCCGTACATTGCATCAACGACGAAAATGCTAATTGCTAATTTGTGCGATAAATTTAAGTATATCATTCATTACCGAAATTTAAAACAGTGTTTGCAGCATGGTTTGAAGTTATCCAAAATTCATCGCGTACTAGAATTTAATCAGTCACCGTGGCTAAAGCCATATATCGATCTGAACAATAATTTAAGAACGAATGCGGTTAACGAGTTTGAAAAAGATTTCTACAAGCTTATGAATAACAGTGTGTTTGGTAAGACTATGGAAAATGTTGACAAACGCGTTGATGTAAAATTGATTACAAACTGGGAGAATATTAAGAAAAGGTATGGTGCTAACTATTTAATAAGTAAACCAAATTTCCACAGCTGCACCATCATACATGAGAATTTAGTTATTATACAGATGAATCGTGTTAAGGTTAAGTATGACAAACCTACCTACGTCGGCTTTGCAGTACTTGAATTGGCTAAAACACTCATGTATGAATTCCATTACGATTATATGATGAAGAAGTACGCGCATAATGCGCAATTCCTCTACACAGATACCGATTCGTTTATTTATCAAATCAAAACTGATGACTATTACAATGATATAAAGCCAGACTTGGGTAGGTTTGATACAAGTAACTATCCTGTAAATAATCAATATCATCTACCGCTAGTGAACAAAAAGGTTTTAGGTAAAATGAAAGATGAATGTGCTGGGAATATTATCGATTCATTTGTAGGTACTAAATCCAAGTCATATTGCATAAAACTCTTAAATGAATTACAAATAAAGAGATTGAAGGGGGTTAAAAGTATTTCGTTCAGAATCAGCTAAGTTTTGAAAACTATAACAATTGCATTAAAAGTAATCCACCTGTTTTGCATAAGCAAATGTCTGTCATTAGAAGCAAGAAGCACCAGCTGTACACTCATTTAATTAGTAAGGTAGCCCTTAATAGCGATGATTGCAAACGGTTTGTCATTCCAAATTCTACCAACACTCTGGCCTGGGGGCATAGTAGTATTGATCAGTACTACTTTACATAAAGCAGATGTGTGTGTAAACATTATGCTAGAGGTGTGTACTTACGTTACGCTGTCTTACATCACAATTCACTGTACATATTGTAGGGAGAGGTACGCTGAGAGCGTAGTACGGCAAGTTTAAACTTGTACATACAAGAATTGCGTCGAGAAGTACGCGAACATCACTAGGGTAAAATGATTCGAGATAAAACTTGTACATACAAGATGTAAATAAATAATGTAGAATTGGCATATTCTTTTATTTTAGGTTAGGTATTACCTTCCTCCCGCTCCTTATTTGCAAGATAGAGTTTTTGTTTATTGCTCATAGAAGGAAAGCTAGAAAGAAGGTGTTGAGCAGATTCGTAAGTATGTTATTGTCTAGCTCATGTTGAGAAGAGAATTCTTTTTCTTTTTCTAAACAGTGCTTGATTGCAATGCAGTGTTCAACAACATCGAACTATAAACGGTAGTATGTGTTCAAGTCTAAACTTGCAATACTCTTGCTTTTGCAATGCACGTTCGATAGAGATGTAGCTTGATAGAGGAAGAAGAGTAGTTAGTAAGTATGTTGAGAAGATATTTTGTTTTTCTTTCTAAACAGTGCTCGATTCTAGTTATACAATGCAGTGTTCAACAACATCGAACACTAGTATGCAGTTCAAGTTGTAATAAGTTTTGAAGAGTAGTATGTGTGTGTTCAAGTCTAAACATGCATCACTGCGGGTATGCGAGCGGATGACAGCTAACGAAATTGCTCTGCATGAGGGCAGCACGGTGCTCTGTTCATTAAAGATGGCGGATGACAGCTAACGAAATTTCCGGTTTGTTTCCAAACAAGAGCGCGTACAATTTACCACCACCACATTTCAAAGGTAAGTAGCTAAAGAGGGGCAGCACGGTGATTAAAGATGGCGGATGACAGCTGTCAAAAAAGCATGTTGATTTGTTTCCAAACAAGAGCACGTGGAATTTGCCGCCACCACATTTCAACTAAAGATTGCAGCACTGTTCTCTCTGGATTAAAGATGGCGGATGACAGCTGTCAGAAAAGCATATAGGTTTGTAAAGCACGTGGAATTTACCGCCACCACATTTCAAAGGTGAGTAGCTAAAGAGGGGCAGCACGGTGATTAAAGATGGCGGTTGACAGCTGTCAAAAAAGCATGTTGATTTGTTTCCAAACAAGAGCACGTGGAATTTGCCGCCACCACATTTCAACTAACGATTGCAGCACTGTTCTCTCTGGATTAATGATGGCGGATGACAGCTGTCAGAAAAGCATATAGGTTTGTAAAGCACGTGGAATTTACCGCCACCACATTTCAAAGGTAAGTAGCTAAAGAGGGCAGCACGGTGCTCAAAGATGGCTGCTGTCAAAAAGCATTTTTCAAATTATCCGTCACCACATTTCAACTAAAGATTGCAGCACTGTGCTCTATAGATTAAAGATGGTGGATGTCAGCTGCACGTGGATTTGTTTATCTCGCGGTAGTGAGGTTAAGTTGGTAGCACTAAGGTTTAGGTCCGCCAAGATGGCAGCACTGCCGATGACAGGTGACGAATTTGCAGCTACTGCGATAAAGAGGGCAGCACAGTGCTCTGTAGTTTAAAGATGGTGGATGACAGCTGTCAAAAAAGCACGTGGCTTTGTTTACTACGCGCTAGTTAGGTTAAGTTGGCACTACTGAGGTTTAGGTCCGTCAAGATGGCAGTACTGAGGATAGCGATGCGTTGTTGTCTGTCAAAAAGCACGTGGCTGTCAAAAAACACGTGGCTATGTTTACCTCGCGCTAGTTAGGTTAAGTTGGTACCACTGAGGTTTAGGCCCGTCAAGATGGCAGCAGTGAGGTTAGCGATGCGTTGTTGTCGATGACAGCTGTCAAAAAGCACGTGGCTTTGTTTACAAATTCAAATTTCCCTCGGGTGGTGGAGGAGACCTCTGGGAGGCCTCTGGCTGTGGTGGTGGTGGTGGAGGAAGCCTCTAGGAGGCCTCTGGCTGTGGTGGTGGTGGTGGAGGAGGCATCTGGGAGGCCTCTGGCTGTGGTGGTGGTGGAGGTGGCCTCTGGGAGCCCGGTGGCGGTGGCGGCGCCAGAACCATCCAATTATACTACTGATGTGTCAGGGATAGTGTTGCTATGAGGGAACATTTGGAGACGCTACACAGCCACGTGGAGCAAGAATATAATATATACGTGAACACGCGTGCGACAGTTTTCTTTACGAGGTCATTTTCTGTGCTCATTCTGTGGAAAGCGCTACAAGGTGTTCATCTGGTAGTTCATTCTCTGGGAAAATGTAGAGTGCGTTGTGGTATATATGTGTAATCTGGAGCTAATATGTTATTTCTCACAGAACTGATTATTGCTAGATGAAACAGTAGTATTCATTGCTTGTTCATTCTTTGATTCGACATGGCATTCGTCGTTTTTAGATTATGCATTCTGAAGTTGTTTGAACAAATTCACATAGCATAGTGAGGTCATTCTCAGTCTACGTGATTAGAATTGAGGAGCTATGTGACGATGAGATAGCGGCCTCGGTCTAGAAAGCCAAGAATAACGGCCGAGAGGATTCGTCGTCCTGACCACACGACACCTCGTAATCTGCAAGCCTTCGGCCTGGTAGGCCAAGGCCCTTCAAGGGGGTTGGTTTGGTATAGTAAGGTGATTGGAATTTTTTGTATCTCGTGTAGTTATAATACGTGGTAACGTTATTCCATGATGATGGTGTTATTTTGTTCATGTAAATGAGGTTAAGAAAGAGACAGCAGTCTAATCCGTATGAAATCAGCACTTCGAAGCCCGGCCTTCAAAACTATGTACATACATCTGTGGACAAAGGAGACGATTCATGTATATTAATATGGTGTCGTCCCATTTGCGGTCACTTAGGTAGAATACAAAACTAGTTTTTGACGGGTGAGGCATTGTCCCATTTGCGGTCACTCTTATCAGTGGGGATATGGAATTCCCTACTGAAGGACTGGTACAGGCAGACGGCCTTTTAAATAACTGGCGACAACTGCGTGCTAGGATTCGGATGCTGAAACTCATTAAATTAATTATGTTTACCGCTTGAGAACGATGCGTTAATATCGGGACAAGGAGACTAAATAGGATTATCTGTACCTTTTATTTAGGGTTAGCAGATGGTTATGGGTGTAATCAAATGATTTTTGAAATGCAGGACAAAAGCAGGGCGTATTAAACCCGTTAAACTTCTTCAAATTCAAAATAAATGTTTTGCTGTAACACTCTACTTCCTCGACATTGCGACCCTTTTTGGGTTGTGTCTTGATAGCGGATAAGGCAAAAACCGTCCAGATTCCGAACAACTAAATATACCCTGTCCAGATTGCGAACAAGAGATTAGTGTTGACGTAGGATACATAAAACAGGTACAATTTTCAAAACAGTCTCATATGAAATTTTTGTTCTAGTAGTAGTAACATTAACTGCAGTGGCGTATACTGAGGGCTACCAAGGCTATCAGTGAAGCCCAAACCTCAAATGCGAGCGATGGAAATCTAAAGCACATTATATTGTAAGCATCTGACACATTGTTCCATTTGCAAACCTTGAAAGCAATGAGAAAACACGTCGCACGAATTTCTGAGAACAAGGCTTCGGAGACTGATATTGCAGCCCAGACTCTCGTCCCTTCCCATCGACTCGCCTCACGAGGCTTGCTCCTGTCTGGCTACAGGCACGGGGACCGGCGGAGGATAGCTGTGCTAGGCTTCGGTCCGTCAGATCGCCACTGCTGGCTTGCTGCTGTCTACCTACAGGCGCGGCGACTGGCGGAGCATAGCTGTGCTAGGCTTCGGTCCGTCAGATCGCCACTGCTAACTATCACCATGCGTTACTCATCGTATATACTTCCTCACCTCATCCTTCTCTCTTAAATATATAGATAACGGAGTGCTGGTATTTCACTCCCGTTTACTTCTACATCCTTGTAGGAAGACACTGCAGGGCTGCTGTTATAGGAGCAATATAGTTTTCTGTTTATTGGTAGATCTGCTAAAATAAAACGCAATCTTTCAGGTTTAGTGTTCTCTTTTGTTGGTTGGAATCGAACCCGTGATCATGGGTCTGGCACCACCTCTCATCTTCCGACGAAGATAATTAACCATTGAACGATGGGTACGACTGCTGTAAAATTCAACATTGTTATTTAACGGTTATGATGTGTTTTTTTTGCTAGGGGCTTTACGTCGCACCGACACAGATAGGTCTTATGGCGACGATGGGATAGGAAAGGCCTAGTTGGAAGGTGGCGGCCGCGGTCTTAATTAAGGTACAGCCCCAGCATTTGCCTGGTGTGAAAATGGGAAACCACGGAAAACCATTTTCAGGGCTGCCGATAGTGGGATTCGAACCTACTATCTCCCGGATGCAAGCTCACAGCCGCGCGCCTCTACGTGCACGGCCAACTCGCCCGGTATTATGATGTTAATAATAATAATAATAATAATATTAATAATAATAATAATAATAATAAAAATAATAATGGTGCATGACATCTACATAGGCTTGGTAGTGACCTAATAAGGATAAAATGAATGGCGAAGACGTCATAAACACCCAGTTCCCAAGCCAGGGGAATTAACAGTATGAGGGGGTTGATTCTGAAAATTGAACCGGGGCCGTCGGACAAAAGGCAAACATTCTATCCATTTAGCCTCAAAGCTGGACTTCAATTTACTAAACCTTAGGCTACCAACTCGATTGATCAGGTGTTGAGTATTGACGGTGGCAGTAGGTTGTGAAGCAGCCTTGACAACACAGCAGGCAGCTCCGTTGGCTGTTGGCTGCAGCTCAAAATGCTTAACGCTTGATGTTCCCTAAACCAACTATCGAAAATGGGTAGCCTAAGTCTAGTGGTAGCCCACGTCTTGATACCAGCATACGCCACTGATTAACTGGTACATTGGGATGTTTTAGATAACCCAACAATATTTATAAAAATATTTATAAAAATATTTTTCTTATTAAAAATGTTTAATAATTTAGTTTGGGGTAATCTTATGATTTAGAGTATTTTTTTATTGTATAACATAACTAGAGGGGCATTTGTTTATGGTGGATTAGTGAGAGTTCTATTATTAATAGATTATTATTATTATTATTATTATTATTATTATCTTTTTTTGCTACTAGGTCTTATGGTGACGATGGGATAGGAAAGGCCTAGGAGTTGGAAGGATGCGGTCGTGGCCTTAATTAAGGTACAGCCCCAGCATTTGCCTCGTGTGAAAATGGGAAACCACGGAAAATCATCTTCAAGGCTGCCGACAGCCGAACCCTTAAGCTGCCTGTTCCTGGAATTCGGACGAAACGCTACTCGGGCGCTTCGACACCTCAACACGCGCACAGCTATGAAGATAGGTGTATTTGTTAAAATACGCTCCTGTTGTAGACCATTGGCAGCGTCTGTCTTCGGATCCCATGTAAAAATTCTTTGGTGATACATTTAGGGTTACCGAGCGAATTGGCCGTGCGGTTAGAGGCGCGCAGGTGTGAGCTTACATCCGGGAGATAGTGGGTTCGAACCCCAGTGTCAGCAGCCCTGAAGATGGTTTGCCGTGATTTCCCAATTTCATACCAGGCAAATGCTGGGGCTGTACCTTAATTAAGGCCACGTCCGCTTCTTTCCCACTCCTAGCCCTTTCCTATCCCATCGTCACCATAAGACCTATCGGTGTCGGTACGACGTAAAGCAGATCCTAAAAGTAAAATAAGTCTTTCTTTCTTTCTTTCTTTCTTTCCTTCTCTCTTTCTTTATCCGTTTACAGTCCAGGGTTGTTTTTTCCCTCGGACTCAGCGAGGGATCCCACTTCTACCGTCTCAAGGGCAGTGTCCTGGAGAGTGAGACTTTGGGTCAGTGGATACAACTGCGGAGGATGACCAGTACCTCGCCTAGGTGGCCTCACCTCCTATGCTGAACAGAGGCTTGTGGGGGGTGGGGGGGATGGGAAGATTGCAAGGGATAATCAAGGAAGAGGGAAGGAGGCGGCCGTGGCCTTAAGTTAGGTACCATCGCGGCATTTGCCTGGAGGAGAAGTGGGAAACCACGGACAACCACTTTGAGGGTGGTTGAGGAGGGAATCGAACCCCCTCTACTCAGTTGACCTCCGGAGGCTGTGTGGACCCCGTTCCAGCTCTCGTACCAATTTTCAAATTTCGTGGCAGACCAGGGATTCGAACTCGGGCCTCCAGGGGTGGCAACTTACCACACTAACCACTACACCACAGAGGTGGACCATGTAGTGTTTATCCGACATAATTAAAAAAATCAACCATAGATCGCCCTTGAGAGGTTTCTTTACCTTCTGGCAGAGTAATATGTAACGTCAGGATTACACTCAAGCAACCTAATTAGCATCAAATCAGAATGTCTGCGCATGATAGTTGAGACCGTACTACTACTGTTGTTGTTATTATTATTATTATTATTATTATTTATTTATTTATTTATTTATTTATTTATTTATTTATTTATTTATTTTCCTCAAATTGTAGGTACAATTGAGGGACGGTGAATGGCGAAAGGTCTCCCTGCTGCATGGACGTTGGAAAACCCCAACAGGCTGCTGATAACTTTAAAGTGATCGCAAATGGGACACGAACTGGTCTTTCTTCGCATTCCTTTTTTCTTCCGAACTGGAAGTGACCGCAAATGGGACAAATTTTGTTGTGACCGCAAATGGGACTGACCGCAAATGGGACACAACCATTAATATCTAGGGGCTAAGTGAGGCCCCTCACCTACCTTGGGAAATAGTAGTTGGAAGCAGGAAGAACTCAAGGCGCCACTGAAGAGGAAGTGTGTCATTAAGGTTAGGGATGATCCTCTCAAATAAGGGGCATTCAAGTGTAAGAAGGGTCGTCGCACCTATCCTTACTAGATAAAGCAGAATTCCAGTAGCATCAGGCTGTGGCTATCGGAATATTACCTTGAGGTATTTAATACGTGTAAATATGTAAAACAGGATTGAGTGTATCTAAATTGTTGATATATATATAGCTCATCTGTGGTTAGTCAACTTTGGCGACATTATGAGTTTGTTTAAATGGAAAGACGAGGTGATATCATCAGATAATGATTATGGGTGTGGTTTTGTTCTGTTTTGTTTCGGGAGTGAATTCGCATAGTTAAACTTATGGTATATCTTCTTATTGGTGGGGTGAAGACCTAGTAAGCTACCCACATTCATTTTCAGTGTTAAATAGTAGCAGGTAAGGTAATGAAGAAAATTTGGAGCCTCGCCAGCCTATGATCGTCGCCTTGGGAGAAAGAGTTCTTTCATGCTCAACTGAGTTATTTATTTATCTAAATATTTTGTGGATGGAGCCCAATTTCTTCGCCACTTTTGTTATTAACTTCTCTTTTAAAATTCATACAGTAGTTACAACACATCATTGTCAATAGGCATCTGTTTTATTTGTACAGTCATGCTCACACTCCCCTGATGCTCTCCATTAATTTTGAAATAATATCTTAACCAAAAATTGTATTTTGAAAAAGGTACCACAAATTCAAATTCATTACAGCTCAATACTGGTCTATGAAATTCCTCATGCATTCTTGTGATAGGTGACATTTTTATTTAATAATGATGTAGAAGCAATGCAGTAGCAGGATCGATGCAAGCGTAAGTTTACTTTTTTAACATTAAAGATAATATATTGAAGAAATTCTGGATAATCAATCACTCCATTGACAGACTTATATAAGAATATATGTTGGGCTATACCTCTGCGACTTGTTAATGACATGGAATAGAAGACAGTTAACAGATGTTTGTAAGAAAATCTCTCGATATATGATGAAAACTTCTATATTTTATCATGCTAATACCGCAGAAATTTATTTTGTATTTTGTTTATTTTATTAACTGAATTCAAGGAGTGAGTATTCCACACTACACATGCATATTCTAGCATGCTTCTTATGAGAGAACTAAATACAATCTTTATAGAAAACATATCATTAAGTTCTCATCAATTCCTAATCATAAAACCTAACAATTTGTATTATGACTCATTGACAATTATTTCAATATGGGCATTGAAAGAAATGTTGTAATCCATCATATCACCAAGGTCATTCACTACATTAATTAATTCAGTGTAACATTTTACCATTAAGTGAATCATCGAAAGAAGAGAGAAGTTTATTTCTTGAGGTGGTGATCACTGAGCATTTTAAAAAAATTGGCAAGTCTGTTTCTAATGCTCCAATCATACGAATTGTTTATATCAGACTAACGCTTTTCCTGGTGATCATGAGATGAAGTTTGTTTATAAAATTTAAGATCATCGGCAATCATCAGACATTTCGAATATTTAACTTCATCTGGTAATTATTACATACTATCCACTTCATTCCGTATCGATATTGTAATCAAGATAACAATTAAGTAAAAGGTTCCACCTGATCGATACTTTTTTATTATATAGCCTTCGGCTAAATTTTGTCATTAAAAACTTACAGTACATGTTTCGATTGCTTAGCAATCATCATCAGCTGTTTCGCTTAAAGCTTAGGTGGAAAAGCATAAAACATTTCATATTTAAAATTAAAATTTGTTAGTAAGGGACGCTTAAGTGGCGAGGGAGGTTGGGGGGGGGGGTTGTGTTTGTTAGTTAAGATTAAAATTATACAAATTAAAAAACTATTCTAAACTAAAACATCTTTGATTTAATTCGTTGTCACTTGCACTGGTTCATTATTAAGTTCGACAGTTTTCCGTTAATGCTCTTGCACACTTGTCTTGATGGTGTAGTGTTCCTTCTTTTTCTAGACCTTTCTTACTGTCCGGTGGAGAAGATTATGTAGATTGTTGGTCGAAATGTTCAGTTTTCACTTAGTTGGATAGTTTGGAATACGACCTGTAACCGGCAGGAAAATATAACTATTAATTAAAAATTGTTTGAGGGTATGTTGCCTAAAGAAATTGTTTGAATAATAATAATGTTATTTGTTTTATGTCCCACTAACAACACTTTTATGGTTTTCGGAGACGCCGAGGTGCCGGAATTTAATCCCGCAGGAGTTCTTTTACGTGCCAGTAAATCTACCGACACGAGGCTGACGTATTTGAGCACCTTCAAATACCACCGGACTGAGTCAGGATCGAACCTGCCATGTTGGGGTCAGAAGGCCAGCGCCTTAACCGTCTGAGCCACTCAGCCCGGCAGAAATTGTTTGCATTTTAAAGTGAAACTGTAAAGATTAAAACTTACCCCTATCCAATTATTCGTTGTACGAATTTTATTCGGGATTTAAGTTGGGAAGTTAGGTGTACGACCTGTAACCGGTGGAGAAAACGTGTTTGTTAATTGAGAATACCTGGAGATGTGTTTTCTAAAGGAATTATTTATACTGTGAAAAAATTTAAACTTACCCCTATCCAATTCGTTCTTGTTCCGATGTTTACGATGTTTACGATGTTTACGATGTTTACGAGTTTGTCTCTGCAGTCCTCGACCTTGTGTAGTAGCTGTGTGATGAGGACGTTTTGCTGGCTTGATTTGGAGGGGGAAGGGGAAGTGAAGGCGTGTCGTCATTTGTTGTCACGAGCAGGGGGTTGGCTTCTATTTGTGACGTAGCTGCTTTGTGATTGCTTCCTACTTTCGCTGGGCGTATTCGATTGCCTTCTAATAATTCCATGTATCTCAATATGTGTTCAAACAAGGGGTTTCTTTGTTCGTTCGTTTCATTTAAATTTTTATCCTTATTACACAATTTATCCAGAAATATATGTATACTTTCCAAATTATTCATTAGTCTTCCTTTATTTAATCTTCTGATGATTGCAAGGTCCTGATTGATATTTGTAAATTTGTGGCCTGTTTCTTTCATATGTTCGCCCATTGCTGAAAACCTCCTGTGTTTTTCCGCATTAACGTGTTCCTGGTATCTAAATGCAAAGTTGCGTCCGGATTGCCCGACGTATGTGGCCTGACATTGATTACATGTTAACTTGTAAATTCCTAAATTTTGAAACTTTTCTTCACTATTCTCATTGACTCTGTTATGATTGAAGAACCTGTGTCTAGTATTGTTATTCGTTGAAAACGCTATCTCAATGTCGTGGTTCCAAAACAAGTTAGTGATTGCATAAATGTTCGGATTATTAAAAGTGAACTTCACGTATGTTTTTGGTTCGTTCTGTTTGTTTAGTTAAACTCGTTTGCTGTTTATATTTGCGTTTGGTGATTAGCCCATAAATCATTTTTAAATTAAAGCCATTTAGGAGGGCTTGTTGTCGAATGATAGTTAGTTCTTTATTCCTCTCTTTATCGGTTAACGGAATTTCGAAGGCTCTATTAACAAAGCTATGATAAGTGGATTTTTTCTGTGAATCAGGATGTAAGGAGTTATTATGAATCGTGGTTGGAGTGAATGTTGGTTTTCTGTGTATCCCGAAGTAAAATAACAACACATAATAGTAAAATAATAAAGTATCGATCAGGTGGAACCTTTTACTTAATTGTTATCTTCATCTGTTAAGTCATTATTATACAACATGAAGAATATAGGGCCAATATTATACTTCTGGGTCACTCCAGAATTAATATGAAAATTGAATGATGAACATTGACTATTTATAACATATTGTTGTCTTGATGACAGATAAGAGATCAAATGTAACATATCTAGAGCTGGACCAAAATTTGGTAATTTTTCTAAGAGTACATCATGGTCATTTTTGTCGAAAGCCTTTGCAAAATCAGTACAAATTACATCAGCAGGAATCTTCATTTACTGAAATGGTAAAATCTTGTATAAAATGAACTAAATTAGTAGTAATAGATCGTCCAGGGTAGGAACCGTGCTGTGAGTCAGAAATTTGGCACTTTACATGATAAATTAACCTAACATACAACATCTGTTCAAAAATTTCTGCAGGGGCACATATCATTGTAATTTGTCAATAATTTTCAATATTTGAGAGATCTCCGGTCTTTAAAACCGGACGCACTCTAATTAGTTTCCACATATCAGGAAATACTTGAACCTTGATAATGAGATTGTATATGAGGCACAATGGAAACTTCAATACGTTTGCTGATCCCTTGATTACGTACAGCGGTACATTATTCGAACCAGAGGACTTACTTAGCTTTAAATTAGCAACTGCTTAATTGTATTCATCATGTGTTATAATAACTGCCCATAATCAACTTTGTGTGACTATACATTTTGGTTCGGGCATAGAATATGAGGAAGGCTGAATCCTATAGGCACTTCGGAAATAACAAGTAAATCACCAAGCAAGTTGGCCGTGAGGTTAGGGGTAAGCAGCTGTGAGCTTGCATTCGGGAGATAGTGGGTTCGAACCCCTAAGTCGGCAGCCCTGAAGATGGTTTTCGTGGTTTCCCCATTTTCACACCAGGCAAGTGCTGGGACTGTACCTTAATTAAGGCCACAGTCGCTTCTTTCCCACTCCTAGCCTTTTCCTATACTATCTTCACTATAAGACCTATCTGTGTCGATGCGACGTAAAGCAAATAGCAAAGAATAAAAAAGCACCAGGTAAATCCATCTGCTATTTCCTTATACATAGAGAGATGGTTACCATTCAGGGTCATTTATTGTGGAAATACATTGCTTTGCTATATGTGTTTTAAAAAATTCCAGAACAATTTAGAATAGCTTTCAGTATTATTCAGAAATGTGCTGGCTATATGCTCTTGATATTAGTGTCCTGGAATCCTTTCTTAATTGGCTGTACATAAGTAGACTATACTTAGAATGTTTCATGTATTTTTTGTGGTAGTTTTTATATTTCAAAGACTTAATTATACCTGTAGTAAACCAAGGCAGATGCTCTCTCTTTTTATATACGGTCCTTTTAGGAACAAATGCTAGCAATATCTAATTAATAACTCCATAAAATAACTTACAGATTCATTAAAGTTTGTACAACACTCTAATCTACTTCAATTAACTTCGTAATGATATACAAAGTATAGACATGATTCTGTATATGCTTTTGGGCTTATGCCGTGTCAAGAAAATAAGGTGAAATTTTGAACGTTTCGCAAAAAACTGTGCTCTGCGTCCTCAGAAGAAATCTTGACTGACCATGAGAAAGGCTTCTTAAACAACGACACTTTGAAATTTTGAACGTTATACTAGAAGTGGAAATGGTACGTTCATTTGCCACCAGATGGCCCCCAAGGACGTGGCACAATGCTAGCGTTCAAAGCGGAAGCTGACTAACCCTCACAATCAGACTAAGCGGTTCGCATAACGTGTTTTGCGTAACATATGACATAGACAGGTGTAAGATATAGACACAAGCCTGGAATAAAACATCTGGTGACGAGGAACGTACGAATTTGGAAAAAACACCGAGATGAAATAACAATAGTGAAGGGGGCAGGGAAGGGAACTACCTACGTAAATTTTTAATGGCTGGCAACCAGGTGTTACTTAATTGATTGCCGGTGTCCTTGTAGAAATTGTTAGGATTTCTACGTATTTCCACAGCTTCCCGTATAGAGAGATTGAAATCACCTACAATAATTGTAATATGGTTTTGCATGTTATCAACGCTTTCTGCTATAGAGAAGTAATGTTCGTGAGTTTCAACGCAAGTATTCGGAGGGAAATAGACTGTTACAATGAAATATGTTTTTCCATGCAGTATTAATTTAGGATATACACATTATGTGTTTCAGTGCCAGTTTGTCTTGATTCAATTAATACATTGTAGTTGTTAGCAAGGATATCCGTATATAGCCGAGAGGATTCGTCGTGCTGACCATACGACACCTCGTAATCTGCAGGCCTTCGGGCTGAGCAGCGGTAGTTTGGTGGGCCAAGGCCCTTTAGGACTGTAGTGCCATAGGGTTAGATATACCCGTACATATCTCACTTACCTTGGCATTCCTCTCACATTTTGATAATAAGAAACAAAAAGTATTTTCTTTACTATTCATCCTCCTTAAACCAAAGCCCTAACATCCTCAACCAATCTCAAGGTATCTATACGAGATTATATATTAGTCACAATGGAAACCTCAATACCTTTGACGATCCTTTGATTACGTACCTGCTGAATGTATCCATAAATATGCAATGTTCACTTATTTTATAACTTTCCTAGCCCCATTGAATACGATTTTTTCTCTTTAAAGAAAGTCCACGGTTGACAAAGATAGGTCCCCAAATGTAATTCCAGTATCATTACAACTAAGATTTATCTCAACCTTACGTTTCTGAAGAAACATATCTGTATCAACATGTATCACAAATTTTACAACTTGGTTAGCTGGCTTCTTCAACCTATGACAGGCATCAATCATGTCGTCAGTAATAAGTTATTAATGTCAAGAGGGCGATCAACGTCTTTAATACTGTAACATAAAAGTAGTGGTATGATGATAAACGGGGTTAACAGTCAGGTTGTGAGTTTAACAAATAGGAAAAATCCTCTCAGTTTTCACTACTGCGTTGATGGGGTGTAAATTCTTTATGGGAATCACTGTAAGTACCTAGGCGTAATTATAAGGAAAGATCTTCATTGGGGTAATCACAAAATTGGGATTGTAAATAAAGTGTACAGATCTCTGGACGTGGTTATGAAGGTATTTAGGGACTGTAGTAAGCATGTAAGGAGAGGGCATATTCTGGTAAGACCCCAACTAGAGTATGGTTCTGGTGTATGGGACCCTCACCAGGATTACTTGATTCAAGAATTGGATAAATCCAAAGAAAAGCAGCTCGATTTGTTCTGGGTGATTTCGGACAAAAGAGTAACGTTACGAAAATGTTGCAAGGTTTGGGCTGGGAAGACTTGGGAGAAAGGAGACGAGGTACTCGACTAAGTGGTATGTTCGGAGCCGTCTGTGGAGAGACGGCGTGAAATGACATTAGTAGACGAATACATTTGAGTGATGTCTTTGAACGTAGGAAAGATCACAATATGAAATAAAGTTGTAATTCAAGGGGACAAATTCTGGTAACTATTCGATTATAGGAAGGGGAGTTCGGGATTGGAATAACTTGCCAAGGGAGATGTTCAATAAATTTCCAATTACTTTGCAATCATTTAAGAAAAGGCTAGGAAAACAACAGATGGGGGAATCTGCCACCTGGGCGACTGCCCTAAATGCAGATCAGTAGTGATTGATTGTAGATTCTTTTTTCCTTTCTGGGAATATCAAAGATCTCCAAAGGGCTACGCCAATCATATTGCTCTAAATGGTTTAGCTTTAGATTTAAGTCAATAATTTGTTCCTTTAAAGCAGAAGTTTCACCCATTAGTCCTTCAATTCTCGCCACACAGGCCTTATGTTCCTCCACTTGACTCTTCAGAAGTTTTGACGTATTATGCAGTTTTTATGACCTATATCAAGAAATTGACCGAGATTCTTCTCAATATCCCTGTGCTATTGTTGAAGACCTTCTTGGCTAATGGTCAACAACAACATGTATACCTCGCTTAATGATGGAGTGTTCTCAGATTATCCCTCGACTCCATCCTATATAGCCTTTCCCGCCGGGCTTTCATACAATCCTTACAGCGGCATGCTTCATCAGCAGAATGGAGATACTTCACTTCATTCTCTTTCATATATGCACATTCATAATGAAATATATTACAACAATCAGTGCACTGAATTTTTTAATTAATCTCAAGTCGTGTCACTGGCTTTAAGTAAACACAACACGTACTCAACTTTATCAGAGGAAATATTCGTGCCTGGTTTATGAAAAGTGCAAAATATGATGTTGGGAGTAGTAAGCGACTGTCAATATTGAAGATTAGCAGTACCGTTCCTAGACTGTTGACGGCAGAAGTTTGTTGAGTAACTATCAGTCATAAACTTTTATTGTTGAAATGTTGAAGTTAGGAGTATTTACAAAACCACATCTTGGAACTTGCTGTAGTAAACGAACAGCATACTAATAGTCAATTTCCGAACAAACAAACACAGAAAGATCAGAACATTTCTAAGTGCTCACAGTTAAAATACTTCACATTCATAGAATGCCAAACACCACATAAACAAGCGAAATCACCTAACTGTATCAGAGCACAAGTCGTGGCATCCCTAGCACACCATCGCCAACTTATGGCATAAAACTATAGTAAAATTAGGTTCTTCGGAAGTATAAGCATGTTTGTTCAGTTTAATAAAATAAAACTATGAACCACTTACGGAAGCCAACGAAATGGGACTTATGATATGGTCGAATAGATGTTTGGGGCAAAATAGCATTTTCAAAATTGTCGTGCTGTACAATATGATGGTTAGATATAACGTTTTTACTCAGAATGAGCAGAAGTTTCTGTGTTCAGTGCATAACTGCTATGCGATAGGATCTTTGCCCTAACTGAGAAATGGAATTCTGTATGTAAAGTGTACATACCAGACCAATTGAAATACATTACCGCAGAGGCAAGGCTTAGAAACCCTTTCCAAACCACATAACTTTGCGACGGTGATTACTTCGTAGAACTTGAACCACTGAAATGTCCAGGAGTGAGATTTCAAGTAAGGAAACCGAAATAATCTGAAGATGGTTCAACAGCAGTAAATGTTCGCAAGTCACACAATAACCTCCTGTCTTGGGACAAGCTAGGAATGCAACGCATAATTTTGTATAATAACGACCGCATTGTCTTCCAATGCTTACTAAATTAGTCGTCCCTAATCTACTTAAACCTGATGAGAAGGGACTTACTGAAAATGAGTGAACAGATTTCCGTAGAATAAAGAGAATTCTACAAGAGGTTAGAATAAAAGTACCCAAAAATTCCAGATGTTATGCCTAAACTGTTGATTACTCTCTTTCAGAGACAATAAAGGAAATAAAATGATTGCTTACCTACTAGTAGTTAGTTTCTCTTGCAGGTTGATATATGTACCTAAAATCCTTATTCTTTGATTCTTAATACAAATATTTTTCTATTGTAGTTGATGAAACCATATTGTTCAATATTCCTTTTAGTGTATATATGGTATTGCTTTTGTTCAAATAAACATAACGTTACATGATCCATCAATGAATTATCTTCTTTATCTCTCCTGGAAAATTTCGTTTTGTACCATGGACCTTGATCGCTAAAATTAACTATTGTATAAAAAGTAAAATATTATAAAATAGCCTCTGACACTAAAGAGTTCATATTTAATTTACACAAGCTGAGAATTCCTTTATAATGCATTTCATTTATCTGGATTACGGTAGGAATTATTACAGCATTCTAATGTCTGTTACTCAGTCTGAGGAGACTGATAACTAGCACATGATCGCAATAGTTATTTTCATCGTTTATCCTTGCCTCGTCAACAAGGGTACCAGTTCTTATGTCAGGTAGCTTCGCAATTGTCTTCTAGAGGCTGTATCTGTGCTGTCTTAATTAACTTAACAATCGTTGGTTTCACATATTGATTCGAATCTTAAATCTGTGTGACAGGTGATGATGCTCTCTCTTAGATCCAAGAGGCTCTCAAATCATTCATATTTATATGAATCACTTCCTTTTATAATATCTCTCTTTTAAGTAAAATGTTTTAGCTTTGAAACTTTTCAATTGTTACCCCTGTAATTGTGCAGTACCTTATTAATGTATTTCTGTTTACACGTACCTGACCTGAAGTATCATTCAAACATGTGTAATCTGTGCAGCCATCTGAAGATTTCCATGTAGATCCAGCGTCGTAAAGTTGACCATCGTGCACGCAAGCTACCTGTTTACAGTAGCCACAACATAGAGGTGATCCCGGTGGAGGAGGAATGTACTGCCAACCCTACAGTAAAAAGAACATATATTATAAATTCTTTGGGTGTCGGGAGAAAACACAGAAGTCAAAAAATCTCATTCTTTGTTTATTTCATCTATGTGATCTCTAGGGTCGAGCTCACAATGTGGTAAAATTGCATATGCCAGTCTGGCTTCTTAAGAAGACATATAACAGAAAAACACAGTCACCTATTTCAGAACTGCGCAGATATGGTGAGAAAGTACGACTGTGTCAACTCATGCTATTGTGCTTATTTTCTTGAGCATGTCTTGAAAAATTTCAAACTCTAATTTCAAACTCTACCAAGACATAAGAGAGACCCCCGTTTCTAAGAAGCATTACGCAAATGACTTCCACAAAATGAAATTGAAATTCAAGAAACCTCATCTAGATACATGCCACAGGTGAGTAACGTTGCAAGCGGTGACAGAAGTATCTGATTATCCAGATAGAGGACTTACAACGCTTCTAGAACGGGACAAACACCACTTCGAACAAGAAAAAGCATATGATCAGAAGAAAAAATGGTAAGTTAAAAGCGGCAGAAAACAATAATATGAAGCGTTTTCGCTTGATCTACAGCAGTGTTTTCCAACACCTGCTGTGAATTCATCAATAGTATTTTATAAGCGGTTGTTATGGACTTTTAACTTTACAGTTCACAACAATGTTACTGGGAAAGTACACATTATATGTGGCATGAAGCTGCTGCAGGTCGAGGTGCCAATTAGGTTGCTTCTTGTTCATATATACACCTTACAGGACTTCTTTTCACGTGGACCCACAAGAAGAAATCAAGTGGGGTGAGATCAGGTTAACGAGCGGGTGCACGGAACAGGACCTCCTTTTCCTATCCACTTTGCAGGGAATGTCTCATCTGATACATGTGGAGGTCAGAATAAAATTCACACGTAAAAGCCGTTTACTGAAGTATATCAAGAAGTACGAAGCATCCTCGTTATTAAAAAATGTGTCTCCTGAAAAGCAGCACTTTTTGACCTACATGCCTTTTACTGCCACCCAGAGAATTTGTCGGTAAAACAGAGCATGGGAGTCTGTTTCAAAAGAGGGTTACATGAAGAATTAAGCAAAACATTCTACTCTAAAAGGTGTCCCAGTGTCCTGTGTGTAATTATATCAAACATTTGGCGAGGAATATCACATATTCAATTCTATCCTATCTTCTCTCCTACTCGTTTATATTATTTACGTACAGAGTGTATCCATGATGATGTTACAAACATTCGGGGATGATGGAGGACGGCAAATGGATCAATTTGATATAAAGAACCTGCAATCAGCACTCGAGCAGTTGCACGTGAAATTAATGTTTCGTATATGGCTGTGTGGCGAGTATTACGTGAAATGCAGCTAAACCCCTACCACCCATAGAAACTGCAGGCTTTGCGTCCTGTTGACTTCGCACCTCAAGTCGTGTTGAGCCGATGGGTCTTGCAGCGCCTAACAGTCGATCCTCACTTCCCTACGTATGCGCTTTTCACAGATGAAGCCTGTTTCACCACAGACGGAATGCTAAATAGTCACAATAGTCATGTTTTGGCCGAAGAGAATCCCCACGCTACAGTTGTGAAGAGCCATCAGCACAAACTTTCAGTCAACGTGTGGGCAGGCATAGTCATTGTTTACGTGGTAGGCCCGTTTCTTCTTCCACACCGCCTAAATGCAGCAGTGTACACAGTGATGCTCAGGGATGTACTACCCACGTTCCTGGAATACATCCCACTTGCACTTCGTCAACGAAGTGGTTCCAACATGATGGAGCCCCACGTCAATTCTTGAACCTCTGGATGAGACATTCCCTGCAAAGTGGATAGGAAAAGGAGGTCCTGTTCCGTGCACCCGCTCGTTAACCTGATCTCACCCCACTTGATTTCTTCTTGTGGGTCCACGTGAAAAGCCTTATGTTTGAGACACCTATCGAGACTGAAGTGGATCTTTTGGCAAGAATTCTCGCTGCCTGCGATGCTGTTCAGACAACACCGGGGATATTCGAACTGGTACGACAGAACATTGTGCTACGATGCCATGCCTGCATTGATGCAGGTGGGCGCAATTTCGAACATTTGTTGTAAATGGAACAGCTTGTGAAACGGTAAACGGACTTAAATGAGTAGAATTTTGCTTAACTTTTGACTCGATTGTTTCCAGTATGTGGTTCCTTATCTCAAATTGATGCTTTGCCGTCCTCCATCATCCCTGAAAGTTTATAACATCATCGCGGATACACTCTGTATATCACCTTTGCACATTTTACAATATTTGCCTTTTGTCGATTATTCTGGAGTGATTTTTTTACCACTGCTATTTCGCTAGAATTCAAGTTAACTTGAGAATTTTTGATCTGTCGACATGTTATGTCATATGCCATATACCTCTTTCTTGTAATTTATACTTCACTGCGCATGCTTGTTATTTACTTTACATGAATACATTCTAGTTATTTCTTTATTCGATGTATATACGCACTGAAGGTACTTTTGAATTTATGTAAGATTTAATCAGGTGATGATATAGGTGGATTACGGTGTATGGTAACATACACAGCATATATTCCTCAGTGCAGAGTGTACCGACGGTGGTAAGATATACTCAATATAAACTATACTCTTAAAAGCATATGATCTTAGAAGTAGCAAGCAATGCCACGATTGGTGTTCCATGCGTCTGCTTGACGCAATTCTGCAACACTTCTTATAGTTCTGACTTAACACGCAACTACACATCATATTAATGTCTGATGGAGAAAATTTCGGGCCATGCTGCCTGCAAGGAATGACGTTGAATAACTCGCAGAAAATGCAAAATGACATGAGCGAGAATTATCCTACTGGAATAGTACATTGCCTTCATGTAGGAAGCGTGGCAGCAAAACGGGTCTAATAATGACCTGGAATGGTCTGGGCGGGTCAATATTACCTCTGTAATCACTAGGCGTGAGTGAAAGTTGTCAAATCCTTCACTAACGAAATAGCCTTTGTTGTGGGTGAACACGCTCTCAATGATGTCATCCCCAGGGTCTGCATTGCACACAGAGAGGAACATCGTTTGTATGAAAGCAAAATTTGCTCGCATCAATTAATTCTTCATAGTGCAGAGTGCATCTCTACAGAGCCAGGCACGCTACAAGACAAAGTGCAGCTCTGAACCATGTATTCCATAGCTTTATCGCACTTTCCATTATCAATAACACCGAGCAGTCATATTCCTTTTTATCACATAAATGTAGGCTTAGTGCAATTCTTGTGCTCCTGTAGTTGCAATACTCTTTGAATATCCGCTCAATGTACACGCATGATGACTCCGTTGTGCACACTGTACTCTGGATTTGCAACTTTCCCTCTCAGAAACTGTCTCTTTACAGAGACACCACTCTGTATTCTGTTTAAAAAAGTACATTTCTTATTAAATGAACATTTTATTATAGCAGCAGGCTTAATTCACTTTTTACATCACTAATAACCCAAAGAATGTCTACTCTTGACTTAATTGTCCGTTATCACTTATCTTCACTCATTTCCATAACATCTACACTCTACCTACTATACAGAAGGTCGTTCGGGATCTCTGAGGAGAAGATTTGAAGGATAATTAGCTTATGGAAAGACATATCTCCACCAACGATCATGCTCAATTGGAAAGCCAGCATTTCTAGCTAAAGCCCGACAACGTTTTCCATTGCAGCGAAGTTTTTCGCAGAGCTAGCATGTCCATCTTATCCCACTCCTCCTGACAGGCTTTCCAGAGGCCATTGATAGTGCGTGGACGCCTATTTCTGAAGGTCCTTTTAGGTGTTCAAATGCACAGAAGTCCATGGCTGACTCATTGGGTGCCTTCACCGGAATGCCAGTAGAATGAATTGCACAGATTCCACTTTCCAACTCCATTGTTTTTGGGTAATTATGTTTTAACCTTACTTTATTATAACTTGCAATGTTAAGCTTGTGGTAAGCTCAGCCCATAGTTTTGTAAGCCATAGTGTTAAGTACTGGAAATAATTAAGTTGTGTATGAGAATGTATATGATGATGCTGGATTTAGAATGTTAAACTAGTAGTATTTTTGTCATATTTTTTTCCCATGGAATTGTTCTTTGTACTCGTATTGTTGTAGTTGTGAGGTAGTTATGTTTTAACTTTACTTTATTATCACTTGTAGTGTTAAGCTAGTAGTAAACTCAGCCTATAGTATTGTAATCCGTAGTGTTGAGCACTGGCAATACTTAAGTTGTGTGTGAATTTGTATATGATGATGCTGGATTTATAATGTTAAACTAGTAGTATTTCTTGTAATATTTTCTTTCCATGGAATTGCTAGTTGTACTAGTTTGTTTGTTTGCTTGTTTGTTGTTGGGTAATTATGTTAACTTTGTTGTTACACTGCTGTAAGTGACCATTGCCACCGGGATATTTCCCATTTGCGATGTATTTGTTAATAATAATAATAATAATAATAATAATAATAATAATAATAATAATAATAATAATAATAATAATAATAATCTCAAATAACGGACGAGTCGAACGAGAGCTGTGGCTGGATTATCTTGATGTACCCGTACCTGATTTTTCGCCCTCCCATACAGTGCTGGGATATCTGTGTTGTAAATGGGTGTTAAAACCTCTTGTTGATAGTATGTAAAGTTCACCTTCACATTATTAGTGACACGGCGAATGGTTAACTTGCCATTGTAGCAGTATCCAGTGATTATAATGAAACCCCTTGGAAATCTTTATACAATGTTGGATAAAACATTTTTTGTCTCTAGGGTGATAGTAAATCGAGCGGCGTTTGTTACAATCACTAATGTACACATATGCTTCGTCTAATGTGACCACATTTTTCCATCTGTCCCCAGCCAGATAACCCTCATACAGCTTTCTTGCGTTAGTGCGACGTTTTGAAATGTGATGAGGCAACAGCTTGTGAACTCGGCGCTTATGCCGCTTTTCTAATTGCAGGTCCTTGTTGATTATGATGTTAACTGTTGAAACAGACATCCCCAACGTACATGTGAAAGTCCTTTGGTGGGGAAGCGTTACCACCTGAGACAAGGACCTTCACTTTCCTCACACTTCTGGTATACGGCTGGTGACTGGTCGTGGATTTGTCTGTTCTTTCCCCTCTGGAATTACCTAAGCCAAGTCAGCTTTTGCCTTTTTCATTCAATACCAAACTGATCCCGTTCTTTGATATAAAGAAATCACGCTTCTTGCGCATACCGTACCTTGGATTGCAGAATACCTACATTTAACATTGGAAAGGGGTGTTATGTAGCCCTCCCAGTAAGGGTCAATCCGCTTCGGCATCGTTGCAACTAATATCACGAAACTGGCATGAATCATTAAACCCCGTTTTGACGTGCTCAATTTGGCAGCAGCGCCAGCAGTGGCCTTCAGAGATACGAAACGACCTTCTGAATACCAAAGACATTGTATACCAAAGCACATATTACGTTATTCAAAGAAGATGGAATGATTTTTATTGGAGTGAGTGCATTGATTAAGGGAGAGGATAAGAGTAATGAGAGAATGCTCCCTTTAAAAAATGAAAATCCCACCTCTGGCTCCGCCTACTGAAGTTTAGTTGTACTACTTAAGATCATTATAAAATTTATGTCTAATACATGGCTGAGGGATCAGTACTGAGGCTACGGATCAAGGCATTCCAGATTTGAAAAACGGCTGTGCAGTGGAATTTCAATCGTATATTATTAATCACTTTGGGTTGTGTATATGTGCGCGCGCTCTCTCTCTCTCTCTCTCTCTCTCTCTCTCTCTCTCTCTATCTATCTATCTATCTATCTATCTATCTATCTACAGTTCTCTCCACTACAACAACATGCAGCTCACTTCCCACAACAGATACTGAACACACTTAATGAAGAATTTGTCTTATAAGGGCTGTCACAAGCTGCAATAGTCACAAGAAACCATTTACCAGAAATATAGTTTATGACATTCTTCCTTTAAAGCATTGAGTAGCCAGAAATATTGGTAAATAGCTAGAACAATGGAAGATATCCAATGATTTTAGTTTAGTGCCATGGTGCGTGCATATGTATTACCCAAGTACGTTCGTATGGCTTAAATAGCTCATATGTTCAGTCTGAAGGAAAGTACATAGAATGTGCTATGCATGATACACTAGTGTGGACAACTGAATGAGTATGAGAAAAGCTGTATATTCGGAATGCGAGAGGCAAGGTAGATCGTACATCGAATCACCCATCTTTTGGGCTGTTCAGACTCTATAGTCGGGTTGAATTGGGAACAGGAAGAATAATGATATACTGTATAACGAACTGGTTTTGGATGACCCCGACTAAGCATTCAAGGGGAGGATTGTTTGATTGTCAGACAGGCAAGAACTAATTCATTGTTTTTCACTAAGAAAAGATATGTGCCTTTTTTCTGGGGTACCTTATCTCTACCAGAAACGCATCCAGACATCTGGCGTAGGCAAATCAGCAATTACATTTTCTGCTGCTAACAATTCTGCAAAGAGTCAAGGAATGCTAGAAGCCTCCTCGAGGAATTATGAACAATTTAGAGGGTATTATAAAAAACAAAATATCTTTAGGCTCCATTATTTTCACTTGTCTTCTTATCAAGGTAGGAGTTCTTTTCCGCAGAAAATCACATGGCATTTTTAATAAATTGAAGACTACTCACCATACTACAGGCCTCAGAACAGGTTTGTACCACCTCAGATTTTGATAGTTCGCCGTTCGAACCTTCAATGCATGTTATGTTCTTGCAAGGATCACTTGGAGATTCCCATGTTTCACCAGGCTGTAGAAACAACAATAATTACATCAACAAAAAATAATAATAGCTTTTGCTAGTTGCTTTACGTCGCACCGACACAGATAGGTCTTATGACGACGATGGGATAGGAAAGGCCTAGGAGTTGGAAGGAATCGTTTGTGGCATTAATTAAGGTACAGCCCCAGCATTTGCCTGGTGTGAAAATGGGAAACCACGGAAAACCATCTTCAGGGCTGCCGACAGTGGAATAATAATAATAATAATAATAATAATAATAATAATAATAATAATAATAATAATAATAATAATAATGCACTATCAGAATGCACAACCATAATCTGATAATTTTAGCAATTGCAGCGGGTCCTCTAGAAAACATTTACATTTACATACTACGATCCTAGAAATGGACGAACAATCGTTTTCATTGGTCAGCTTTAAAAGACGCCCTTTCCACGTCATGGGCGTGAATTTATTCGCTGTTGACGATTAAGATGCCAGATACCATACCACTTGGACTACATTTACGAAATGAGAAACATACGCCTCAACCAAGGATCGACCCCTGGACCTCCTGCATGCTAACCCAAAACTCTATCCACTGCACAAACTGTCCAGCACGACTGCTATGTGCTGACACAGCTAGTTACCCTAAATGTGGTTACACTGTTTCCAGATTGCCATTCTTCAACGTCCTTTTTCTGCCGGATATACTCGCAGGACGAACTTTTGTGACAGATATTTTTTTATTGCTGGCATGTGAGGAGTCGCGCTGCGACGCCCGAGTGCGAGAATTTTGGTTCATCCTGTATACTAATTATATTTGAAAGTGTACGACAAGCAAAAAACTTCGTATGGACATGTGCCTATTCCGAATGGGATGGAATACATTTAATGTATACTTGTTTTTTGGGCTAGTAGCGCGCATATATTGTCTTATACACTCGAACTATTTCACGTTTTGAGGTGGGTACAAGCTTTCCGCATTTATTGTTCACCATACACGTGTTCGTGAGACATTAATACATGCAGAAAGTCACCGTGTGCTGGTAGTAGGACGACGCTGCCCCATTTCAATATCGCGTTGCTTTTCCCGCACTGGTTATTGAAGTACACGTTCAGAAGAAAAACAGAAAATTGAAAGAATACCTGTTCCACACAATATGCTGGAAACTCTGGTAAACACTCTACGATCAGGAATTCAACGTGTAGGAAAGCGCCGACGGTATTCCTCGACAGCAGTGGGAGCACTACCATCTCAGAAGCTGTAAACACACACCATATCTGCATATTCTTCATTAGTGTAGATGTGTGGCATTTTAGCCAGCATGTGTGCAAACACAGTTAACCAATGCACTCTCAATCCATCGCACTACTTCATTCACAACACACCATGACCAACTACGCGTTAAACGGTCCAGTCTAATGCAGAAAGACATCCCGAGCAAAGATGTTAAAAGTAATGAGGTAGGCTGGGCTACAATAAACCATCAAAGAGGTTGGATGGGTAAGAGACATACGTGCACGCCACTAGCCCAAAAACAAATGTACACTAAATGTGTTCTATTCCGGGCATATGGTCGATATGAAGTTTTTGCTTCAAATGATTGCTTCTGTCATATCCCAGAATATTGACCATTGCTCCTGGGACACTCTGTATAGATCATGAATACCAAGTCTCACATGGATGGAAGTTAACAGTGCGAATACCAGTCAACTCTGGAGTTCGACAGGAATATGTATTTTCCCATGTTTTTCCTTTGTTAATTCTGACCAATGTAAAGAAGCGAGTGATTGGTATGAGAAAGAAAGACCTACATCGGGGTCTGCTAGATGGCCTAGGAGACTTGGACTTCACTGACGATATCTGTCTATGATGACAGTGCTTCAGAGACATGGAAGAGGAGCTACGGAGCTAAAGTTTGCAGTTGTTGGATTAAAGACAGTACCAAGTTGGTGAAAGGGGTAAGCGTCAGTGTTTCCACTGAACATTGATTTACACAAGGAATTGCGGAGTAGAGTATAGATGTGGACTCCGTTGTTTGCCTTTGGACCTTAGTGGCAAAGAACAGTCGATAATGAGGAACGATGTTGGTGCATTTGTTCAGTTGAAGTCGGTATGACAAAACAAAACCTTCTCCAAGATCATAAAGATGAGAATATTCAACACTAGCGTAAATTCAGTTCTATTTTATGCGTTTGTGTTATGCAATGTCAGCATTCAGGTCATCTAACAATTTTAAATGTTGATGAATCAATGCCTTCAATGAATCATTAACCCTAAGATTACCAGACGTAATTACAAATACAGCCCATTCAGAAATGAGAAACCAACAATCTGCCATAAATGAGATAAAGAAAGTGAAGTGGCGATGGAGTGGCTGTGCTGCACGGAAACCACAAGGGGCTACTCAGATAGCAGTCTTGGATTGTAACCTACAGGAGACACGAAAGGGAGATCGTCCAAAGAAATCCTGGAGGCACAGCGTTGAAGGTGGGGCTGTGAATACCGGAAAGACATGGAGAGAAATCAAGAACCTTGTCATTGGCCACACCATTTGGAACAATAGGAATGAAATCAAGTAAGTCAGAACCTGACATTCTAATTGTAATAATGGTTATACACAAATATAGCCCAGTTGTCAATGTGAATTCAGTTGTATTATAAGACCACCAGAATCTATATACTTTAATACTAGGCTGGTGGATTAAATGTGTACAGAGAATTCCAGGAAAGAAGAGTATTTATTCCCTGATGCCATCAGTATTCCTGTAGTGACAGTTTCAATGGACTATTAGGTTCCTCCATCATATGACGATATACACAGTTTTATACTACGGAATTTTATTGAAAACAAAGTCGAGCATTCCACAATGGATTACAAGTTGTTAACGTTATCCAAATATGATATTTGGAAACAAAATTGAAGTGATTCAGAAGTAAATTAAGCTGAAAATATCATCTTCTTCAGAACTTAAACCAAAGAAAACCAATGATCCTCAGAGTCCGATCGAGAGGGCTAACTATTTTAATCAGGGAGATGAATGCAGAATGAAATCTATTGTTCAGCTGAAGATGTCTCACTGATGTGACTCTTATCTCCTTACAATTTTAAGTTATCGATTTGCAGTTATTTTGTACATTTGCACTGTAAATAACCAGCTCTTACAAGCCCTTAGGATGCCCCATATGATGCTGTAACAGTTATCAGAGATATTCTGTGTTGTTTTACACATCGTTCATAAGTTTTGGATAGCAATGTATTGTACATCTACGCGGTATGCTCCATTCTTTAGAAGTGCACTCAGCAAAATCATGCAGTAGTCTACAACATGCAGTGCACATTACACTCAAAATTCCTCTAAATTTAAATGGGAGTTTTGTGTCTAGACTAAGATTAAATTGCAAAGCAGCTGACGATACTCGATTAGCACGGCTCAATATGGGATAAAGTTCTATTGGCAAATAGAAATTAATAAATGAGTTTGAATAGTCTTCTAAAATATATCATAGGTAATGAGATTCCAAACGGAATTTGCTAATTTTTTTGCAAGAAATCGGTAACGCGACTATCCCTCTGTACATGGTGACGGATGAAATGTTATTGAACTACGAGACAGAATTTTAGCAAGTGATGACACAGTGATAGAAATTTATAGCAAAATATTCACTTTTACGAAATATGCCATCATTTTCTTGAAAGTTGCCATTCTTAATTAATTAATTAATTTGAAAGTCGTTGGGCTCGTACCCGGTAGCTCAAAACCCTACACTAGCGCCACAAGCCACTACCGCTACTTCAATTTCCTATACAACTCTTGAATTCTTTGGAATTAATGTTTTGCCTCCACATATTCTTATTCTAAAAGTTGAAACCATTAATCTGAATGTTTCCCAAAGGCTGGTAAACGGAACCAGATTCGGACCTGATTGTAAGAAGTATGTACGAAAATGGTTTAGATTTATAAATAATAAGTGAAGATAAAACAGGACAGAGTGTTCTAATACCTGAAATTGACTTAAACAATTCGGATAAAACACTTCCATTTTCCTTCAAGAGGTATCAATTTCCACTTTGCTTGCCATTTTGTATCACAATCAATAAACCTCAAGGGACGTGAAGGTCTCTATTTACCCCTGTGCCAGTTTTTAGCCATGGCCAGTTAAATGTAGCAATGTCAAGAGAGCGAAATTTGAAAGTTGCAATAATATAAAGAGGTAGTTTTACGAGGAATGCACCGAACAAGTGGCTGCGCGGCTTGCGTTCCGGAGATAGTGGGCTCGAATCCCACAGTCGGTAGCCCTGAAGATAGTTTTCCATGGTTTCCCATTTTCACACCAGGCAAATGCTTTATCTTAATTAAGGCCACGGTCACATCCTTCCCACTTCTAGGCATTTTATATCCCATCATCGCCGTAAGACCTTTCTGTGTCTCTGCTACCCAAAGAAAATTTTAAAAATGTACATGGAATGTCGTATATAAGGAAATCCTTCAATGAATAATTAACCCAATGAACGTCATGTCCTGACGAGTTTTCAGCTAGTTGTCATTTATGTTTATTATTGCGATTTTGCTTCTGAACATATCTCTTGGTTATTTTTTATTGTGATACTGTGAGGATATTGGCAGCAAAATATTGAGTTTCCACTCATATTGATTGCAATAGTGCATTGGTATAATACTATTTTTCTGTAATTCTTGTTTTTTTACGCATGTTTCATGCGAAACAATAATCTAGTTGTATTTTATTTTACTTTATTATATTAGTTAATCTACTTTTTGATCAAAACACTGCAGCCTTGTATTTAATATTCAATATACAGTAATGATGTTTGTGCTTTAACTACATACAAAAACATAGCATAAAATGTGGGTATCCGGTACTCAACACGGGATCTTACGATTAAGAAGCAAACACGTTAGTCTTTCAGCCTCACTATTACGTAGTTCCTGATGCAGAATGTTATGTTAGTGTACACATGTCAGTTCTCGTTGATGTTTGAAACAAATTTTCCTTAAGATCGAATCCTGACCTTCTCAAAACACCCTTATCATTCAGAAATAAGGTGCAAGGTCTTCTATCGAGTTTGAATACTTTCGTACAATTCTTTACCTAATTTTTGTACTAACCAGTAAGTCAATTCATTTTAATTTTCGTGGATTGTAAATCAGATAATGCATCTGGACGTGTTAGGAATTAACGATATTCATCTAAAAGAAGATAACGAGAAAGAGGTTATAAAGTGTTCTCATGGTATTAATAGGGCAAGGCGATGTATGTAGAATAGTATTGTTAATTAGGGAAACTATAGCACGCCACTTAAACTGTTCAACATGCAAATGAACATGTGATGCAAGTATTTAATTTAATTTAATATAATTTAATTTATTGCTTGCTACAAGATTTTCATCCCAATTACAGCAGCATTCTTTGCGATACACAGAGAACTTACAAATAATTATTACTTAATATTACCTAGCCTAACTTAAATCTATTCTAAACTAATCTTAATCTAATCCTTTTTACTGAAAAACTGAACGAATTTCTAGACATTCTGCATTGCCATAAGAACAAAGTTTAATTACATAAATAAAAGTATCACAATTGATAACAATTAATAACACAGTATACAGTCTACAGCGTTAACATTTGGAAACGCAAAAAAATATATCAAAGAAAAGTACATTGGTTATTATGACATTAACGGGAATATAAAGGCTGGCGGGTGTGATGCTCCATACTGACTGTGGGATCAATTACGTGACCTTTCTTGCTGCCATGAATTCTTTTTAAATATTGTTATGTTTGTACTGAAATCAAGAGCATTATTTTTCCGAGATGCACTGTTATAGATACTGCATAGTCTGTAAAGTGGTAAATTTTGATGAGCAGACGTTCTAGCTTTTTTATTTCAACATGTTAAATGAAATCTTGAATTTGGGTGCGGCACATGGAAATTCAGGAGGGAAAGGAACACAGGATTATCAATTTGCGAATTTATTATTTTACAGGTATATATGAACTTTTCCGCATCTTTCTGTCTTCGATGTTCTAAACTCTCCATTTCTAAATTTAACAAAAGCTCGTTTTATGAAACCATTTGAGGATATTGAGATGTTCTCTTAAAATGCAAATATTTCAAGTATTTCTTTTTAGTGCTTGCACGAATTATGAACAGGGTTGTCGCAATATATTCTTCTTATGAAAGAGTATATAAAGATCAGTGCGACAAGTTTCATGAAGCGTAAGTGATTCAATACTCAAAGACTATGTAGCATTAATGGGTGATTTCAATGCAACATTTGGAAACGGCACTGAAGGGTACAAGAAAGTAATGAGTAAATGAGGGGAAGATATGAAAAATAGCAAGAATGAGAAACATTTACTGGACCTTTATTGGAAGTATGGAGTTATTAACAACATATTATATCATAACTGACTTTGAATGGAGGAACTCTATACGAACTACAAATATATCCCACGAATTATTCAGAAATATACAGTTATCTCATGTGCAGTAAACTGTGTATTTCTAGGCCTAAGATGGGGAAACTGCAGTCTTTCTGCAGAAGTATGATGATGGAAAAATTTCAAAATAAAGAATAGACAGTGATCAGATCCACGATATGTAAAGAAAATGGATGGCACAAAGTGATGGTGTAGTAGAAATGTGAAGGATACCGTATGTCTTGGAATATCGGTGTGTAATGATGGGGGAAAACAGATGTTTCGTGGAATTATGCTGTCAGGCAGCTCGTAAAAGCGAAAAAGATGAAGACTCCAAAAGAGAACTGATGTAGTTAATAGACAGAAGTACATGGAAGTAAGGAGGAAAGAAAGAAAGAAAGAAAGAAAGAAAGAAAGAAAGAAAGAAAGAAGAAAGACAGAAAAACAAAAGTATGTACCTTATGTACATTTTGAAAGGAAATCATGGGAGGAATTTGGAAGTATCGTGGAAAGGCTACGTCGGGTACCAGAGAATTCTTTCCGGAGCGTACAATTTTGAACAACAAAATTGATCGAGAGGAGAATTATTAGGTGACGAAATCATGCCAGAGGAAGTGGAGAGGATGATAAATATTTATCTTGAGGCAGCAGGAATAGACGAAATTCGAACAGCGACGCTGTAATATTGTAGTAAAGAAGAGTTAATGGCCTTAGAGGGTAATAGGATTAACATGGGATTGGGGTAAGGTCATTTCTGATAGGACAAGCAAGGGAGCAGGAAAGAGTGCAAATTCTGTCAAAGTAACTCTTTCATAGTAGGCAGGGCTTTTACAGGCAATCCAGAAAAGAGAGACCAATAATAGGAAGAGAATAGGATTAAGAAAAAATGCACATTATTTCAGAGCACAGAATTTGTGTTATACACCAAGTGACTGAGATATACTGCCAGCAGAATACGTACTTATGTTTCACGGATCTGGAGAGGGAACATGACATAATACCAGGGAAAGCGATTTTGACAAACCTGAAGGTTCATGGGATCAAAGGTAGGTTATTAAAGGTATTTCTGTAGACTATAAGGATTCTGTGAGCATTGGGGTAGAATGCAACTGCAACTAGAATGACATGGAAATTAGTATGTACAAATGATGCCGCTCAAGAAGAAAATTTTCCGAGGATGGTAGTGAAATTGAACTATGATGTAGTAAAGATAACACAGTTAGTTTTTAGTTGCTATCAACAATATTTAGTGTGAAGGAAATTATATTTTAATAGTTCTATTTGCAGACCAACTTTGCTGTGTGGTAGTGAAATTTGAGTGGAATCAGCATACCTTATTCATTAAATTGAGGTACTGTAATATGTATGATTGTAGCGATAATTGTTGTTGGTACAAACTGGTGAGATCAGAGGCAGACGAACAGTCGCCATGAAGAGAGCATGGCCTAGTCACGTATATGAATTTGTGTATGAATCAATTTCGATGGTGGAGTTATGTAAGGTGAATGGAGAAGGATAGGTTATGTGGGAAAAGAATGGACACAGTCATGGGAGATAAGAGAAGCAGAGAGAGGCCAAGGCCTTAGTTTTTAATGATTTGAAGGCAAAAGATGCAGGTGAGGAGTAGACCACAGTATTAACTGCAAAGAGAGGGTTGAGAAAACATCTTCGCTTATTTACAGAGGCTTGTAGGATGAACACTGAAGGACATAACAGAGTACAATGAAGATATACTGTGTATTAGTGCGATATGATGATAGTGTGGAGAGAGTAACATCTAAAAGAAGTTTAGGAAAAGTAATGGAGTGAATGTGGAGTTGCATACGAGTGTAGTTCTTACTTGTACACTAATCAAATAATCCTCATATTATTTATTTCCTGGCCTACTCTTCCGCATGAGACCGAAATCTGGGCGAACACTGGATATTGTATTATGATAAACTTACAAATAAGTAGAGAGAATGTTTGTACAAAGAAATAGGAACGCAGGTAAGAGGATTTCACAAATAAATGGATAACAGTCAAGTCGGATAGAATATTTTGTATGAAGCTGAGCATACCAGCCAGCTTCAGTGATAAGAGTCAGATGATGTGATGGTATGTTACCTACGAGACAAATGGACTTGCATATAGAGGGCAAGAAAAGCCAATCGAGACTAGAAGTAGATGGTAGACTCCACAGCTAATTATTTCTAGGCAATAATTGTAGACGTAGGAGAATTCACTGTGCATACAACAAGGTATTATAAAGGTGTATAAATTATTTACATGGACTTGCACACTAAATACTGAAAAGCTTAATAGTCTGCAAATGTATGTATTTATGTATGTATGTATGTACGTATATATGTATGTAAGAGACGACTGATGTGTTCCCGAGGAAAATAGTTTCACAGCTGATGGAAGTGGCTCTCGAGACCTTTCATATTCGTCCTGGCCGGAGTTGCATTCCCATATTGTTCTAAAAATATTTATTGGGTAACAGGGTAGGGTCCGCATCAAGCAAGTGTGTTGCCGTCAGTAAGGATATCAAGTGACACACGTACTATTTACGGATGGGTATTATCGTGTTGGAATACATAATTCAGGAGCTGCTTCAGGAAGAGAAACACGTGGGGATACAGAATTTATTCCTGGGTGTACCAGTGTCAGTGTTCCATGATCGCTACCATTGGCAACGGCATCCCATACTACGATACCATACTTTCTGGCGATGTGACATTCTACAGTGAACATTGGATTCGCTACCTGTACTCACTTGTATTCAATGATTGTCCGTATCCAGATTAAAAGCTAGGCTTGTCACTAATCGCCTCGCATAGTTGTTCAGGAAGTGGCAATATATTCTCTAAAACAAGCTCCAACTAACCCATAGCAGTTGAAGTGTTAACAAAAAATGAAGCCATATCCCATATCACAAGTCTCAGTACACTTATCTCATTCTCAGAATACTTCAAGTTTCTTTGAAATTATTTTTTATCAGGGATGTTTCAGGTAGATAAGTAAGACGAGTGACAAAATAGTAAGAATGGGCTCAGGTTACTCATGCTGATGAACTTACTGATACGTGCTTCTTTTGTTATTAATAATATATCCTTCCTTCCCGTATGACTTACCTGTGTGAACTGTGGCCAATTTACTCTTTGTTGCTCAACTAACTATTTTTTAAAATTACTTTTACATAGTGGACCTGTGCATCTTGCACATTAAATTTAGGAACGAATGTGCCCCCTTATTTCCAATGTCAATGGCAGTAGAACATAAACAATGGATGTTGTGTAGCTCGGCAAGATACAAGAAAGGAATAAAACGTTGTTTAGTTCGATATTTTAGAAATTTATGCATGCATGTATGTAGGTATGTACGTACTGCACAGGTATGTATTTTCCTTCATTTCAGTGGAGTACGTTTCACTACTTTTACAAATTAAATGTCAGTTCTTGAGTTACTTTATTATTGGATACAGACATTCCATCAGTCTCTACTATTTAGGATAAGACAAAGACAAAGACACCTCTGTACATGCCATGAAGGCCCTTGGAGGAGTGGAAGGTAAAGGCTTCCACCATTGTTAACCGCGGCACGTGATGGGGTAGAGTGGTTAGCTCTACGCCTGGCCGTCTTTGCCCACAGGAATTAACCTGGTACTCATTTTTGGTGTAGGCTGAGTGAACCTCAGGGCCATATGCACCTCCGGAAGTGGAAGTCTCGTTTCTTAAAATTTTACGACTTCCTGACGGGTATTCGCACCCACGTCCTTCCGGGCGAACCGAGCACGCCTTTACCACCTCGGCCAGGCAGCCCCTATTTAGGATAGGGCACTAACTATATAGATGTCTGGATATATATCACATGTATAATGAAGTCAGCATTGAGGAGGAGACATGATGTATTTATTAATTTCTAAAAGAAAGCTAATAGAGAGAAAAATCATATGGAAGTTTTGCACACTTGGTTGTATTTTCTCTTTACAAACAAATGGCTTAAAAATTACCTTATATAGCACACCATCATGTTTGCAAGCGAGGTAGTGCGGCTTCTTACAGCATTCACTTGGCACCTCCTTCAAAATTACTTCATAATCGTCCAGGATTTCACTAGGTACCTCAGGACACTTAGTGGTCAAAGCGTCAATCTGAAACTGTAATTAAAACATAACCAATATTAAATCTGGAGCTCACGTATCTGGCAACATTCCTTAACTGCACAGTGTCTGTGAGTAAATATAAAATTACAATGTCTAAAGTTCTCAATATCGTGTGATACAAATTGTGGAGAGAGTTCTTCATCTGATAGACTACCATATATAAGGTTGTTTGAAAATTGATTACAACATAAAATTCAGAATGCAAAAATATGTTAATTAAGTTAACTAATTCATAACATACAAATCTGTATGACGGAGAATTACAGTAGAGAGTAACATGTTTACTAATATTCAGTTTCTGTACATTGATAACCAATCGCCGACAAATCGTAGGCCTATTAAAAATAATCAGTATGTCATATCAACAGCAAGAGTAAAATTTATAAAATCTCCAACGATTTATATCGACCTATCTCAGAATTATTAAGAAAAGAAATGGAAGGATGTTTTTCTTAGCCTAATATATCCTGATCCACAGCATGCGCACCATCTGCTGGTATCCCTTCATTGAAGTTGTTACCCTGTACTTTCCCCTTAACGGTAAATATTCAACATTTTACCTAATTTACGCTATTCTAAGACCATACAGACCGGGGAAATTAACGTATCTCAGTGGCATATAGCATATAGTTGAAGAGATAAACAAACTAAATTTCTCACACAAAATTCAAATCTATCAGTCTCCACATATCGCTATATCAAAATTTTCTTCTAGTGTTCATACCACTGATTTATGTCTAAAATATCTGATATATACTGATACTAATATTGTTTCTTGTCTAGCCGGTCCAGTCTGCTACGGTAATTGGGTCTGTACAGCCAACGACTCAGCGCTGAGTGTCAGGCGGTGAGAAATAACTCGGTCCCAAAGACGACCAATGGCTTCGGGTGGATGAGTTCTCTCAGGTGGAGTGATGGTCCTCTCAGTGGAGGAAATTGCACAGGAACCTATCAAGCAATGTCTGACCCCAGGTTAGGGGCGGCTGCAGAAGGCGTCTGACCGAGCAAATGGCCGTGCGGTTAAGGTCGCAAAGGTGTGAGCTTGCATTCGGAGATAGTGGGTTCGAACCTCACTTTCGGCAGTCCCGAATACGTTTCTCCATGGTTTCCCATTTTCACGCCAGGCAAATGTTGGGGCTGTACATTAATTAAGGCCACGTCTGCTTGCTTATAACTGCAAGTCCTGTCCTATGCCATCGTCACCATAAGACCTTTCTGTGTCTGTGCGACGTAAAGCAAATTGCAAAGAAAAAGAAGGAGGCGTCTGAACTCCATGTTAGGAGCGGACTCATCACCTGCTGGCAGCAGAAGTGGAAAACCCATCCTAATGAAAGCCAAAAATCAGTGCAGATCGGAGCCTCGGAAGTGGGAAACCAGTATCAAAACATATCCATATACTCGTAAATCTGTCCCGACCTGTATGGTCAGAATACTTTTGCCTACCACCACCGATGTTAATAACTTGCTGTTGACTGTAGTGTTGCTTTTTAAACAGCACTATTGGGCAGAAACTTCCAAGGCTCCTCCACCGTAGCGCATACGCTGCGAGAGGTGCCTGTGTTGCAAATGAACACAGTACCCCTCAATACAGGGCTCAACAGCTGTTCTGTGGGCAATGTTCACAATCCCATCCTACCTACCCAGTTTCCACTTCATTGCAAACCTGTCATCAGGCCCACACCACATATTCCCGTCTCTGCAAAGCAGGCCCTCCCCTTCCAAAAACAGCCCCTATCTGGTTTCCTATTCAAAACCATCGACTCTCTAACCACTCTTGCCAACCCCATCTTCTCCCCACCATCCATAGAGGATATCATTAGGTTCTTCACGTTATTCCTCCTCAATATTTTCTCTTATTCCCGTCAACTAGTCCGAATTCACCTCCAGGCAGCTGCAGTTCAAGCCTTAAGTTACCACTTTGAAACAACTAACTCTGGCCTAAACGCCCATTTCATATTCCAACACATAGAAACCCTTGTTTAATTAAGGATAGTCGTCCCAACAGAACCAGATCCTCCGCACCCATCTCTTTCCACTCCCTCAACACAACAGTCCTTATCCAAAAAGCACCTTCACCTCCTGATATTCCACCAGCAATACCCAGTCCACTGTCTTCTTTTAAACGAGACCATGCTTCGTCCCCAATAATTCGCCCACTTACTCAGCTACACCATCCATCGAACTGATCATCCACTGGAGATCAGTTATATGGGTGCAGCCGTTGACGTACACCCATCTCTCCCTACCCGAATCCACATTCCCCCATATCCACATTCCTTCTCCGAATCCATGATTGCCACCATTTATTTCCGACCCAGGACCCTTTACTTGGCCACAATTGACACCTGCCAGCACCGTCCTTTTCCCATGGATTTCATGACTTTCCTTCACACCTAATTCCATTACTACCTAATTCTAGGTGACCTCAACCTCCATAGGCACTCACCAAATGATATCCAATACCTCCACACCTTGCTCCACCGTATTGATTCTTTCCTAATCCCATTCCTAGGTCCCTTCAGCCCTTCCACTCAAACACCCCTGACGTTGTCGTTCCATACAACGTCTTAATCCGCCTTATAAATATTTCCTACCTTCCCAGCATCAGCAGTGTCCATCTTCCCATCCTACTCCAAATATCTTCACACAAACCTCTTTGAAAACCATCTCCTCTGCGTCTAATACCGAGCTTCGCAAAGACCAATTGGCCAGGCTACTGTGAATACATTGCCAGATACCTCCCACATTAAAACTCCCACTCTCCCTGATACCCAATCTGTTGACCTGATACCCAATCTGTTGACACCCTATCAAACTTCATTCAAACCACCATAAACAATCCCTCAGAAATACACACCCCAACTTCACTGAGCACGCCGTCAAAATCTCGCCTACCACCCAAGTTTCTTCACCTCCAGAAAATATCCCAGTCCTACCCATCCGAATACTCCCACACATGCGACACCTATTTCCTTCTCCTCCACCGTCAAACTACGTGAACCGTTTCCGACTACCTAAAATCTAACTGCTGGACAAACTGGTCCCAGACCTGCACTGCCCTAAATTCCCTAAATGCTCACTTCCCAATTCTGGCGCAAGCTATCCTCCCTCTTCGGACAACACAGCACCCCTCCCTACCCCATCATCCACAATAGATAATCTCCATCAACACCCAGGAAGAGTTGGAGGATATTTCTCCTTCCACTTCCGCAAGCGCTTCACCCCTTCTCCCTACCGCTCCTCATCGCTGTCTAGTACTGCCCTTTACCTGAATATCCATTCTTCCCTCTCCCTTCAACCTTCCCCTACTCACACACTCACACCCATATTAAACACCCCATAGTGGCCACCAAAATTACCGGTGCAATAGCCTGTCCCCATGACACCACCCCAGGTACCGACCATATCCATCAAGCCTCTATTGAACTCCATATGCTCCTAGCAGCCCTGTATAATTCACGCATACCTCAGGATTCTATCCCTCCTCCTGGAAGAGATCCACAATGCTACTTTTTCCTAAATCCAGAAAAGACCCTTCCGACCTAGATTTATACATCTGCCTCAACACAATCCTTGTCAAAATCCTTGACAAAATCCTTATCTGTTGATTACACCCCTACCTGAATTTCCTTCACTCATTACACTCATCCCAGCGTGGATTCCATCCAGGTCTCACCACCGACCCACAAGATTCTCCGCCTCATGCAATCAACAGTCAACAACTTCAACTTAACCGCCCGTCCCTTCTGATCACCTTCAGTTTTAAACAGGCCCCTCATTCTGTGTGGTACCCCATCCTGATTTTCAAGCTCCACTTCCTTACACTCCCTATCTCCTCATCCAATTCTTCGCATCCTATCTCACCGATTGCACTAACTGTATATCACTCAGTTGCCGTCTTTCGAAACATTTCCCCATGTCAGTAGTAGTACTCCAAGTTTCCCGCCCTATCCCCACTATTCTTTATGCTCTTTGTCGCCTACGTCCCTCAAACACCACCACCTATGCGAATCCTCCAATTCGCCAATGACACTGCCATCATAGTGCCGCGCCCGTACATCCAGAGTATCAATAATAACTTACAGCCCTTTCTGGACATCTTTTCCTCTTGGTGCAAGCGAAGGTACCTCTGCCTCAATTCTTCCAAAGCCCAATCCATCCTAAATTCGACCTTTCGAAAGACTCTTTTTCATCACCCGCAATCCTGCTAACCTCTGGTCCACTATCGACGAGACCCCATCCATATTCAGCCATCCCTGAAATACCTAGGCATCGTTAAGACCAGAACCTTAAATTTCAGCCCCGCTTCCTAAACCTAAAATCCAGCCGGCACCAGCTGCGGACTTAACACTAACCTCCTCCTCACCCACAAGTCATTTATCCCCGTTACCATCACCAATGGTCACACCACCTGGGCAGCCGTGGCCAACGTATATCGTCTCTCTCCCTTATTTCATACCAAGGACCTTAAGATATCTTCCCTTTGCCCGAACCTGATGCCTACCCTTCCGTACTCTTCGTGAGACTCCTCGATGATCCATTCACATCCCAATTCCCACCGAAGACCCTAAAATCCCCGTATTCACCCTATCACCATTTCATTACCACCTCGTCCTCACCCCACACACAGACCGACTGCCTCCATAAAAACAGACTCTGTTGAGATGAACCCTTATCCATAATCCTACCACACCTCCAGTAATGATCAACATCAGCGGATAACAGTTACCCACTCGGACAACCAGTCTGCTCACCTCGTCATTAACCCCACAGTCCTACCTTTTATTATTTATTTTTCCTCTAAATATTCAATGTATTATTCTAGTACATAATTTCATTGTCCATCATTGATTATATATGTAATTTAATCCGTGCAACAGTAGTTAGTAGGCCACAGTGTAGTCCATCTGCCTTCATGGTAGTTTTGCCCATCTATTTATTTTTATATTTGTTCCCTATACTGCTATCACTTCAGTTCCATGTTTCTAATAGTGTATTCCATAGTAAGCCGTACCATGATAAAAAAGCCTATGTTAGAAGTGTTAGAAAGCAAATAAATAAAAGTATATCCTTGTGTCATACCCCACCCTAGCCATGAAACAAAGTATAAACCTACCCCTAATATATTACAATACCCTTCTATCCATCTCATCTCCTTTTCTCTCCTCCTTTACCACGCTCACTCTCCTGGACAGAGAGAGGGTGTTCTCTCAGGGTGATCCATCCCCCTTCATAAAAGAATACTTTAAATTAAGAGTCCATTGTAGTAACTCAGCACGGAAGAAAATGAATGTTTTCCTTTCTAGGGCAAAGTCCTACCAGATATTGCAGACTGGGGATACGATCCTTTAGTCCATGGAAGAACACAGTGATGAACCAGGTGTCAGACTACCGGTACTAAATTGTTTTCGTTCCTCTTCAGAAGGGGGGGGGGGGGCCTCTTAGATGGTGATACCATCTCTCAGGCCAGGAGATTTGTAGAGGTGGTAGAGGAAGTGTGGGAATGGCAGCCGTGGCCTATATTAGGAACTGTCCCGGCATTCGCCTTAGTATGGGAGAATGGAAAACCATTCTCAGGACAGCCGAAGGTGGGAACCAATCTCTCTCCGTCTCCTCAATGCAGAGGTGTAGAGCCATAGTAAAGCCATGGCCGCCCGTCCTCTGCTCAGCTGGTCGGTTGGAGTGCAGAATTTTCGGACCATGGACCAGTCATGGCCACTTGTAGGCTGAAGCCTACTCTGCGACCGGTGACTGAAAGGTACAAGCAAGCAAATAGGCAAAATAAATTTTTATTCCCCACTGTGAAGGGGTGAGGCAGGCCTCCTGGGGAGTTGCGCTTTCTCTCTGGCCAATAGATGCGGATGGGTAAGGGAAATGTGATGGGAGAGGGAGGAGGATAAAAGGATGTGAAAATAAGAGGGCGATGGAAGAGGGATGTGGCCTCTTGCCTAAGTGTTTTGTTAATTTATTATATTCAGAATTATTGAATTCAAGATCCTTTTAAATATCTGCTATATATTTAATTATGTTTACGTACTGCTTTTATCAAAGGATATTACTCTCCATTAATATTTTTCCTTCCTAAATAGATATTTTAGTTAATTTATTATTATATTTCTTTTCTTTTACTCTTGATCTTATACTAGTATTTTTTCTTTTAGTTTTTCTCCCTCCCTCCCTCACACACACACACACCCCTAGTATTCTTCTTCGTAAGTTGAGAGATAATGATACGCAGATACACGTATACTCATAAATACACCAATAGGAGAAGATGTGGTTCCATGTATGTAGCAAATAAATCAAAGACTGGTAAGGACGAGTACAATTTGAAAAATTAGGATATTTTGAACGATGGATTTGTCTCGATGTACACATTATCTTGACACAGAACAGGTAATAATTGTGGTGTATAGTTTGGAAAGATCACATATATTTTTGTACACTGGTGCATTAAACGCGTCACACATACTGATATTAATGTATTCTTCCACTCCCGAGTGCCCTGCTTGCCGAAAAAGTATTGCACTCTGACACGCACTGAACAGTAGTAGACTGAAAGGGAGGAAGGCCGATTCTACTTTACACTAGGGTTTCTAGACGATGAAAGTGGAAATGCGTGTTTAATCCTGTATGGATTGCCTGGAAGTGAAGACTGAATACCTAATTGGCTGCTGCTTTGATGTAGGTAACATTAAGGAAAGATATTCATCAAGTATAGGGTTAGAAACCGGATAAGATCTTTGATGACAGGTGCTGGATAGATGGATTCTGACTCTACAAATGTTCTATGTGTGCCCCTTTGATCACACAACACACGTCTAAGCGGTAATAAAGTCGTTCCATTTCTTTTGACCTCCTGCATTCTGATGTAGAAATCCAATGGCAGGCCATAATCTTGCGGCTTTAATTTTTGTAACTGCGCCGCCTACTCCACTATGGCCGTCTATGACACTGACCAACATCTTTTAAGACTTTCTAAAACTTTCTTCTCTGAAGGTTAGATGGCTCTGCCATCTATATTCTAGAGATCTCTAGTGGGCCAAGTCCAAATTAATTTAAGGAGATATTTAACTTGTTGTAGTTGGTAAACTTTTCTTATGGTTATTGTTTCTTTTTGATGTGCCGAAGTTGTCAACACTTCACCTGGTTCCTCCTCTAATCCCTCCACTCAATCCTCAGGTGGGACCATGCTCTTGGGTCTTAGCTTCTCATCAAATCGGCTTCAGCTGTCATAGTGTTGGGAGGATGGTATATCAGGGTATCCAAGGGGTTCGAGAATCACATCTGGACTTCGGCTGCTGCGGCCGCACCTACTGTCAACCATAGGCACTACAGTCCGGACGTGGACTACTTTGGTGTTGTAACAATCACTACACTTCTACAGCGAGCCAAACACACACACACCCACACCCCCCCCCCCCCCCCCCCCCCCCCCCCCCCCCCCCCCCCCCCCCCCCCCCCCCCCCCCCCCCCCCCCCCCCCCCCCCCCCCCCCCCCCCCCCCCCCCCCCCCCCCCCCCCCCCCCCCCCCCCCCCCCCCCCCCCCCCCCCCCCCCCCCCCCCCCCCCCCCCCCCCCCCCCCCCCCCCCCCCCCCCCCCCCCCCCCCCCCCCCCCCCCCCCCCCCCCCCCCCCCCCCCCCCCCCCCCCCCCCCCCCCCCCCCCCCCCCCCCCCCCCCCCCCCCCCCCCCCCCCCCCCCCCCCCCCCCCCCCCCCCCCCCCCCCCCCCCCCCCCCCCCCCCCCCCCCCCCCCCCCCCCCCCCCCCCCCCCCCCCCCCCCCCCCCCCCCCCCCCCCCCCCCCCCCCCCCCCCCCCCCCCCCCCCCCCCCCCCCCCCCCCCCCCCCCCCCCCCCCCCCCCCCCCCCCCCCCCCCCCCCCCCCCCCCCCCCCCCCCCCCCCCCCCCCCCCCCCCCCCCCCCCCCCCCCCCCCCCCCCCCCCCCCCCCCCCCCCCCCCCCCCCCCCCCCCCCCCCCCCCCCCCCCCCCCCCCCCCCCCCCCCCCCCCCCCCCCCCCCCCCCCCCCCCCCCCCCCCCCCCCCCCCCCCACCCCCCCCCCCCCCCCCCCCCCCCCCCCCCCCCCCCCCCCCCCCCCCCCCCCCCCCCCCCCCCCCCCCCCCCCCCCCCCCCCCCCCCCCCCCCCCACCCCCCCCCCCCCCCCCCCCACCCCCCCCCCCCACCCAACCACACACCAACAAACAACCAACACAACACACAACCACAACCAACAAACACACCAACAAACAACCACACACACACAAACAAACAAACAACACCCCCACACACACACCACACACAACCAACAAACAAACAAACAAACAACAAACAAACAACAAACAAACCACCAACACACCAACCACACACACAAACAAACAAACAACCAAACAAACAAACAAACAAACAAACAAACAAACAAACAAACAAACAAACAAACACACAAACAAACAAACAAACAAACAAACAAACAAACAAACACAAACAAACAAACAAACAAACAAACAAACAAACAACAAACAAACAAACAAACAAACAAACAAACAAACAAACAAACAACACAAACAAACACAACAAACAAACAAACAAACAAACAAACAAACAAACAACAAACAAACAAACAAACAAACAAACAAACAAACAAACAAACAAACAAACAAACAAACAAACAAACAAACAAACAAACAAACAAACAAACAAACAAACAAACAAACAAACAAAACAACAAACAAACAAACAAACAAACAACAAACAAACAAACAAACAAACAAACAAACAAACAAACAAACAAACAAACAAACAAACAAACAAACAAACAAACAAACAAACAAACAAACAACACAAACAAACAAACAAACAAACAAACAAACAAACAAACAAACAAACAAACAAACAAACAAACAAACAAACAAACAAACAAACAAACAAACAAACAAACAAACAAACAAACAACAAACAAACAAACAAACAACAAACAAACAAACAAACAAACAAACAAACAAACAAACAAACAAACAAACAAACAAACAAACAACAAACAAACAAACAAACAAACAAACAAACAAACAAACAAACAACAAACAAACAAACAAACAAACAAACAAACAAACAAACAAACAAACAAACAAACAAACAAACAAACAAACAAACAAACAAACAAACAAACAAACAAACAAACAAACAAACAAACAAACAAACAAACAAACAAACAAACAAACAAACAAACAAACAAACAAGAAAGGACTCTTAACCAAGAGATACTCAAGATTACCGATGTATTTCTGAATTTTAATGTTTCCAAATGTAATTGTGCTTCAAGATTTCAAAACTGTCCACTTCATTGTACAAGCTTACGGGGTGGAGGTCTGTACTAGGAGTACACCTTCCCTGGCTATTTAAACTGCGCTCATTCTCCACCACGGCCATCTATGACATTGAACAATAGCTTTCTAAACTTTTTTCTCCGTTGGTTAGATGGGCCTGATATCTATTTTCTTGCGATCTCTTGTAGGCTAAGCCCAAATCAACTTAACCCTATCGCTACCAGTGTTGCTCCTAAGCAACGTGTATTTCAAGGACACCTCACCAGTTTTCATTTAGAGTGGTCCCTTCAACCCCATTGTTGCCATAAAGCTACAGGTATGTGTTTTCATAAAATAACTACAGATGCCACTTACAGCACTGATCTAGGTGGCAGTGTGTGCGTTTAGTATGTGACGTGAATCAGCTGGCTGTGATCTAGTTACGCCAGTGTTACAAAATCACTTTTCAGAACAATTAATTGAGAGTTAATCTTTCTATATTAGTGTATTTGTCAACTCAATGTACTGTTTTAAGATTATGTACCGCGATAAACTGAAATAAATATCATAGCTAGTGAATATATCTGATTAGAAAATGGTGTTGCTCTCAAGCTACATTGGGGTTAAGTATAAACAAATCATTCTAACCTAACTTTTACCAACCAGATTGTAATTCCATTTTATACTTGTTTTATGCCAATACCCAACATGAAACCGACACAAATAAGGAACGAAAAGGACGTTCTTGATATTCTTGAACAGTTATCAGATGGAATTAATTCTGAAATAGATTAATTGTCAGAGTTTGAGGACTCGGAAGATGAAACAGCCGTATTTCTTCGAGCTTCCTGAACACAAAAACTTCATAGTTTACTTCGATAACTGGTTTTCTTCTCTTCAACTTGCCATAGCACTGAAAGAAAGGGGATTATTCTGTGTGGGCACAATACGTAATGACAGGATGGGCAAGTGTCCCCTGATGTCTGAAGCTGAACTAAAACGCTCTGGAAGAGGCAGCTACGACTGGCGTGTGGAAAAGGACAGTAATGTGGCACTTACAAGATGGTATAACAGAAAAGCAGTGAATTTTATATCAGCTAATGCTGCAATTGATCCAGTAGGGAAATGTAAAAGGTGGAATTCATCACAAAAAGTAACCATGGAAATAGATTGCCCCAGTGTTCAAAAGAGTATAACTTCTTCATGGGAGGGGTAGATTTGGCTGGTATGCTTCAGGAATTGTACAGAATTGATTTGAGATCAGTGAAGTGGTACACTAGAATTATATACTGGTGTATTAGTGTTGCCTTTGTGAATGGATGGTTGTTGTATCGTAGACATCGGGCTCAACGACATAAAAAATGTCAATATTCGTTGGCAAAATTCCAGGCAAATATTGCAAGTGCGCTTACGAGATCAGGGTAAGGGTAAGGTACAAAACGTCACTCCAGTGAAGCACTCAAAGAACCCACTAAAAGTCGAACATTTGCAGTCCGCCCACATGATGACATTCGGTACGACGGGTATGAACATTGGCCGGGATACTCTGGTAAAGGTAGATGCAAATTTTGCCCAGGTGGATTCACTCAAGTAGTATGTGCAAAATGTAATGTAAACTTGTGCCTAACTGCAGCAATGGCAAACTGCCTCACACCTCGTCTTGCCTAGTATGCCTCATTTTGGTACTGTCATTGTTTTTTGTGGTTTTCGTATAGCTGCATAGCCTTTAGTGGTGCTGTTTGAGGATCCAACCAGCTTCTGGGCTGATGACCTAACAGCCAGCAAAAATTTGCTTCACTCTGTTCCATACGAAGTAAGCCTTACTTGTGTACTGTATTTGTTACTGGAATGATAGTTCTTGTAAAGGAAAGTTGTTAAAGTAATGTGACGTTTCTCCCATCATCCAGTGTTCTAAAACATGTTATTTTTATATTTTAATGTTTCTTGTACTCTTTAATGTCTTAATAATGATATTGTAATATTTTTAGTACTGTGTAATGTCTTAATAAAGTAGAGTAGAATATTTAAAATTTCAGTTTATTTTGTCTTCGAATTACCACTGAGCCCCAATGTAGCTCTGAAGCAACATGTTCAAAAATCCAAGTCTAAGAGGGAATTTTTTTTAAAATGGCAAAAATGCATTTGAATGTGACCTAATAATATGGAACAGGACAAATACAAAATTTATTAAAATTATTTTTACTCTTGGGGTACAAAGGGTTAAGAAGATATTTCATTTGTTCTAGTTGGTAAACCTTATTTCTGGTTATTGTTTTTTGATGTGCCGAAGTTGTCAACACTTCACCTGGCTTCTCCCCTAATGTAATCTGCCTATCACATGCCTTTAACTAAGTTCTCTAGCCAGTCAGTACCCGTGGGGTGTATGGAAATGTAGCCTATGAGTGCTCTGGATTTTAATTTAATCTAGAACTTTCCTCTTTAAGGAGAGCGGTTTAGTGCCGTCTTGTCTGATTTGCTCGCCTGTTTAAGAGTGCAACGTAATGGTGGTTAGAGGGGGCCGGGAGGCAGGGCGTGGCCTGCTTGAAGAAGTTCCACCGCTAACAGGAAATGGCAGAATTTATCTAAACATGTGATTTTACCGGCGTGTGTTTCGCGTGAAAGATTTCAGCAGTTTTCCTCAAAATCTAATATGCAATCTTGTCCTTTTTTTCGGGCTGAAATGAAGGACCTTCTGCGCAGTCTTCGAACTCTATTTATATTCCCTACTGGGAAAGTATTTAATGTAAGGGAGAACGAGTGGTGACCCTCCGAACTTTCTCCTTCTACTTTTGAGCTGGTCGACTAATGTTTTCAACCTCTGAATTTTGGGGATTTATCTCGGCTTTTAATCGTTCGCCTTTAGTCACCCTTTTTGGCATGGGATTAGCCTCTTTGTCATTTGGCCTTAAGCCCCCTTAGGTTCTTGTCTTCTCCTGAACATCCTTCTAAGGGGTGCTGGTGTTTTTCCTCCTCGCCTTCCGTTAATGGCCTGTTTCGTGTAACCTTTTCTTTTTCTTCTTATGGCCTAGTGGAATGGGTAATTCTTCCATTGTATATTCTTTATGGTTTTTCGGGTAATCGTACCTAAGTTTAGGTTTCCTTGGGGAACAGTGCTTTAGCTGGTTGTCAAACTTTGTAATTAATAAGCCCACCATGGGGCAACCTATGTGCGAATACTAGGGGTTTACAGTGAAATTGAAAATGTAAATAACACATATTGCTTGTTTGAGGCTAGCCTCTAAGTATTTGGAACTCAGACTCTATAACGTGTACCTTTTCGTAACAACAATGCTCTTTCATATGTAGGTTAACGACTGGGAGATTCTCCCAATTAATCTTGTACCTGATTTAGGGCTCCTATGTCCAATGCCTTGTTGGGGCTGACGAGCTCGTTGTTTAATGTGAATATCACCAAAGTAATATTTCAACTGTTTCATGTTATATCACTAAATTACTCTCTCTGAATTTTAAGAATGGAACGAAATAAAATTTCCACTTTTTGTTAACGTAAATTGTTACTCTAAGTGATTCCCTCTCCAGCCATTCACCCCACTTGCTCCCTTACCTCTGCGTTCCACCATAAATCTCCGTATCAATAGGTACAGACGGTACGTTTCGAAACATATCAGCTGTCGCAAAATCTTCCACATCGTTTCCTGTAGAAGTTGAATTTCATGGCTTGCTCTTGGACCGTGGACTGTGCACGAAACTCTTTCCACTATTGCATCAGACACGCTTGGTCGACCTGTACTTTTCTGTTCACACACAAAAGCACTGTCCTTAAAATGCCAATATCACTCAGAATGCTCTGCTTAATTGGCGTTTCATTTTTGTGCACTCTTTGAAATTCACGCTATATGATAATTCACGTATTCCAATATACAAAATCCCTTTTCGTGCTTTGTAACCATCTTCCACTGCATTGCACTGCACTTGTGCTGCCTAATGGTGTATCACGATGCAAACTGGTAGGTTTATGATTCTTTTTGCGTATCAGTCATATTTTATTTTTTAATCTTTGAAAAACACAGTGGTTTGAAAACCTAATTGTTCTTTTATAGCAACCCTCTAATGAGTCGCTGAGTTGAAAAGTATTGGCAGAAATGAAAAATGTTATCTCCATTAAACGTCAATTGTTTCACATTTTAGTGATTCAAAGCTACCAACCATTTCAGTGTAATCACTTTTCCTTTTCTTAACTTAGAATCCATAACAATATCGGGTACCTCAAATCATATTTATGTGCTGAAGATAATACGAATAAAGAAATTGTTTACTTTAGATCATATTTTATCTAGCAATCTACAGCCATTCTTCAATATATTTGGCATATATTGAGAAACTCCAAAATTTACACAATTCCTTACTGATGCCCTTGAAGATATCATACACGATGTTTTTACGTCATTAACGGTAATCGAAAATGCCGAATAATTATCGAGTGTCTGAGTTTGTGACTCACTAAAATTGCATTTTCTCACTGGAAAATAACTGAATGTCTGAGGTGCTGATGGGAATAATCACTGTAGTCCAAAGTTATGACAAATGTCCTTATTATTACAAAGCTTACGGCTAATGCTGGAAGAACACCATACGCATGTGGATCAATGAAAGTGGAATCTGTGACATATTGTTTTCTGAATCCTTACCATATGGAAGTTTTCAGAATAATAAGGTATGAGGCAAAACAAACTGTACTTCTGTAATAACTCAAGAAATTACTGTAACTACTCTATTAACTGGGGAACGTTCCTAGGTGGCTCATCTGACCAGAAAATAGAATCCTTCAGTATGCCCCATATGAGGCATCTGGGGGCATGAGATCCGGGGATTGCGAATGGTACGGGAAATTAAGCGATCTTCAAACAGTTGTTGCACAAGGGCTGGTGACTCCATTGTGGTGTGAACTGTAGTTCTATCTTGCTGCATCCTTTTCCTTTCCGTGGCAAGTTTCTGGTAACATTCAGTACTGTTTGATATTCAGAGCACGTTCATAATTCTAGTACTATTTGCTTTGCGACATACTGTATATTGCCCTTTGTTTCGGACTCTTTTGTAACGTTTCATTCACAGTTTATGTTTTGTCCTTATATTATAAAAGTTCCTTCACAATTTCAGAGAGATTCTTCCATGTAACAAAATGACATTATATCCATATTTTCATCGAAAAAATTAATGTATAATTAAAATGATACGGTAAATTCCCTGAAAATGTATGAAACAATATTGAATTACCTTCACCTAGTCGTATTTTGTTGAGACATTTGGTCAAAATAACGAGTTCTCAGATAGATGTTTAACATACGAATTAATATACTGTATTATTTTCTTATCAGTTTGTTAATTTTACTGAGAGAAATAAAGTCACAGATGTTGTACAGAACTATTCTTGGTTCGAAATGGAACTTTTAGATTTTGGGGATGAAGATATAGGTAATTTTACCAAATTGATAATTCTACCAATATCTTCATTTATGAAAGCTTAAAATACAATTATTCTTTTTGCGTGATATGCTTCAAGGATTTTATTCCTTTCATGCTTAGATGGCAATAATTTTTCTACCCTCAAAATGGCCATGAGAGGGTGAGGTTAGACTCTATTGACGCACTACATCCTGTTGTTAGAACTGCGGTTTTACCAAAATATAATGTTGTACCTTACAATTTATCCAGGATGCAAGGAATTTGAAATTCTCGTTGAAAATTTATAACAGAAAAATAAAGCCAATAGGGACAAAGAAATAAAACATGTACTCCAATAAAAGGACGTAAAACGTTAAAGTCCGCAACGCGAGGATTTAATGCTTCACTTCATGTGATGACTTTCTACAAGCGAACAGTATCACATCGCATTAAATAAGAATACAAATTCATTCAGACGGGGAGATCACAGTCTTGTGATCTGTACGGTGTGCACTTTTATGAGAAGATTCCCCGGCTTTTGTGGTTGCAGTTAAGCAACAAGTTAAGCTACAGTTAATGCACCAATAATAAATATATATGAGGTTAGTTTACGAGTATTTCATCACGCACATATTAAACTGGTATTTGTTAAGACTTGCTGGTTGGTTTTGAATGGTGGCTGTTAGGAAACACGACAGAAAATTGATAATAACCCGTTTTCTCCCAGGATATTTTAAGCTATACTATCAATATCCCTTTTCTTGTGAAATATCCATGAGAAATATTACCATGTCACTGTTGTTAATGCGTTCACTTGAAATTGTAAGTGAGTACACGTATGTTTACAGCTCAATGGATCCTTACATCATTCAGGAAGGATCCAGAAATTAAAATGAAAAGTAATATAGCACATTGTACAAGTAATTCCAAAGGAACCATAAAAGTTTGATTTAAAACAAACATGCTAACATGCTAATACTTATTTGTCATAAAAGGTAAAAATATACTAACCGTGCCATTGAGTAACAGGCAGGAATACTGAGTGCAGTTATCTTCTGATCGCATTACCTCTCCTTCGACATACACTTTACCACTGTGGACACAACCTACCGGTTTACATTGACCGCAACAATCACGAGAATTTGGTTCAGGTGGATGATACTTGGAGCCCTGAAAATGGACGTTTATTCATTGGTATCATATTTCAGTACACGTGCATATTATTGTACATTATATACCTAGATGATAGAAACAAGAAATTATGAATACTTGAGACATTACTATACCGGTAAGTTAGATTAAAGTAACGTTTGTGTTTTATCTAAAATATTAATGCAAGACAGATATATAATAGCACATCACACCATCGTATGAAGCATAAAATGTTTGGTTCCTTTAATGAACCGTAGGAACAAATAATCGGCTGTTAGTGCATTTATTAGCAGATTTACATAAGCGGTATAAATAAACTACCCACCAGGTCACAAGAGGTAATGCATCTCTCAATTACATCCTTCTTAACAGTTCCTTCATCTGTCTCCAAACACATGTATCTTTGGCAGTGATCTAGTTGTTGGGATACCCACGATTGTCCCGGCTGAAATACAAAAAATATATATATTATGTACGATGGAATGGAACATGTAAAGTTTACAACTAAATGTTGGCATCAAATCGGCAGGTTTCTTTTCCAATATGTTCACGTTAAGAGAGTCATTAGGCCTACTTACTTATTTTAAACCAATGTGCTATTCAAATGTGGTTTTCTGTTGAAGTTTTATTCTCACACGATATCTAATTTCACTAATTTCAATAATTTATTCATGTATTTATTTATTTATTTATTTATTTATTTATTTATTTATTTATTTATTTATTTATTTATTTTACTTGTGGGTATGATCTTACCTTTAGAACCCTTTCACCTATTTTGCAGGCATTCCGCTTGATATGAGGGCAGCACGCTCCTGGTGGAACTACACTTTCTACTACATAATCTATGGTAATATTTTCACCCATATCAGCGCTAGGACAGACTGTGTTATTGCACTGAATCTCCGGTGTTCCTCCTGCATTCCGTATGCACATGCATTCTGTACATGGTGTCTCCTGCCACTTGTAACCAATCTGAAACAATATATAGTTTTAAATATAAAATATATTTTTTAACTAAATAGAGTCTTTGTGATACACTGAAAAAATGTATGGTGTGTTGATGACAATGGTGAATCTGTGAAAAACTTAATTTCTAGTATCCCGTGTCATCCAAACACTGCTTTATTAATAGTTACAATGATGGCCATAACATTTACCTGTGGATGAGACAGGTGTTGGCTTTAGCCAAGTGAACTTCAAATTCAAGTCTCAATCAATACGTATTCATACTAGAAAAGTCAGAGGTAAGAATGTTCTCGTATATTTTTCTTCCCTATCTCTACTGTTTTGTTCGTCGCCGTAAGATCTATCTGCATCGGTGCGACTTAAAACAAACTGTAGAAAAAATAAACATATTTTTGTACTCTACATTAACCATTGCTAACGGGGTGTAAAAGGCTTGGTTAGTTCACAATTATTTTGTCCTAGAACTCTTAATCCATGCTTGAATGATTTGATGGTGATTGGAATTGAAATGTGCTTAGTTTTCTATGAGAATTTTCAGTAAATTAAGTATCTTGATTATATATTGAAATCAGAGTTTGAATCCAAGCTCTGATGATACTCAGAAGACACCCCGACTCTGTGTTTTTCACCTACACTTAGTATATAATAATGACATTGGTTTTACGTCCCACTAACTACTTTTACTGTTTTCCGAGACGCTGAAGTGCCGGAATTTCGTCCCGCAGTTGTTCTTTTACACGCTAGTAATCTACCGACATGAGGCTGACGTATTTGACCACCTCCTTCTTATGCTTCTTCTTTGACGTGATTTGTTTGGCATTGGATAGCACTTTAATACCAATATAAATGGGCCGCTTACCCAGGCTCCACACCGTGATATCGAACTTCGTCTGTTATTCGAACGCTTCCTCTTGTTGATTGGTTTACATCATCTGCTTGTGACTTTTAATAAGCATTTATCTACCTTTTGAATTAATTATGCTACTGATTCGATTGAGGTGTTGAATCTCATCAACGAATTTTTCAAGAACATACTTTCATGTACGGGTTGAGACTGAATTTTTTAAGTGCAGGTCATAATGATCGAGGTCATCCGTTATTATTTTAACCAGAATTTGTGTATGATTATATATTAGGCAAGGTACATATGTTGGAAAGGCTATGTTCTGCTTAATAATTTGTTGTAAAATGGTTTTCGTTGTATTTCAAAAATTTTACATAGATATAACAGATGACTAGTATCACCGATCGACTGGTTACAAGTACATATTGGTGTATCCTGTAATTGAAATCGGAATTTATATTCCGGCATGAATGCATGATAGAATTGTACACGGACTGGTGTAGCCATATGACGGCGTGTGTATGTATTCCTACAATACCACGGGCGGTTACATATATTAGGCTGGATGTTGAAGTATGAGCGACCTTTTAACGAGCTAAATTTTCTCAGATTTCCAACCACGTTTGTTCAATGCTGTCCTTCGTTGCAGGGGTGTAATCAGTATATGGAAATGATATGAGAAAGGGGAGTCCATTTCCGGATGCTGCCTCTTTGGATATGATGTCAGCTTGTTTATTTCCTAATATGTGAGAATGTCCGTGGATCCAATCTAAGGTTGTATTATTGCCCATTTGTTCCAAATCATGTAATAGGTTCTTTAAATATTAAAAGTACTGTATATCAGTTACTGGATGGATTTGCAGCTTGGATACTATTTAGAAAACTTAGTGAATATGAATATATGATGGACTTAGCAATTTTATGTTGTTTAAGGTACAATAATGACTGTCTGAAGGCAAATGCCTCCCCCGTAAAAATGGAAGCCATTTTTGGCAGACTAAATTTTTGAAAACCTTTAGGGGAGGAAACATAGTAGGCAACACCTACTCCAATTTGGTTTAGAACCATCGGTGTGTATGATGAGGTATTGCTCTTGCAATGACAAACATATGCGAAAGGAATTCAAAATCGTTAGTGGATTATTTTTTAATACTGTGTTAACTACGACGGAATAGTGTGGTAATTATATGAGGCTTATATTGTGTTATATCATAAGGGAGTGAGTAGGTAGGAAGGGAGATACATTGTACAATATTGCAGTCAGGTGTTTTTCTTTCAAGAAAATGATTTAAAAGTCGGTATTACGTAGAAGTGGTATGGGATACCGTGGGCGGTATTCAACCGTGCAATACAAGTCGCCATTCATCTTCCAAAATATTAAAATTAACACATACCCCCAGGTCTAGCCCCCCCCCCTACAAACTATCCTACGGGTGCCCTTGGCTAATAGGGCTGGTGGTTTTGCTATTAACTCGTGCTGTTTCTGACAATGTACAGATAAGAGCTTCAACTTCGGAAGTAGTATATATTGAAATGGACAGATATTTTAAGCAGGAATTTTTGCGATAGATAATCCCCTTTTTGGTGTAAAGGCAACTTTTCTGTCTCTACAAGAATTGCATTTATTGGAGTGATTTTAAGAGCTCCAATACAGTCTTAGTGCATTATATTGGATAGTGTGAAGCTGTTGTAAGGTTGTTGCAGAAGTAATATCGAAAAAGTAATTCAACCATAATCAGGTATTGATCTTATGGCATTTCGATATAGAGCAAGGATGGTTACGGGGACTGGCCCCAATTCCTTCTGACTACTGCTTTAATTATATTAATGGCATTATTTACTTAATATCTTAATCTCTCAAAATGATGTTTCCAATTGAGTTTGTTATCCGTGTAAATGTCAAGATATTTATGCAACAGCAATCGGAGTGGGATAAAGAGGCTTTGGGAGTTTATGGGAGAATGACCATAACTTCTTTTTAGCGAAAATCATTGCAGCTCTTTTAGCTGGGAATGCTTCAAATCCATTGGATGTTAACCAATTATGTGTATTGGTCAGTGCAGACGAGAGACTTTGTCTACACTCATTTAGATTGCTTCTTTGGAATATATCAGAATATCATCCGTATAAATTATAATCCGCCTATCCTGAAGTACTATGTGTTCTAGACCTATTAAATACAAAGCAAATAATATCCCACTTAAAGCACCTCCTTGTGGAAGACCCCGAAAGACACGTCTGACAGCTTCAGGTTGTCATTGTGTGTTTTGAGCTGTAGACGTGTATTAAACAGAAGTTGCCCCATTATAATGGTGAATATTTTCGGGAGTTGCATCGATATAATTTGTGTAAAAGGATATTTATATCAACATTGTTGTATGCTCCTTCGATATCTAAATTGACACCTATAGTATCATGTTGTCGTAACCGAGCTAGAAGATCTGTCATAACAATATTAATAGCCCAGTAAGTACTACGTCCTTTCATAAAGGCAATTTGATATTTCGGAAGCAGTTTATAGTACTCAAGGCACCAAAGTATTCGGTTGAAAAGAATTCGTAAATTGACTTTTCGAATGCGGGAGCCCAAGGCTATTCCACGGTAATTTCGAAAATTTTTCGGATCCGATTTTAGAAAATTTGGATTATATCAAGTGTATTCCACTTTTGAGGAGGTTTGGCTGACTTGAGAATGCTATTATAGTATTCGATTAGTATTCTTTTTTCGCAGTATGGTAAGGAGTTTATAATTGCGTAGTTGATATGATCGAGTCCAGGTGATGTTGTAATTGACCTTCTCACAGTGACTTTGAATTATTGGTAACTAATTGTTTGAATTTCGACATGAAAGCGCATATTATTTTCCCGAAGGTATGTTATAGAGTTAGGTACGGCAAAATTCGGAGTGTGTATGTAATAGGATTGTTGTATGCTTTCAATATTATGGATATGTTTTTTGTTGCCGATCGTTTGTATGGTCTCGCAAATTTCTAGCGGTGGCGTAGTTCTATTAATGTTTGTTATGAATTGTCCCTAGGCTTCCCTTCTTCTATTATTAAAAATTTGACACATTTGAGCGGGGTATTTGTTATATGTGGTATAGGAAATTATGCAGATTAAAATAATTCCGAAGCAAACGAAGCAAGTTCTTCCTTCTGTTAATCATCGCTGTGCAATCCTTAACCCACCATCGAATAAACTGTGCTTTATTGCCGAAATATCGTTTCTTTAATCTAAGGGGGTGAAAAAGCAAAATATTCATTTATAATCGTGATGAGGAAGGCATAGTGTTGTGGATGTAGAGAATGATTCCTGATCCTATTGTCGTAAAAAAGCTCGTAATAACAATCTTAGAAAGAACGCCAATAATGATGTATGTCCGTTGAGGGTGATATGTTCGACTGTATGCCCTCCCTAATTGTAATAAATATTGGGAAGTGATCGCTTAAGTGAGTATCTTTAACTGTTTGCCAGGTGGCTCGATGTGCCAATGTTAAGCTTCAAATGTTCAAATCTACCGCACTTTTAGCTTGACCAGGGGCAGTAAATCACGTGGGAGATCCATCATTAAGTATTATTAGCTGATTCGCTTGCGTAGAGTGAAGAATGTTCCCTGCTTTAGTTGAAATTACTTGACATCGCCAGTCTGAATGAGAGCGTTAAAATCTCCACCCACTATGACAGATGAACATTCGGTGAATTGAGTAAAAATTTGATCCCACTACGCCCTTTTTCCTTGTACACTGCGGGGACGATAGATGTTTATCATTGCAATATGTTAACATGCACGGCTAAAGTGAAATATTAATTATCTTGAATGTGAGATCTAATTTTTTGTAAGAAAGACTGTTATCTATTAATGTAAAAATGCCGTCTTAACCACATCCGTCCAGCCTTTTTACACTATATCCCGAAATTTGAAAACTAAAATTTGGCATTAGCCGCAAATCTTGAATTAATACTGTATGGAGATTATACTCATTAATAAGTAAGACAAGTTCGTGTCACTTGCCCAATATACTTCTACAGTTTCATTGTATGAGTTTGAGCATCATTTTAAAATATGCGATTCACCTTGTCGTTTAACTGCTTAATTAAATGGCGCCAATGCGCCTTCTATTTGACAGTCTCCATTAACTTGAGAAATTCGTTTTTTACTTCTGGTTGCAAGTCCTTTTTTCTTTAAATGTGTTGACTGTACTGTACCCTCTCCATATTAAGCGCTGGCTCTGTAGACGTTGACGGACCTGTGGGTGTTAAGAATTCTTGCAAATCACTGGATTATAGAAGAATACTTGTGCATTTAACATTACACTGAATATAGTGACCTGTGCAGGCAGCTTTCGGGTTCGAAAGATGACTTTTACAGTACCCGTGGGTACGTATTCTGTACGGCGATCTATTAATGTTCGCTTGATTAAGCACTGGACTTGTTTAACTGTCCATGACAACTGGCTGACTTGCAATACCTCCACAATGGAAATATTTTTGTCCACACCACGAACTAGCTCCACTCGATAGATATTAGAGGAAGAGATATATGCTTTTAAGTTTTATTTCTGCCAGAGTCGAATGCCTTAGAAACTAGTTTGCCCCTTGAGAAAATTTGAATTGTATCTCAATTCTTTTCCTTCCATTTCTACTAACTGATTGAATCCCTTCAATGTGCCTTTCAAAAATCTACCTAGGAATATAGGGTGTAAATTGCCCGCATTCCGGTCATCATAGGATTCCAATTTTATCACACATGGACCCTTGTGATTACTAGAATACATTTCTCTAACTCGCGATTCGGTGGCCCATTGGTTCAAACTTGATGGTTTCTTTTCCGCACTTTGATTATCACTTGTTTTCCACTGATGTTACCCGTGTCCATATATACTTCCTCTTCATGCTTAATATCCAAGTTAGAACCTAAGTTTGAAAAACGATTGGTTACCCTACCTCCACAGTCGAATTCCATTTCCCGCACGTCACCACTCAGCACACGAGAGATTAAACTGAAGCACTCGGAACATCAGTACACAGAAATCAGTGCATGGTAAACTATGATTTGAACACCTTCAAATACCACCGGACTGAACTAGGATCGAACCCGCCAACCTCTACACTTAGTAGATGCTTGAGAATAAATGCCAAATACTTACAACAATGAATAACAAGAACATTCCAGACCTGATCACTTATCCATTTATACTTTGTTAAAAATCGAATATGGCAAAAACCTAGCCAAAGTTGAATAATTCAGTAGCCTACCTGTAATATACACGAAGTTAGAGAACTCTGGATGTGGCCAATATTGAATCACTAATTTGATGCAACACTCTGACTTTCAAAGTGGATTTGAATAAATAAATTATCAGTCCCTCACAACGAAGAATTACCATAAACGTAACTGAAATTTGATAGTATTGTCGAATTTGTTTGTGGAATATGAATAATTTGAATTGATGACCTTGAACAGGCAGTTAATCCTGCAGTTAATTGTGCTACTTACCTCTCTGGTAATGGCCTTGGAAATGTTTTTCATCTCTATTACACACTTATCAGGTGGTAATCCTAGAAATAAATTAATAACATTTTAGTTTAATAACCACCATTACATTTTGTGAAGGAAGATTTTAAGTTAGTGTTTAGTGATCCTTAGATTCAAGAAATGTTTTACTGTCATAATCTTTCATGTACTGTTAATATCGTAATGACGCGATATTTTATATCAGCCGTTGTCATGTACCATATTATCATTGTTTTAGGCGCCCTAACATGTAGGTGATCTGCCCTAGATGTATATCTCACCCAGTTAGGTTATTTCAATAACCTAGCAGAGTTAACCCATCCATTGACATACATGAAGTTGAGGACCTCTGAATATGATTGCTATTCAATGATGATTTGATTTCCAACACGAGTTTGTGGAACTTATTCATGTCCACTTTAAACCGAGAAATTATCGTAAACAAAATTGAAATTTGACTGACGCTGAGTCTATACGTGGAATACAAAGAATTTGAATTGGTGATATATATATATGTAGTACCTATAGGGCCTTAATACTAATTCTAGTTTCATCCATATATATATAGTATATGACAATGGCTGATGTAAGATACCATGCTATTACAGAATTTACATCACGTATTCCATAGATACAAAAAACAACATATGTACAATTAATACACACACGCTGTTGACCATTAAAATTGCAAGACCGGCTGCATCCGATCTGCTTGACATGTACAGAATCTGTGCATCCTAGAAGGCTAAATGCACGATTACCAGTACAGCATTACTGCACACCATATACCGCACCTCAATCATCCTCCTGGCAAGCAGTAGAAGAGGCAAGGACAGAGAAGATATGTTGCATAGCGGAAGCGTGTTCGTTCGCCATCCGTGCCTGCAGATAGCTTAAATCAGTGGCGTGGTGTAGGGATTTCCTAGTTGTTGCAAGTTCGAAAAAGATGCACTTTTTCCGAGCGGTTTACTAGTGTTTTACAGAAAAACATACTTTTCCAAACACAATATTCATTATATAGAACTGTACGAAGAATATTAGAATTACAATAACAATAAATGTGGAAAAAATTACCCATAAGTTCTGTTTTTGAAGAACCGCCAGAAGTTGTGTTGCGCGTACTGGTACTTCAGTTAAATTCGTCTTCCTTTTCTTTACACAGCTTCATTGTATTTTTATGTTGATGTTTTAAATGCCACCCCTAATGAGAAGTCTATTATCGTTTGGCCAAAACGCACAAGAGAAACAATGGAAGGAACATGATTGTTAGAATTTCTATGCCTGGTGCGTAGAACAGAGAAACTATCCATATTTTTGATACCATCTTATGTCCAGGAATTTTTTATTTGAAAAAGTAAACGGCCAGCAAGAGTCTTGAACATTCTTCACTACCGCTCTGCCACGGTGATTGTATATACGATAGGGATGAGAATTTCTCTCACTCGAGAGTCTCGAGACAAATATCCAAAATCTTGAGAATCTTATAAATCATCTCGAGAGAAAGTGGATAGTGCTGCATTCTCTTCAGGGCGTTGGCGAATTACGACGAAATGTTAGTGTTAGAATTTCTTGCTGGAAACGAGGCATTCGGGTCATTTTAGACGATCACATGGTAGGCTGATCTGCCAGCGAACAAGCGGAATATTTGCTTTGACATTATATTAAGTTTCATATGAACATACTGGTTATTTTCAGAAAGAAATGGTAGTATAGTAAATGAGAGTGAATCAATGTGCAGCAAAGATAATGCAGTGACTTTACAGTTGCCATCAACTTTTATTCTGTGAGAAGGAAGTCAGTTTCCTGGCGAAATTCTATTTATACCGATCTGTTTCCGGACCAACTTTGCTTCAGGGGAGTGAAAGCTGGGTGGACTCCGGTTATCTTATTCAAAGTTAGAATTATCAGACAAGAAAGTAGGAAGTATGATCGCTGGTAAAAACAGGCGGGAACAAAGGCTGGAGTGTAGTCCTAATGAGGAGAGAAGGGTTAATTTAGGAATTAACTTGATTGATGAAGTTGTACGCATAAACCAGTTTAGGTGGAGGGATCATGTGAGGTGAATGGACGAGGGGAGGTAACGTAGAACAAACGGACTCGGTCATGGAGGGTAAGGGAAGTAGAGCGAGACCGGTACGACGATGGATAGACTCAGTTTCTAAGCATTTAAATGTAAGAGGTATCGAGCTAAATGAGGCAACAGAGATAGAAGCAAATAGAGGATTGTGGAGGCATATAATAAATTCTCAGAGGCTTGCAGACTGAACGATGAAATGCCTAAAAGTCTATATTGAAGATATATATTTTAGTATTACTTTCCAGCTCTGTCGTAGCTCCTGTTGGCGTTTCCTGGAAAGGATGACTAAGCCAGGCCGGGAACCTCCATGCCTTCTAGAAGGCGCAGCGGGAATATTCCGTCTCTACCCGAGCCCCGAATTTTCTAGTAATCCATCACCAGAATATAAAAAGGAAGCTAGCAATGAGTAATTGGTGGGAGTCAGTGTTAGAGTTCAGAAGTTGGACTGGGACGGCAGTAGTGTTGGCTATCGTCAGTGTCCCACCGGTATTAGAGTATCATCGTGAACTGAACAGAGTACTTTGTGTGTACTGCCTTAGAGTACTGACTTGAGTAGGTACTGTATGTGTACCGACGTGGAGTGAGTGATTGGAGCTGGATGACACTAGTGCTGAATATCATCAGTGTCGCTCTGGTGTCTGAGTATTGTCGTGTACTGAGCGGAGTACTGTCCATGAACTGCCTTGGGGTACTGTGTGTGTACTGCCATGGACTGTAGACTATCTTGGAGTCAGTGCGTAGAATAGCTGGCGTGAGTAGAACTGGGGCAGTGTTAATTGTCGTTGTTGTGAGGAATACTGCAGTGCTAGTTAGCACCTTTGATTTGTTGCTGTTGTGTGACCGTTATTTTTAGTCGTCAGCGGCCACGCTAATTGACTATTGACAGTATGAGTGGCGGACTTAATCTGGGTTCGAGCAAGGAGCAGTCGTCGTGTGTATGGTGGCCAGAAGCCCTGTATTTTTATCTGTCTGCATGCAGCAGCTGTGCGGGATGACTGGACTTGCGAGGTGAAGTGAAAGTAAAGCGAACTGCCAATCAAGATTTACGGAAAGTCGCCCGACCAGAGAAAGACTGCCCAACTCGAGTCCTGCTGTGAGAGACTTTTAAATAGGCAGCAGTTAGTGGAGTGTGGTCATTCACCAATATAACTGTGTGTGTACTAATGGGGTCACCCTACAAATATATTAGACTGATAAAGCAGAGTATGTTTATTCGTAACAGTATGTATGTATGTATGTATGTATGTATGTATGTATGCATGCATGTATGTATGTATGTATGTATGTATGTATGTATGTATGTATGTATGTATGTATGTATGTATGTATGTATGTATGTATGTATGTATGTATGTATGTGTATTGTACCGGAAACACCGATACGAGAAAGCAAGTTCGAAGTATGAAAGTTAAACTTCCTGCGAGGTGAAGGATAGTCAAGCCCGCCGAACTCCGCTGACGTACACAGCAGTGACGTGGCCGCCTCAGGTCGGCTTCGCGCAGCGAGCATTACCACATATGGTTATGTTCCGATCCATCTGTAAAAAGCCTATTTGGAGTTAAGATACAATTACTTTTGCACCACCAGTGCGGAGGCTATAATAACAGCTGCAAACTATACAATTTTTGAGAAAAACTACCAAATACTTCAGGAGTTATAGAGGTGGATAATATACACGTTTCGAGGTGCTTCATCGGCTCCAGGTATAAACGCAAGGTGATATAGACTACAGACAGACAGACAGACAGACAGACAGACAGACAGACAGTAATACTCTACCGTCTCTACGATATGGGTGACTGGTGGAGCTCTACAAGTGCGGCAGACAGAAGCTAAGTCTAGCCGGGATTCGGTATTTCGGTGAGACGATACTCTGACTCTCCTAGTGTTCGTTTCCAGTGGAACATAATTTTTCCCTTCAAGTGCCATATCAGGGCTTGTGTTTTCTAAACAAACAGTGGCGTTCCGAAGGAACATAACATTTTTCCAAGTGTTACAATTTCTCCAAGTGTTGTAATTTTTCTAAGTGTCATATTGAACTTGTGTTTACGAACATAGAATATTTCCGAGTGCCACATTTGAAGTTGTGTTTTCGTAACAAACTGTGGGAACATAGAATATTAATGTCATATTTTGAACTTGTGTTTTCTTCTCGTGAAGTTCCGAGAGAACAAAGAATTTTTCAGTGCCGTATTGAAGCTTATAGTTTCTACTTCGTAATAATTATTCACAGACAGTGTTAAAAATTCTTCAAATGCAGTTAAACTTCAATAATTATTTATAGACAGTGTTGAACAGTCGTTGAGTGCACGTAATTTCAATGATTATTTACAGACAGTGTAGTACATTATCCGAGTGCCATTAAACTTGTTTAACTTATAACAAACATGCTATGTCCTGAAATTGCACGAACTGTAAATATTACGTTCAAAGTTATGACCCAGTCATAAAAATCACGAAGCCAGTCAGTTAGGAACAGTGATAACGTTAGAGATCTAATAGCATATTTCAGACTGTCATGTTAATATCAGCGGATTTACGTCGCGAAATTGACATTGTAAATTTGTACATAATTTCCCCAAGTATCAATTGGGCTGACATGTAACGTGTGGTCAGTTACTCAGTTCAATTGTTTTCTTTTCGTGTGTCAATTTCATGAATCTTTGACATGAGTGATTCAACGAGGTGTTTGAATCACAGATTCAAGTGTCGATTTCATTAACATTTGACGTATCCTAATTACAAGAATCAATGAAGTATTTAAAGCAAAAATTAATTTATTCGACAGTGATACAAGTCAGGTGAATATCATACGGGGGACTTATGTGCTCGTCACGGCTCACCTCTCACTATTCTCGTGCGAGATCGAACCCCGCAACGTGTGCACCTGGAATTTCGAGAACTTCCAGATCCTCCAGAAATTCTAGAAATTCTAGAACGTCGAGAACTTCGCATCAAGTACGGGCGTGGTCCCTGTCCGGACTGAGCCCGGTAATCAGCCCGCTGATTCCAGCCTTCTACAACGTATCAACTCAACTTGCGTAAAAGGTGATATGAATTTGTTTCAAATGAATAATAAAACCAGATTTTCAAAATAATATAAATTCAATGAACTAATACCCCTCTCGGTACCAACACCAATGCTTACGTACCACCCACTTAGACATATCGCATGCTCTTCAAGCTAGTATCTGCGGCTAAAGACATTTGTCCTGGTACAGTCTCTATGTACGTACTTATGTATGTATGCATGTATGAAATGAAACGGGAATGTCACTGCAACATTCATTATCAAAGTATTTCTGGTGCAAACGAGCGCAACTCGTAACAACAGCTGTACGACAGGTTTGAAAAGACCGCTGTGCACGCGGGTGACGGATATGGCAGCTCTGCACGCAACCTACACGCTGATGGAAAGCCGGCCAAGGACATATGACGCAGCCATCGAACATTCGATTCCTTCCATCTCATAACTTCCAAAACCGAATGTGATACAAAACTTTCAATTACAGCATCGTATAGCCCATAACATGAGAGGGTAGAATACCAAATTTCATTAAAATCGGCGGTGGGATAACAGAGAAATTGAAGATAGAATTGGACGAATCAGAAGCCATGGTACCCGGACCATGGGTAAAGAAAGAAGCTAGTTGAGTTAGTTTAAATCAGTATCTGTGTGTATTCCCAGCTACCACGGTGTGCGAGCCAGCTGTGGAAGATATACGTCAGAGATTGTTACTCTGTTTGGCAGACTGCCGACGGTAGTTGTGTTTACGGAAAGTACAAGTGTTCGCCTCTGTGGACGGGTACAAATTTCTACGTGTCGAAAGTGGAAACTTTGAACTCTATTTCTGTGCAAGATAGGAAGTGATATAATATTTTGAGTCGTCAACAGCTGATAGACTTGTGTATTAAAACTTGAACAGTTCGATTAATTAACATTCTTGAGAACGGTACTAAATTCTCCGAGCGAATAACCATAAATTATTATCAACTTGCATAAATTGTGTGGACTCGCCACATAATAGTTTATCATCGTGTTATTGTACGTATTCATGGAAGTGATAGTTCAGTTACAAACGAGACCATTTGACTCATGTCAGTCTTTCGCAACGAACTGTATCATAATAATTTCTAAAGACTATGCCTTAGCTACAGAATTTATTTCGTAAAAACTGTGCTTCAGTAACAGAATTTGTTTTCATGAGACTGTGCCTTAAGGACATAACAGACTCGAGGTTTTTGAACTGCGTTCGCTAAGTAGGTTTTTTGCTAGGGGCTTTACGTCGCGCGGACACAGATAGGTCTTATGGCGACGATGGGATAGGAAAGGCCTAGGAGTTGGAAGGAAGCGGCCGTGGCCTTAATTAAGGTACAGCCCCAGCATTTGCCTGGTGTGAAAATGGGAAACCACGGAAAACCATTTTCAGGGCTGCCGATAGTGGGATTCGAACCTACTATCTCCCGGATGCAAGCTCACAGCCGCGCGCCTCTACACGCACGGCCAACTCTCCCGGTCGCTAAGTGGGCTTGATGCACTAGAACAGCGCATCGAACGACGAATCATTTCATTTATATTGAACTGTGTTAATCTTCTTCTTTCATTATGAACTGTGATATTCTATTAACTTGAGTTACGTCGGCAGTGCATCGAAGGACAATCACTTCATTTATGTTGAACTGTGTTAATCTTCTTCTTTCATTATGAACTGTGATATTCTATTAACTTGAGATACGTCGGCAGTGCATCAAAGGACAATCACTTCATTTATGTTGAACTGTGTTAATCTTCTTCTTTCGTTATGAACTGTGGAACTTGTAAATTCTACGAACTGTGTATGTTTGTGAATATGCAAAATATGCAATGCAGTAAAGAAGTGTCGTACCAGATCTCACTGACATTCTGTGCGATGCCTATACACTTCGTAACTCCTTTCATGGAACCAAAGTGGAATTAAATGCTAAATAAAAAATTCCACGTTGCACGTAATCGATCATTCGGCGTCAGACTCTCGGGTTCGATCCCGATCCTCATCGGACCTGCAAGACCTCTCAACCGCCTTGGGATAACGTGGTTGTCATGGTGCTGAGAGGAGATCCATAGTGAGGGGGAAGGAGTCAGGGAACGCAGGATATCGCCGACGCCAATGCCGAGATACAGCGTCACATCCAACCACTGTTTGGACTTTCTCAAATCCATCCTTCACATCTGTAAAGTGTGATATATTTCTTGTCTAACTTGAAGAAACAAAGACTTGAATTTCAAAAGAACGTATTCAAATACCATTCTCTCTGTGATTCCTAACATGGACCGGACACACCCTGGCGTCAATCCATGCTCTCCGATAAAACTAAAGTACGGGCGTTTCTGTATCAATGTGTATGTACGAGTATGAATGTATGTATGTATGTATGTATGTATGTACGTACGTATGTATGTATGTATGTATGTGTATTCTTCTGTGCAGCAATGCCGAAGAAGAAATGTAAATGTGAGGATAATTTATGGAATAAATACAAATCTTTTAAAGTGGGGAGAAACGAACAGAAAAAGGAGTGACTATAATTTGTCCCAGTTATATGATCGGATGTTTTCCGGACTCCACCCTATGTGTAGGGATATATTCACTGTTGCGTGTTTCTTTGGTGCTTGGTAGTGCGGTGTGTTGTACGTAAGTGAGGATAAGTTTATTACGACGAATATACACACCCAGTCTCCGAGCTAAATGAATTAACCATATAGAGTCAAAATTATCGGCCCAACCGGGAATCGAACCCGGCACACCATCATTAAAGGTCAGCACGTTGGTCATTCAGCCAAAGAGCGAATTTATTTTGGTAATGTAAAAAGTGCAGTACTGTGGTTCTTGGTGTGGGTTCCAGTTGTCACGTTCTAGTTCGTGAAATATGGGCGACGGCTGAGTGGCCTAATAAGTACCAGTACTCCTGAGAGTCGGTCTACCTGTTGCTATGGAATAGGAGTGGACATCTCGGACATATTCGGAGTAATGACCATCCTTGTGCTCAGGCGGCTAGGACTACACAAGCTACCGGGGTTCCCTAACCCGTTACAGGAGAGATTTTCACAGGGACTATGTATAAGTAGGGTAACGTCCGGCTTCACAGAATTTACCGAGCTCAGAACCTATTAAGCAAGCCTCGGATCTATAGGAGTAACAGAGTTCCACTTCCATTTGACAGTAGAGGGATTCCTTGCAATTCGATAGTGAGTTATTAATGTTAATGGGAATTATGGACGAAAGAAAGTAGAACTGGTTAAAACAGCAAGGAGAATGTGCCTGGATGTGTTAGGAGTTTATGATATGCGGGTAAGGCGAGATAACGAGGAAGGAATAGGAGATTGTAAATTGTATTAACCATAGCCAGAGCAGACATCGCTGAGGGACAACCCCTACGTGTTGTGAAGAGCTTCAGGTGACACCATCGCTGTCCTGGAGGAGGCGTTAATTGAACTGACGCTGGGGCAACGACGCCTACGAGTCTCGGCCTTCGTCGCCTTCATTACGATAGAGGTCATCCTGGGCCTAGAAGAGCTATAGGCACACGAGGTGAATGCCGACGTGGGACGATGTGTGTTGAGGCTCGGCAGGCAGGAGATAATACTCCGACGCCCAGGTACGTGACTCCGAGTAGCGCAACTAACGCTAGCAAGCGACGAAGTGATACCCGCTAACAGTGAGATGATAATGACGGATCGAATTGAGGGACCCGCACAAGGTGACAGCGTGCTCGTCGGGCCCGGATCGACGACAACCGATCAAGGACTGTACCTGGCTAGGATGCTCGTTCCGGAATGAAGTTGCGTGTCGGTACGAATATTGAATTTGACGCCACGTGAGCAGGGGTTAAACAGCAGGACCAAGCTTGGGACGTGTGAACGAGTCACTTGCCTCGTGCCAGTGGACGACGAAGACGCACAGACCCTGAAAGCCGAGGAAGGGTCGGATAAGCTTCGGAAGAGTATATCCGACGCCCGGAGGCATCTGGAGGCGGGGCAGCTCCGGCAGCTCAAGGAACTAATCCATGAGTTCCGGGACATCTTCACTGCTGACGGAGGTGACTACGAAAGGACGGACAGGTTGTACCATCGCATTAACACCGGCAACGTCGCCCCGAACAGCCAGCTACTCCACATGTACTCCTGGCGAAGAAAGCGGAAATCGACCAGATGCTGGGTGACATGAAGCAGCGGGGTGTCATCGAGGAGTTGAACAGCCCGCGGTCATCATCAGTTGTCCCGGTGACGGAAAAGAATCCTGAGTTCCGCTTCTGAGCTGATTACCGCAAGTTGAACGACATCACGGAGAAGGACTGTTTCTTGTTATCTCGGACAGATGACACCCTGGACACGTTATCTGGAGCCCAGTGGTTTTCTACTTTGGACCTGAAGTCTGGGTACTGGCAAGTCGCTTTCCATCCGGAAGACAAAGAAAAGACGGCGTTCTCAACAAGACAATGACTGTACCAGTTAACCGTGATGCCCTTCGGCCCCAGGAACGCGCCGGCGACCTTCGAGCGACTGGTTGAGTCTGTACAGAGGGGACTAACTTACGACGCTTATCTCGTGTATCCGGAAGACCTCATTATTGTGGGGCGCACGTTCAGGGACCACATTCAGAACCTGCGGAGAGTGCTCCAGAGACTCCGAGGGGTTCACCTGAAGATAAAGTTCGGAAAGTACCAGCTGCTCCAGAAGTAAGTACGCTACACGGGCCAAATCGTGTCATCGGAGGGTGTAGCCACGGACCCAGAGAGGTGACGAAGGATAAAAGGCGGTGCTGAAGGACAAGCGAAAGCTCAGGAGTTCCCTTGGCTTTTGCACGTACTGCCGCGGGTTTTAGCCTGCTATATGGATACCTCAAAGGAACTTCACGGCTCACCGAGTAGTGGAGGCCTTTCCAGTGGTCAGGTGACGGGGAAGCTGCCTTCCGGACACTGAAGGAGTCCCTGTGTACGGCACCCATCCTGGGATACCACAAACCTGTGGCCAAGTTCATGGCAGACACCGACTCCAGCGACGTGAGGATTGGCGGAGTGCTATCGCAGGTGTGCAGCCCTTCCATCTGCGCACCGACCACTTCGCTCTAACCTGGCTCCTAGGCTTGCGAAACTTGAAAGAACAGAGAGCTCACTGAATACAACGCCTTCAGGAGTAAGAATTTTACCACCGAGCACCGACAAGGAAGGAAACACTACAACGCCGTTGCTCTGTCCAAAAGACCGTTTCCTGAGAGATTTGCACACTGCCAGAAAGTGGAGAGAGAGAGGCGGGCACCGTCACGTCCAGTCTGTGAGGGTCGCCCCCGCTGAAGGAATTTTAGAGCCATCCTCAGGAAGGAGCAGTTGAAGGATGACGACATCGGTTGGATCTTAGGTAAGTCGAGCGGAGGTAGTGGCCGGAATGGAAGGACATTGCCGCCGGACGCAGTCCAACCTACAAGCCGTACTGGGCCAAGTGGTCGTCTTTCAAGGTTAGTGATGGGGTGCTTACCGGCGTATGGGAGTCTACCGACGGACAGAAGCAGATTGCCCAGCAGGTAATTCCAAGAAGCTTGAGAAAAGTAGTGTTGATTGAGTTGCATCGGGTACCATTGCTTGCCACTTGGGCGTGAATAAGACGCTGGAGCGTGCCCAACAGCGTTACTACTGGGCGCACCAGAGGAACGAAGTCGAGAGGACGTGCCGGTTGTGTGACACCTGCGCGGCGAGCCGTGGCCCTCGAACCAGGAATAGGGGCCAGATGATGCAGTACAACGTTGGAACATCTTTCGAAAGGATCGCCATTGATTTCGCTGGACCTTTCCCCGAATCCGACACCGGGAACCGCTATCTATTCCTGGCCATGTACTACTTCATAAAGTGGGCGGAGGTCGACGCCATCCCCAACCAAGAAACGTCTTGGTTAAAAACGTCTTTTGCCGCATCTGTGTACCAAGAGAACTGCACTGCGCTCAGGGCAGGCACTTTGAGTCTAGGCTAATGCAAGAGGTTCAGCAGTGCTTGTAAGTGCCGAAGACCCGTACGACGCCTCTCCACCCTCAGTCAGATGGCATGGTGGAGCATTTTGTGAAAAACTTCGAGGAGCACCTCAGGAAGGTGGTTCGGCGCACCAAAAGAACTGGGTAGAGATGGTCCCCTTCTTCTTGTTGCTCTATCGAGCGTCCAACCAGGAAACAACGGGCATGGCACCTGCCAACATGACCTTCGGAAGGGAGCTCCGCTTGCTGTGCGGTCTAATGTTCGTGTCGGCACCGGACCAGGAGCGTCCAGAGACGGACTACGTGTGGGAGTTGATGGGTCACCTCAACGACATCCACGATAGCCCGACATCATCTGAGGTTGGCCAGTGACCGAATGAAGGCTCGCTACAACATACTGGTGAAAACTGCAGGTTTCTAGGAAGACGACGGCTACCGGCCCGTGCGGACTAAAGGGACGTCACCGAAGCTTCCGTCACAATTGGAAGGCCCATTTACGATCTTTACGAGGATCAACGACGTAGTCTACAGTGTCCGGCTGCCTCCCCGGCGGAGGATGATGGTTTTCCACCTAGATCGCGTTATATCGTATCGTGGAGCAGCTTGGGACAAGCAGCATTACGGAGGGGGCAGAGTAATGGTTATAGCGTCAATCATGCCAATTTGTCACTTTGGATGGGCTAGTGATGTCATCCATATGACCCTCCCGCCTCCTCTTAAACTATACCACTCGGGACAAGTCTAATTCAAGGCCAGTCCCCTCTCCTACTCGTAGCGGCAGCACGTGACAAAGTGAAAATTACGATACGATTAATCTGGAGTCTTTTACGACGCCAGGTTTCTGGATGTATCTAGCTGTGGGACCATTCTAGAACGTTTGGTCTCCTTATACATAGGCGGCAAACCAAGGTGAGCCAGTTCAATTTGAGGTCAGTCTGAGAGCGGTGCGGTGCAGTCCTGTGAGCGACAGCACTGTGGAGCACTGAGTTCTATTGGAGTGATACTGACGGTAAATACGAGTAGTCCAGCTTAGCGGCGAGGGAGAACGCAGCAGAGCAGCGACGTGGGACCTTGAAGAACAAAGGCTATCCTGTTTGTGAATGTACGACGGTTTTTATGCGCGTGCGAACTGTGTAGTGTGCGGCCGCTTTTGGAATAGAGTGTTGTGTACGTGAACTGTGCAACGTAACTGCTTAGCTTGTAAGAATAGTGTCTAGTACCAGTGGTACCGATTTCGGGGGAGAAGGCGTTATCTGCCCCCTTCCCCCCAAAGTGATCTTAGGGAGGTTGCTAAGGCGTTAAATATGAAGAAGGTGGTAGATGGTTTTATATCAAAAAATGAGATTAGAAAGCGGCCATTCTTTCGGAGAACTTCATTTCCCAATGGAGACTGTTCAGGCGGCACATATGGTGGTAGAGCTTTTCACATTTCTTATCATGAAATGCATTATGTACAGTACGAGGACATTTATTAAGAAAATATATTTATGAAGCAAGTTCTAATTTTTTTGGTTGTGATTGTTTTGATATCTTCGTACTTAAAATATTCCTTCAACATATTTATCATTCAAGTTCTATTATTTCGTTTACTTGTGAATATTATTGAAAACTCCGTACAAAGTCTAGTTCAAAAATGTGCTTGAGAAACAACCTCTATTATTGTTCTGTTTTCTCTGTTTGTGAATATTGTTATTATCTGGGAATGTTGGCATGAATAGTTGTTTCTCATTTCACAGGCCTATGTTAAAATTACCCGAGTGTAATATGTAACTGTGAGTGTAAGTGGTGAGCACTGTAAGCATGTGAGTGTTAATGTAGTCTATAGAATAAGTACGACGTAATTAGTTAACAAATCTCACTGTAGGAGATACCAGTCGAATATTTATTTATCTACTACCCCGCTAACTTATTACAATAGAGACATATTTACCAGATATTGTAATAGGTGTGATATTAATAATGAGGAACTTTTCTCGCGGAACTGGAATGCTTATCGTAGTGACAGGTTAGGAACGGTATGGCGGGGAGTATTCATGCCTGTGAAAGGAGAATTTGTAAGCTATGGATGAGAAATATGAAATTCTAAGTGCAAGGTTCACATCTAAAGATAACAGGCAACTTGTTTAAGAGTAGGGCTGACACTGTTGTGGAAAATGTTGATAAGATAATCAGAAAGGAATGATATTATAGCGGATGACTACAATTTACCAAATTTTAACTGGGATGGTAATGCGAAAATGATAAAACCGGATGAGCTCATAGAGAAACCGAAGTGATAGATGGTATAAGTGATCATTAGACCTGGGATTTTTGCCTCCAAAAATAAGCGTTAGGCACCCTAATAGGCTTTTAAAATAAGTAGATATACTTTTAGAATGGAAAACAGGCACTTAAAATTAGCTTTGAAAATGTGAAAATGGACAGAAAATGGACTTTAAAATATTACAATGTACACTTAAACTGTAATGTGATCCAGTGGCAAGCACTGAACGCCATCTACTCCAGCGCTGCTGGGGTAAATAACTCTGTATTTAAATTTTATTATTATTCCTCAGAACGCCTTTTATCAAGTTTAAAATACTGCGAACATCTAAGCCAAGCCAAGTACAGCTGTCTCAACAATCCGCTCGCTCTACCGCAGTTCAGCTTCTCCAGCGAGCTGGGCTTCCTTGCCGGCGCGAAAGAGAGCTATCCGAGAAATTTAAGTCGCTTGGTTGACGCATGCACTTGAAGCTTCCTTGTCCTGGGAGTGGGCCAGGGCTGTGGGCCCTCCCCCGACAGCAATTTACGGCGACAAGCCAGCTAGCTTGGGAAAGGTATGTTAGTTTTAATATTTGACACTCGAAGTTTTCAGCGTCACACAGTAGAGACTACAAGAAAAATATCAACATGTTAACAGTATAGCCACTTGCACATCGGCTTGCTAATAAAAATAGAGCCAATTGTAATGTAGAAGAATATATTTAATTCTAGGATTTCGGCATGGCACGTGTAGAGTATGTTTCCCGATAGCCGCAGAAAACTATTTAAGTTGCCCAGCATGAACCCAGAGCTAAGTGCGAAATAAAAGAATTTTACATGTGGTTGTCTGTGATAGTGGTATATAGCGATATTTTTAGTGTTCCTCTTGGATTATAGGTGAAGCTTCCGTGAGTTCTGTGCCATTCTTCATGAATATAATGTGTGTTATACGACATGGCGAATATTTTCCGTCGTTTGTCGTTGATGCACGTACACTCAGTAAGCAAGTGAAACTATAAAACTTCGGGACGGTAAAATACCAGTTAAATTTTTCTGATTCAGTTTAGGTTAGGATTTTTAAGTTAAAAACGAATAGTTAGTCCCAATGTATTTTTCTGAAAACCATGACTGTACTATCACGAAGTGTCACCGGGTGAAACTCTAAGAACATTGTTTAAAAACTACTATAGATTAAGTTATGATGGTGTCGTCACTGCCGTGAATATCAATTTGGAAGTATGTGCGAGTTTATGGTTGAAAATATTCTTGAAGTACCTTTCTCAGGTGGACCTTTCCGCGAAAAATGCAGTATGGTAATGTTGACACTAGAGAGTGTAGTGGGGCTACGATTGCTTAATTTTTTGCAGCTGGGGTAACGAATGTGTTCACCGCATTCCACTGATGTGATCTTCCCTTACTTTAAGAACGTTGTATACCTATTCTTAACAGAAATAAATACTAAATTAAGACTGAATTATAAATACATTTAAGTAAAAACAGTTATCGATTGTTTGAAAATTCATAATCAATACTGAACTAAAATCATGATAATTATCACTGAACACACTTACAGGCATCCCTTACCGGTGTAAACCCGGACGGAGTATGCGTTTATTTATTTGTGAGGAAAATTTCTACAGCACCTTCATTTGTAGTTTGCTTTACAGTACATAACAATAAACTTCTCCAAATTTTCCACAGTCGGTCTGTATCTTTTATCTGTTAAAATCACTTTGAAAGCAGAAAAAGAGCTCTCCACGCTCACAGATGTCAGAGGGGCATAGGAAAGTTTACCTACATTTTTCAGTTCAGTTTCACTAGGTAAGTCTACCTTTCTCCATCCATTACCTGATATACCCTTTCCAGCACTGAATAACCTGGACTCATCTGCAGTACACTAGCCCACTTGTCTCTTATTTTATCCCCTACCTTGCCCCTAGCATTTTGTATATTGTTCTCAGCTTCCTCAATTACAGAAAATTGCTGTTTGAAACTGTTTCCTTTCTCCTCAATTTTTGTTATGGTGACTGGAAGAAGCCCGCCTCTGTGGTATAGTGGTTAGCGTGATTACCTGCCACCCCCGGAGGCCCGGGTTCGATTCCCGGCCCTGCCACGAAATTTGAAAAGTGGTACGAGGGCTGGAACGGGGTCCACTCAGCCTCGGGAGGTCAACTGAGTAGAGGTGGGTTCGATTCCCACCTCAGCCATCCTGGAAGTGGTTTTCCGTGGTTTCCCACTTCTCCTCCAGGCGAATGCCGGGATGGTACCTAACTTAAGGCCACGGCCGCTTCCTTCCCTCTTCCTTGCCTATCCCTTCCAATATTCCCATCCCTCCACAAGGCCCCTGTTCAGCATAGCAGGTGAGGCCGCCTGGGCGAGGTACTGGTCATACTCCCCAGTTGTATCCCCCACCAAGAGTCTGAAGCTCCAGGACACTGCCCTTGAGGCGGTAGAGGTGGGATCCCTCGCTAAGTCCGAGGCAAAAACCGAACCTGGAGGGTAAACAGATGATGATGATGATGATGATGACTGGAAGAAATTAAATATTAGCCTGAATATATGCAATGTCTCTCTGAACGCTGTTATAATCTGTAAGCAGCTATTTGACAGACACACATGCAGAGTTGTCTGTTAAAGGCACATTGTCTATCGTAGTCATTATTTCCTCAAGACATTCCGCATAATCCGAGGCAGCTTCCACCCAGGAACCCCAAAGAGTGATGATTGACTGCGGTGGAAGGGGAATAGAGGGGAGTTTCTCTCGAAAGATGGCAATTCTTGATGGAGCCTTAGGGAACACTTTCTTCGTTGTTGAAGTGATTGTAGTTACCGCAGGAAACTCGGCCCTAACTGTTCGTGTGAGTCTATTTCAAGGCATGGGCCATGCAAGTAACAAGAATTAAAGAAGGGTAGAGAGAGGTGCAGTAGCAATCATGTAGGAAGCAGCATCAGAGAGAAGAAGAAGGACTGCGAGCTCGATAGCTGCAGTCGCTTAAGTGCGGACAGTATCTAGTATTCGGGAGAGAGTGGGTTCGAACCCCACTGTCTGCAGCCCTTAAGATGGTTTCCCGTGGTTTCCCATTTTCACACCAGACAAATACTGGGGCTGTACCTTATTAATGCCATGGCCACATCCTTCCGACTCCTAGCCCCTTCCTGTCCTATCGTCGCTATAAGACCTATCTGTGTCGGTGCGACGCAAACAACTTGTAAAAAAAAAAAAGACTTTCGAATTATTTACACTCCCAGGATACAACTATTCCAACCCCTTGTTGGTGAAGTACGCAGTGCTTTGACTATGACGTTCTCAAGCTGCTTAGAGCAAAGGTGAGCAGTAGATGCCTGATTGGGTTCCAGTTTTCCTACTATAAGTTTAGCAATGTACCTGCCCACAGAGTCGGTGGTTTCGTCCACACACAACCATATGCAAGTCTCCCCATTATCCCCCATGATTTACAAAATGACCTCATCGTAACAAATATCTAAATAGTTTTTCTTTAATGTACATGCTCATGGTATGTGCTGTTTTTCTGTAAAATTAAATACCTCTGAAAACCGGATTAAGTGCAGCATTCCAGGGGATATTTTATGCGACTAGGGTTCTACAAATATCAGCACAGAAACCATTATGGGTTGTGGGAGATATAGTTTTTTGAGAAGAGTCTGTCTGATGTTACTTTTCATGGCTGCTTTCGCTTCATGAGTGGCAATATTTGCATGCTGCTGAAGGTGGCATTTTTCTCTCTTGTAAAATAATAAAAAAAAACAAAAAACAATAAAGTGATGAAATTTCGAGACTAAGATGAGGAAAAAAAGGTGAATAGCTACTGAATTAAGTCAGTGATTTTGAACTGTTTGATTTAAGCCACAATTACTCTAAAGTTTATTAAAAACAAGAACACGACAGGCCTTGAAGGGCCTTGGCTTTCAATAACGGCTGCTGCCCATGTCATGGTCTGCAGATATTGGGCGGTCGTGTGGCCAGCATGACAAATTTTTGAGACGTATTGCATTGCCTCCATGACCGCTGTTCACTGCAGTTTCCCAATTGTCATCACGATGCTGGGTCAACACCGTTAGAGACCTCATAGCCTTCTACATTACTGCCGGTACTGGAAATAGAACCCAGGCCGTCTGGACGAAGTCTCTAAAATGTATTAGAGGAGCCAATATCAAAACCTTAGTTTTAGCTTAATATGAAATTTAAAACCTATGCATATACCTGAAAATTGTATACGCCACCGTTGTATAAGCGCACTCTTAGAAAATTAAGTTTTAGGCATGAGGAACTACAGTATATTCACTTTTTTTTTTTTTGCTAGGGGTTTTACGTCGCACTGACACAGATAGGTCTTATGGCGACGATGGGATAGGAATGGCCTAGGAGTTGGAAGGAAGCGGCCGTGGCCTTAATTAAGGTACAGCCCCAGCATTTGCCTGGTGTGAAAATGGGAAACCACGGAAAACCATCTTCTGGGCTGCCGATAGTGGGATTCGAACCTACTATCTCCCGGATGCAAGCTCACAGCCGCGCGCCTCTACGCGCACGGCCAACTCGCCCGGTGTATATTCACTTAAACAAATGTTCTTTCACTAGCAACTTGACACGGTATGTCCCTTCTTAATACTTGCTCCTTGTTGTTCGTTGTTCTGAGCTAATACCCCCCCCCCGTCAGACTGCATTCATTTGGCTACAGTTGGCTGGGAAAATCAAGTTTCTGTGAAAAGCCCGCCCTCTGATGTTCTGCTCTTCATTTAGGGGTGTCCATTATATCATCGTAAAAATTACAGAAACTAAATTTTATCTGAAACTAGCAAGATACCCGTGCTTCACTAAGGTTTTAAGTTGAAAGTTATTTTTCTGTCTACTGTCAAATGAGCCTGTAAAATACACCCTAAGTTCGTACGTCAATCGGTTTTGGGGAATGATTATTAATTTTCTTTCCTAACACGCATTTGAACCCCGTACAGAAGAATTGAAATGTTTTTAAACTCTATCTTATTTAATATCTGAGCTGTAAGAGAGATAAGCCTGTGAAGTTTAGTTGTTGTATTTTGAAAAGTAATAGGGGAATAAATGATTTTCAGGCGGTGTTTGTTTTAACAATATTTCCTAACATCTAGGACATAGAAGACCGCCCTTCATGTAAAATTTTAAGAAACGGTTTCGAAAGAATGGATATTGTGTTCTTACAGTTAATAACCATCTAAACCCCTTAGGGGAGAAACCAACTTCTTATAAAATTACAAACGTGTATGCCAAACCGTTTTAGACGGACGAATAATTTTGTTTGCGGCGATAACCCCATTTAACACCTATGGGTGGAATGTTTAAAAATCTTTCCTATGTCACACCCAGGATTTAACATATGCACCGTTATTTGGAATTTTGTCTTCGTACCTTAAACGATTTCGGAGGAAGCAATGAATATATCTGTTTTCGGATCCTAAACCCCATTTAACTCTCTGAGCCGTTAGATAGATAGATAAGAAATGGGTGAGCCCTGTTTTCGCAGAGCTCCACACGTAGGTCTATGAAGACCCTTTGTGCCCCTTGAACGGGTTTGCCTAGTCCAGCCCTAGTGCTCCTATAAAGGATACCAGTGTCCGGATTTTGGCATTCCTGATGTCCTCCAGGCTCACAAAATGTGAGCCCAGGAATCGATGTCTAGTGCTTGCAAAAGCCTCGCACTGACATAACACATGCGCGGAGGTCTCCTCCTCCTTACCGCATCTTCTACACATCGGATCCTGGGTGATTTTCATGATGTGTAGGTGTCTCTGTAAGGTATTGTGGCCTGTTAACAGTCCAACTACCATTCTCATTCTGGTCCTATTCAAATTCATTAGGACCTTTTTATAGCTTTGACTAGGCCCTTTGATAAGTTCACGTGCCTGTCTTGCTATGGTTAACCTCTTCCAAATATCTAGGTGAGACTGGTTTATCCATTGGGATATTGCCAGTCTCACACTTCGGAGTGACACTCCCAGGAAGGGCTCTGGTCCTATGAAGGAACCCATTGAGCCCTGTTTCGCTAGTTTGTCAGCTTCTTCATTTCCACTGATACCTGTGTGCCCAGGAACCCATAATAGGGTAACTGAGCTAAGCTCACACAGCTGATCTAACATCCTTTGGCATTCCCATACCAGTTTTGATGTTGTTTTAACTGCACATAGTGCTTTTAGCGCTGCCTGGCTATCACTACAAATAGTTTTTTTTTTTTGCTAGGGGCTTTACGTCGCGCCGACACAGATTGGTCTTATGGCGACGATTGGATAGGAAAGGCCTAGGAGTTGGAAGGAAGCGGCCGTGGCCTTAATTAAGGTACAGCCCCAGCATTTGCCTGGTGTGAAAATGGGAAACCACGGAAAACCATTTTCAGGGCTGCCGATAGTGGGATTCGAACCTACTATCTCCCGGATGCAAGCTCACAGCCGCGCGCCTCTACGCGCACGGCCAACTCGCCCGGTACTACAAATAGTGATATGTCTTCTGTGTCCAGGCATATTCCATATATTTACAGCACAGGCTAGTATTGCGTATACTTCAGCCTGGAAAACAGTAGCATATTTACCCATAGGAAGGGAGAGCCTTGTCTTAGGCCCCCAGACCCCGGCGCCTGTGCCCGTCTCCGTCCGCGAGCCATCTGTGTACCACGTACAGCCCCCAGACTTAAGACGGGCCCCAGCGTCCGCGGCCCACTCCTCCCTTGTGGGTATCACCACTGTAAATTTATAATTCAAATTAAAGCTAGGCTTCATCAGATCCCCGATCATCATTGTCATAGGGCAAGTCTGGTGAAGCCTTGTAAGAATAGAGGCATGACCTCTATTCGGGTTTTTGAAGGACCATCCTCCGAGTGACCAAAGGCGATAGGCACTCATTCCCGCTATTACTTTAACATATAAATGTAATGGGGGAAAACCTAGGATGGCCTCCATTGCACATAATGGTGTAGTATCCAGTGCCCCTGTTATTCCTAGACACGCAAGTCTTTGGACACTGTTTAACTTGGTGCTCACAGTTTTACTCTCTGAGCCTGGCCACCAAACTATAGATGCATAGGTGATCGTGGGCCGTACAATGGAGATATAGAGCCACTGGACCACCTTAGGTCTTAGGCCCCAAGTCTTCCCGACGGCCCTGCGACAGGCCCACATAATCTTGCGAGCCTTATCTACCTTATGATCTATGTGTTTCTTCCAACTCAGTCTTGCCTCAAGGATTACCCCTAGGTACTTAACCGAAGTTGTCTTAACTAATTTTTTCCCAAATAGGAAAGGCTCTGACAGACCGTCTAGCCTCCTCCTCTTGGTAAATACCACAAGCTCCGTCTTATCGGGATTAACCGACAAGTCTGTCTCGTGGCACCATCTTTCCACCCTACGTAGAGAGCTCTGTACGAGTTCGGAAACCGTACTGGGGAAATTTCCTACCGCCATCAGGCTTATGTCATCTGCATAGCCTTGGGCGTATATTCCTCCAACATTTAACCTGGTAAGTAGTTCATCCACTACCAGACACCATAATGTTGGTGATAATACTCCTCCCTGTGGACACCCCCTGTCTATATTAGCTCTCTCTGAGCCGTTAAATTTGTTTCAAACTTACTGTTACTTAACACCTAGGATACTATTTGAAATTTGAAATTCGTAATTCAAACGGTTTTATAGAAGTGAATATTTTTGTCATCATTCATCATTCCCCAGTCAAAACCCCTTACGGGAGTATTGTTTGAAGACCACTTATTATTTAAAATCTAATACATAGAATTTAGTGTGTGTAGAAGAGCAGCACCGATCTCTGATAAAAATAGAGATGGAACCTCCTTTATTATTTACGCCTATTATATGTTTTAAGCTTGGGGAAAGTGATTAGTAATTTGAGAAGTTAAAATCTTGAAATATTAGACATTCAACGTCTGCAGAAATTCGTAGTCCCAGAAAAGAACCTTCTTCCAGTTGTGTATCAAGTTCACGATGATTTCCGTTAAAATCCTGAGTTTTACAAATAACTTTTTTCGGCAATAAAGAAAAAGAGTCGGAAATTCAATCAGTACCTTGGCTATTGTGAAGACTTAGTTTTACAACTTCAACAACTTCTATATGATGCTAATCATAATACGTAAAATATTTTGAATTATGTCATATTTGACACCTACAACTTTCAAAGTTCTTGTAAAATTTCAAATTCATACGTCAAACGGTTTGGAGGGATGAATACTTTTGTCATAAGTCGTCACCTCCCCAGCCAAAATCTCTTAGAGGTGTATTGTTTTAAGACCTTATTTAAAATCTAAAGTATATAAGAGCAACCATCATGTGAAATTTTAATCTTGTGTGTCAAACTGTTTCACAGAAATGCATATTATGTCATCAGAACTCACCCCCAGTCAAAACCCCTTACGGGTGTGTTAGTTTAAGACCGATTCTTATTTAAAATGAAATGCGTATAGGAGCAATCATTACATGAAGTTTCAACCTCGTATGTCAAACTGTTTCAGAGAAATAAATGTGTTTGTCATCGGATATCACCCCCCGTCAAGACTATTTAGGGGTGCATTGTTTTAAGACCAACTTTTATTTAAAATTAAGGCATTGCAGAGTAACCACCACGTGAAATTCTGACCTATCAAGCAATTTCAGAGAAATTGATATTTTTGTAATCAGGCCTCACCCCTACCCCAAATCGAACACACTTTAGGGGTGTATTGTTTTAAGACCACTTTTATTTAAAAATCTATTTCATAAAGGAACAACGATCGTGTGAAATTTCAACCTTTTAAGTCAAACAGCTTCAGAGATTCGAATATTTATTTTTTTCAGATCTTTCCCTCCCGGTCAAAATGCCTCAGGGGTTCATAATTTTAAGACCATCTTTTATTTAAAATCTAAGACATATATGACAACCATCATGTGAAATTTCAAGCTCATATATGGAGCGATTTGAGAGAAATGAATATTTATGTCATCAGCTACACCCCACCCCCATTCAAACACTCTTAGGGATGTATTGTTTTAAGACCACTTCTTATTTAAAATCTATTACAGATAGGAACAAACATCATGTGGAATTTCGGCCTCATATGCCAGTCGATTTCAAAGATATGAATTTTTTTTATTTTAGGCCTCGCTCTCGCGGCCAAAACCCCTTAGGGTTGTGTTATTTCAAGACCTAATTTTAATTTAATTTATAAGACACATGGGAGCAACTGTAATGTGAAATTTCAAACTCGTTTGCTAAATGATTTGTGAGAAATGAATATTTATGTCGTCAAGACCTCACCCCTTAGTCAACCACCCCCTTGAGGGTGTATTGTTTTAAGACCACTTCTTACGCAGAATATGACACATATAGGACAACCGTCATGTAAAATTTGAAGCCCTATGACAAACGGTTGGATAGAAATGAATATTTACTGTATGTTGTCAGCCAGCTCCCCCGGTCAAAACCCCTTAGATGGGATAGTATTATTTTAAGACAAGGTTTCATTGAAAATCTAAGACACGCAGGAGGAACCATCAACCTCGTATTTCAAACGCTTGCGGAGAAAGGAATGTTTTGTTTTCTGTATCGTCTTCAATTTTAGAGGTATAAGTAACCTTATAAAAATAATTCAACTCCGTCTTCACTTATTTTTACCCCCCACTTAAGTGGATTTTCAGTGAACAAAAACCACGTGTTTCTGTATGTTTAAAAGAGATTGCAAATACCCATTTTCACGTCTGCAACATCTTCAGTGTGATATAAGTATCCTCATAAAAGTAATTCAATATTTTCTACAAATCCCCTCCTCCCGCTTAAGCCCCTTAAGTCGATTTTCCGAAAACAGAAAAATACGTGTTTCTTAATTTTTAAAGCAGATTCCAAATACCAATTTCCATGTGAGTAATATCTTCAGTTTTTGATATATAACTATCCTCAAAAAGGATTGAACCACTTTTTCACCTCTTTTCAGCCCCCTTTAGAAGATTTTCAGAAAACAAATAAACAAATATTTCTTTATTTTTAAATGTAATTCCAAATGCCAGTTTTCACATCTCTAACATTTTCAGTTTTTGAGATATACTCTAGATTTACTCATTTTAAAATTAACCCCCTTTTAAACTATTTTGACCCTGTCTTAAGCGGATTTTACGAAAGAAAAAGCGTTCGCTTATTTTGAAACGATATTCCAAATATTCAAATTTTATCTCTGTAATATATTCAGTTTTTGATATATACGTATCCTAATAAAAAAGGATTGAGTCATTTTTCACCTCGTTTCATCCCAACTTAGAAGGATATTCAGAAAACAATAAATACGTGTTTCTTACTTTTTAAAGGAGATTTAAATACCAGTTTTTACATCTCTAAATTGTCAAGTTTTTGAGATATAGGCATTGTTATTTAACAATTCAACCCCCCTTTTCACCCCCCTTAGCGACGGAATATCCAAAAATCCTCTCTTAGTGAGCACCTACACTGTAATGTAAACGTATCTCCAAAATTTCATGTCTTTCTGTCCAGTAGTTTTGGCTCGGCGATGATGAATACGTCAGTCAGTCAGTCAGTCAGTCAGTCAGTCAGTCAGTACATGTTAGTTTATATATAGATGTACAAAATAGGCCATATTTGGATAGGCATTTTAAGGTACTATAAACTCTATAAATATAAGGGATGTATCATACGTCGACATACACTGACTGACAGTGACAATGCAACACCAAGGAGGAGTGGTTCGAAAGGGATGAAAGTTGGGGAAAAAACAGAGACGGCACGGACGAATAATTGATGTTTATTTCAAACCGATATGCAGGTTACACAATGCGCACGGCATCGACTCAGTAGGATGTAGAACCACCGCGAGCGGCGATGCACGCAGAAACACGTCGAGGTACAGAGTCAATAAGAGTGCGGATGGTGTCCTGAGGGATGGTTCTCCATTCTCTGTCAACCATTTGCCACAGTTGGTCGTCCGTACGAGGCTGGGGCAGAGTTTGCAAACGGCGTCCAATGAGATCCCACACGTGTTCGATTGGTGAGAGATCCGGAGAGTACGCTGGCCACGGAAGCATCTGTACACCTCGTAGAGCCTGTTGGGAGATGCGAGCAGTGTGTGGGCGGGCATTATCCTGCTGAAACAGAGCATTGGGCAGCCCCTGAATGTACGGGAGTGCCACCGGTCGCAGCACATGCTGCACGTAGCGGTGGGCATTTAACGTGCCTTGAATACGCACTAGAGGTGACGTGGAATCATACGCAATAGCGCCCCAAACCATGATGCCGCGTTGTCTAGCGGTAGGGCGCTCCACAGTTACTGCCGGATTTGACCTTTCTCCACGCCGACGCCACACTCGTCTGCGGTGACTATCACTGACAGAACAGAAGCGTGACTCATCGGAGAACACGACGTTCCGCCATTCCCTCATCCAAGTCGCTCTAGCCCGGCACCATGCCAGGCGTACACGTCTATGCTATGGAGTCAATGGTAGTCTTCTGAGCGGACGCCGGGAGTGCAGGCCTCCTTCAACCAATCGACGGGAAATTGTTCTGGTCGATATTGGAACAGCCAGGGTGTCTTGCACATGCTGAAGAATGGCGGTTGACGTGGCGTGCGGGGCTGCCACCGCTTGGCGGCGGATGCGCCGATCCTCGCGCGCTGACGTCACTCGGGCTGCGCCTGGACCCCTCGCACGTGCCACATGTCCCTGCGCCAACCATCTTCGCCACAGGCGCTGCACCGTGGACACATCCCTATGGGTATCGGCTGCGATTTGACGAAGCGACCAACCTGCCCTTCTCAGCCCGATCACCATACCCCTCGTAAAGTCGTCTGTCTGCTGGAAATGCCTCCGTTGACGGCGGCCTGGCATTCTTAGCAATACACGTGTCCTGTGGCACACGACAACACGTTCTACAATGACTGTCGGCTGAGAAATCACGGTACGAAGTGGGCCATTCGCCAACGCCGTGTCCCATTTATCGTTCGCTACGTGCGCAGCACAGCGGCGCATTTCACATCATGAGCATACCTCAGTGACGTCAATCTACCCTGCAATTGGCATAAAGTTCTGACCACTCCTTCTTGGTGTTGCATTTGCTCTGTCAGTCAGTGTATTTTAAAAATTTCATATTATTTCTTAAGGAACAAAATAGGCATTTACCTTAAAATCCCAGGTCTAGTGATTACGGTGCTGTTTGGTTCAGTTAAAAATAAATGTGGTAGAAAGGAAGGTTGTAGAAGTAGAACAGTTAGGCAATACCATATGGTTGATTAGAAAGGGAAGGGGGAGTTTTCTAAAAGCAATTATGATTAGAGGAAAAAGGTAAAAAGTTATAAGCATCCCATGCGATGGGTTTAAGGAAATTGTTGAAGAGTGTGGAAACAAGTCTGTACTGTTAATGGTGGTAAGGAATGGTAAAATACACACTACATTTTAACAGAATATAAAGAGAAAAAAAGGGAGGTACAGGTTAGAAAGAAATATAGTTAAGAAGGGTTGTGAAAGTAAGGCGAGATTGAAGGAAAGTGAATTTAGGAAAAACGTCTGCTAAAATGACATGAAGGCAAATAGAATTGGCAGTTAAATAAATTTTAGGGACACATGGAAGGATATATATTTGTAATTAAAGGCAGAAACAGGTTCCAGGGAGGATATTGCAGGGACCATTAATGGAGAAGGTGAGTGTAAATGTGTAAATGCGAGGATTTACAGAAGGCAGACGTATTCAGTCAGCAGTATTTTAAAATAGTTCTGTATAAGGATAATGCACAGTTTGAAGAGTGTAGGCCTACTAATATTGGCGAAGTACTAAAGTTTACCCATGATAATAAAGGTATTTAGAAAAAAAATTGAAAAACTGAACGCTAGAATAGCACTGCGATTCATAAGATTCCTGGGAATATACTAAAGTCGAAAGTGTTATACCTGAAATACGCATTTGATTACTGTTTGCATGAAGGCGCTATACCAAATGAATGGAGAGTTGCAGTTGTAGCTCCAGTGTACAAAGGAAAGGGTGACAAACATAAAGCGGATAATTACTCTCTAGGCAGCTTGATATGTGTTGCGTATTATCTCTTTCTGATTATATTAACTACCGGTAACTGATTTGTTAGAGGACAGTTCGGGTTTAGGAAAGGTTATTCCAGTGAAGCTCAACGTGCAGGATTCCAGCAAGATATAACAGATATTTTAAAGTCAGGAGAAATGGACTGTATATTGTTATTGCTACATCCGAGGCCTTTGATAGGGTATATCATGGGGGATTACTGACGAAAATGCGGGCTCATGGACTAGAAAAAGGAGTGGTAGAATGGGTGGCTAAAAAACTGATCCTGTAATGATTAAGAGGATGGTCTTGCTGGGCAGTGTTATTGGACCTTTATGTTTCCTTGTATACATACATGATATGAGTAAAGAAATGTAATCACAGATAAGGCTACTTGCGAATGATGTTATAGTGTATAGAGTAGTAAATGAGTTGCAGGATCGTGAACGACTTCAGGGGGACCTAGACAATATTGTGAGATGGACAGCGGATAATGGTAAAAGGGATGAGACGTCAAGGTGTAAGTTTCACCAAGAGTAAAATTCCACTCAGCTTTAATTACTGTGTTGATGGTGTGATAGTACCTCATGGGGAACACTGTGAGTACCTAGGTGTTAACATAAGGAACGATCTTCATTGGGGTAATCATACTGACGAGTTTGTTAAGAAAGGTTACTGATCTCTTCACATAGTTATGAGAGTATTTAAGGGTTGTAGTAAGGATGCAAAGGAGAGGGCGTAAAAGTCACTTATACAACCCCAGTTAGAGTATGGTTCTAGTGCATGGGACCCTCACCAGAATTGCTGGATACGAGAAGTGGAAAAGATCCGAAGGAAGGCAGAACGATTTTTTCTGTGTTATTTCCGACAAAAGAGTAATTTTAAGAAAATATTGCAAACTTCGGTCTAGGAAGACTTGCGAGTAAGGAGACGAGCTGCTCAACTAAGCGGTATGTTCCGAGCTGTCAGTGGAAAGAAGGCGTGGAATGACATTAGCAGACGATTAACCTTGAGTGGAGCTTTTAAAAGTAGGAAGGTCATAATGTGAAGATAAAATTGGAATTGAAGAAGACAAATTGGGGCATATGTTCATTTATAGAAAGAGGAATTAGGGACTGGAATAATTTTTTCAAGGAAAATGTTCCATTAATATTTTGAAGTTCTTTGAAATAATTTAAGATAATTCTAGGTAAACAAGTTATGGGGAATCTGTCACATGGGCGACAACCCTAAATGTAGATCAATTATGATTAACGATTGACTGATTGATTGATTGATTGATTAAATGAGCCTAAATGTTGGAGAAATATTTCCTCCTGAGATTTGTTTCAGTTCTATTATAGCAACAAGGTACGTAGGCCTAAACAGATTTTCTTATTTGTCATTATTCGTCCACATGTAGTCTTGCTTGGCCTTTGGATATATTCGTCAGTCTAAATATCCATTGCTCAGTTACTAGATTATTGACATTATTCACGTAGAAAACATTGTTAAAAGTTAAAAGCATACAAAAGGCTTATTGACTTACGAAAATAAACTTATATTCATATTGACTGTTCAGTTATATAATGTGTTAGTGAACATCTTAATAACAGAAGTAATTATTTGAAGATTTTTAACTTACCACAAGAGTAGGTAGGGCAACATTTTCCTTCTGCAGCAGGAGACTTTATCGGTTCAAGTGGGGAAGTGCATTCGTATGGTTCTGGACATTCTTTAGGATTGCATACCCACTCATAGTGGCTACAGCATCCCGAGACTAGAATTTGAACCAGTCCAGGTTCTGGTGTCGGTAGCTGATCTACTTCAAGGTCAGGTGTACCTATTTCCTCTGTCTCGTTGCACGGGAGACATTCTGTAAACAAATTAATAAGAAGATCAATGATACTATTTTGATAATCGAGTTACAGATGAGAAGTAGGATAACTTTGACTCATTTTATTTCTGAGGTAATTCTGAGTTTCGTTGCAAGGCATGATTGGAAGACATCATGGAAACATGAAATAATAGCTACTTTGGTACGATATATTCCAAAAACACATTCTGCACCTCAGGATTAGGCCTATCCCTTTATAGTGAAGCAATTTGCCCTCAATAAGCTTGCAGATTTTGAACGTTGGAATGAAAATGTACGGTACCAAAAATTAATCGATGTTAGGTACATTCAGCATCTGGGTTGCTAGCTTTGTGCGATTGGCTAAAGAGCACTTGATGAGGTAACCGACACTCAAACTAACTCTCAATATTAAGCAAGTGCTAATTTTTAATTTATTTATTAGGGTTTTACTGCCGGGAGTGTTCGAGGTCATGATTGGTTCGCCTGGTGCTACCCTTGCATAGCAGACCCTCCAAAGAGGGTGGGCGTCATCTGCCGTGTATGGGAATTGCGTTTTCTTGTATTGTAGGATAATGTTTGTGTGGTGTGCGAGTTGCAAGAATGTTGGAGACAGTAAAAATACCCGGTCCCCGAGCCAGGGGAAGTAACCATTTAAGGTTACAATCTGCAACCCGATTGGGAATCGAATCCGGGGCCCTCTGAACCTAAGGTGACCTCGCTGATCATTCAGCCAATGAGCCGGATAATTTTTAATGAAAATATTTGGCTTGCGAATATGTACTCTCATTGTACACTCAAAACTATGCATGAATGAAGTACATGCATACAATTTCATTATACAAGGTGCACAACATTGCTTCCGCCGTTTGCCGATGGATGGCGACAACGGTACGTAGCGGTCGAACGAAACAGATCGCAGACGTCAGGCAGTTAGCTTGGACTAGAGTGACTCTATATGTACAGTGTGGCCAAGGCCAGTCCAGCCGCCATGTTTTAGCCAAGTACTTTATGAGCTGATAGGTGAAGGAGAGTGATACTATTAGTATTTCAATAAAGAATAGACTAGGTATGTATATAGGCCTATCAGTATTTGTTATATCCAGAGTCTGGCTACCTGACGTAAGACTTCAAAATTTAGTCATACGTGGTATAGGCCTACAAGTCATTATTATTGAAGAGGTTAGAAATTCTGTGTTGGTAGCTAGGCCTATCAAAACATTTATATTATAATACATGTGGCATAAAATAGTATAGTCATTTTCTTGAATAATGTACGTGATGACTGTAAAGTTATCCTACATATATTTTTTTTCTATTTGCTTTACGTCGCACCGACACAGATAGGTCTTATGGCGACGATGGGACAGAAAAGTCCTAGAAATGGGAAGGAAGTGGCCGTGGCCTTAATTAAGGTACAGCCCCAGCATTTGCCTGGTGTGAAAATGGAAAACCACGGAAAACCATCTTCATGGCTGCCGACAGTGGGGTTCGAACCCACTATCTCCCGGATGTAAGTTCACATTGCGCCTCCCTAACCGCACGGCCAACTCGCCCGGTCATTAAAATTTTTTAAAAAATATAACATTACCATATATCAGGTTAGATGGTTTTACATTCAGAATATACAACGCAGTATCATAAAACTATACATAGAAATATACTTTTTATATATGACTTATCGGTATGTATATAATCTGAACACACGCAGAAGATAGAAAATAATATGACTAGTTAACTGATGGGTAGTCAAAATTGTATTACCTAGCTCCATATTTATGTTAACGTAATATAAGTTAACATAATACAGTGGCTCAAGAAAGTATTGGTCTGCCCATAGCCGTGGTACGAACGGAACAGTATAGGACAAATAATTGTCCATATATTGGAATTACACGTATGTGGATATGTAGGACAGTCAAGTACATCAATAGGTTGAATATGGAGCCAAGGAGATTCACGCTGTTTGCAAACGGACCAGTAATACACCGGCGTGCGTCATTACACGCCAAAAAAGTATTGGTCTAATAAACAATATCATCGTGACAGTGCTGTCTGCCGCAACTCGGGCTCATTGTGTCTCTGCTGACATACTGGAAGGTAATATTCAGCACTGTTTCTGTGTTCAGCTAGCAATGGGAGGGAAAATGAAAGAAACAACCTTGGAAGAAAGGAGGATTGTAGTGTGACTGTTCCAAAAAGTAAAATTTTCAAAGTCATAAGTGAAATTATTGGAAGAGCTGTTACAACTGTTAGAAATATTTTGTACAAGTACAAAAGAACAAAGACAATAGAAAATAGACCAAGAAGTGGCCGCCTCTCAAAGTTATCGGTACAAGACAAAACGGCAAATTGTGTGTACAGTGGCCCAAAATCCTTAGCTAAGTGCGCCGAAGATAGCAGCTGCGTTACAACAGGATGTAGGAGTGCAAGTGTCATCTGAAACCATCCAAAATGTGCTACGCAAAAGAGGATATGAGGGCAGAACAGCCCAAAGAAAGCCGTACATCAGTACGGCTAACAGGAAGAAGCGACTTACGTACGCTAAAGAGCACAGAAATGGCAGCTATGAGGATTGGAAAACAGTCGTTTTCACAGATGAGAGTAAATTTACCCTCTTCAGATCAGACAGACGGGTGGCTGTGTAGAGGAAGACGCATTCTGAACTTGAAGGGAAGAACATGACACCCACTGTGAAACATGGAGGGGGTTCCCTGATGGCGTGGGGTTGAATGAGTGCGAGTGGTGCAGGTGTATTAACCTTTATTGAAGGGACTATGGATCACAAAACATCCACTAACATTCTGAAGACACATCTTCCATCAAGTGAACAAAAATTGGGACTCTTAGCAAAGTGTACGTTTAAGTAAGATAACCACCCCAAACACACAGCCCTGAACACGAAGCTATGGCTGTTATATAATACACCGCGTTGGATGGAAACTCCACCACAATCTCTCAACATCAACCCCGTCTAGAATTTGTGGCACTCTTTGCAGCAAAACCCCAGAAAACATGCAATATCAAACAAAGCTGACCTGAAATAAGCCTTACTCACCGAATGGAATAACATACCAAAGGAAACTACGGAAACCTTGGTACGATCGATGCCAAATAGGTTAGCTGAGATTAGAAAGAGGAAAGGAGGGCCTATAAAGCACTGAAACGTTCACGAAGGATCAAGAAACTGTGTTATGTTAATTCAGACCAATACTTTTTTGGTGGCAAGTGAGAGTGGTTGTTTTTAGTTATGGTGTTTTAGTTATATGGATATGGAAGAATTATGTTCTTCTTACAATGTACATGTTACACAAGATGATAAGTAATAAAGGATTCTAGTATATGCCAATTTTGATCATCATTCCCTTCGATTCCCCGTCCTCACATGTAGCATATCTCGACAGACCAATACTTTTTTGAGCCACTGTATACTGTACCATTTTACTCGTGGTACTAATAGAAATAATAGCGAAAACCTGCTACTCTTTAGTGCCGAAAACAAGCAACTGCCATGGTCCCCGGGTTGTGTACAGTGCTCCTTTAATGATGGCTGCGGTTTGATCCCCGCAACTAGGAATTACATATTAGTATCACTTCACAACAGGCCTATCGTTTGAGATAACACTATTTGTTGCTCGGTGAAAACAGGCAATTTTCCTGGTTCCAGTGTACTTGTATTCGAGACTCAATTTACGACCACCCGCTATTCGATTTCCGTGATGTGCGACTAATTCTGTGCCCCGGTTCGGTTAGTACTGGTAGATATCCGCTGTATTTTAAATATTCTATTTGCTACTATCGGTTTTGCTAATACATTGTTATAACTGTTATCATTACCTTATTCTTTTTCTATCGCTCTTCCCAGAACTGTGGGGTTGTGTCGGAGAACTGCGTCATACATGTGGATTTGGTCCTGTTTAACGGCCGGATGCTATTCCTGACGCAAATCCTATATGGAGGGATGTAATCACTACTGCGTGTTTCTGCGGTGATTTGTGGTGTGGTATGTTGTCTGAGTATGAAGAGGAGAGTGTTGGGACAAATGCAAACACCCAGTCCCCAAGCCCGAGCTATTAAAATACCCCACCCGGCCGGGAATCGAACCGGGACACTCTGACACTCTGTTATTATTATTATAATGTATGGGAAAACTCAGCTTGATGCTAGGCGGCACTTATAACCACGCCCTTTAATAGATGAATAGCCATAAAAGCTTGAATTCGAGAATATATCAATCATAATACCTCATACGGTGAAAATGAATGAGACATACAGTGAATGATCAGGGGTGACCTTTCCTGTAAGTTTTGTTTGAGATAAAACAGATATTTTCGGGGATACTTGAAAATTTGTGAAAAATAATATAATCGTGAAAATCACTGTTATTTTCCTTACACGGTAAAATTGCATAAAACGTAAAATATCGGAAATTATATTCTAAACAACTTTCCTTATGTACAGGTTTTCGATACGGCGAATATTAACGGAAAAATCTGACATTTACTGTTGACCTCTATAAAATTACTAACCCATTTTGTTATAATTGTTACCATTATAATGCACGAAACAAATCTACTCGTTATTGGGAGCGTCTTATAACGTGATGAAAACAAGCAATTGCCTAATTTCACTTTAAAAACCTTTCCTGATTTGTTTCTGCAACCATAAGCATAACAGCCTGGCGTGATTTTCTTCAAAACTCAGACCTCAGAAATACGAAAATTCACACACATTTCTTAACTAATAATACTAAATAACCTTCCGTGTTTAATAAGAACATATTTTCAGTGTATTAAGGTTAAAACAGGTAGCCTGTACTTCGCTGAAATTGCATAAAGTGTGATCTTACCCTGTGCTGAATACATACGTTTAAATCAGCTGACGGGACATTTGGCTAAAACATGGCGGAGTCAATCAGAATGAAGCACTCGTTGGCCACACTGTACATATAGAGTCACTGTAGCTTGGACCGCGGTCAACATAACCCCATTCAAACTTAGTCGATGTGTGTCTGCATCATAAAGTTGTTCTCGATTGAGCATGGCAGTGTACGAGCCAAATTCTCGGCATTTGCGGGAGGTATTACTCTTTTGTTTCAATATGAAGAAAACAGCGGCTGAGTCTCATCGAATGCTCTCACGTACGTATGGTGAGGAAGCTGTTAGTGGAAGAATGTGTCGTGAGTGGTTTCAACGCTTCAAGAACGGTGATTTTAACGTCGAAGACCGGCATAGTGGTGGAAGAGAGAAAGTTTTCGAAGATGCAGAATTGGAGACGTTGCTGAGTGAAGACTCGCATCGAACTCAAGAAGAATTGGCACGATCAGTGGGAGTGACACAGCAAGCCAATTCAAAACGTCTCAAGGCCATGGGCATGATTCAGAAAGAAGGAACTTGGGTCCCGTATGAGCTGAAACCAAGAGACGTTGAATGGGGACGAAAAATGGGTTCATTACGATAACCCTAAACGCAAAATATCCTGGGGATATCCCGGCCATGCTTCAACGTCGACGGCAAAACCGAATATTCACGGCTTCTAGATCATGCTCTGTATTTGGTGGGACCAGCTTGGCGTCGTGTACTATGAGGTGTTAAAACCCGGTGAAACAATCACAGGTGCTCGTTATCGAACGCAATTAATGCGTTTGAGCAGAGTATTGAAAGACAAACGGCCGCAATACGGCGAGAGGCGCGATGAAGTGATTTTGCAACACGACAACGCTCGACCCAACGTTGCAAAGGAGGTCAAAACATACCTGGTAATGTTAAAAAGGGACGTCCTACCCCACCCGCCGTATTTTCCAGACATTGCTCCCTCTGATTATCAGCTGTTTCGATCAATGGCACATGGCCTACCTGACCGACACTTCCGATCTCATGAAGAAGTCACAAATTGGGTTGATTCTTGGATCGCTTCAAAAGATGAACAATTTTTTCGACACGGGATTCGAACACTGCCCGAAAGATGGGAGAAAGTCGTGGCCAGCGATGGACAGTACTTTGAATGATACATGTGTAAATAATCTGTTTCATTAAAGCCTCCAATGTTGGGGACAAAACGGTGGAAGCAAAGTTGTACACCTTGTAGACAGTGATGTGACCGAGGGTATACACGGTATACACTGCATGCCCTGTGCTGAACTCCACTCATTACAGTATACCTTATGATTTCTTGCGTATACCTTCGGCTTTGATGTCTTTTTAAGTTTACCATTCCTTCGGTGAATTTTAACATCAGAAGTTGATCGCCATCTGTTTAATAATACAAGAACTATTTATTTCAATAAATATAAGGAGATTCAGCCTATCGATTCATACAAGCTATGGTTACCACCCTTATGTTGCTCTTGTGCCAGTGTAGTGCTTGCCAAATGTTCTGGAGATGTAACAAAGTTGAAACATCGATACTTGCATCTGTTTTCATGATATTGTCTAAAGCAGTGGCTAAAGCTGTCACTGTCTGAAGCTGTCAGGGCAAATGATCATTGAACGTCTTTGCAAACAAGGTTTAGAAGAGTTTGTACTATTGATCTACTAAGAATTCTCGTGCATTGCAAGAAACTTTCATGACCTAGGTGTGCTATACGTGGCAGGTGCACGGAAAATTGTGAAGGCTGAGTTGACAGCAATTGGAGCACATCACCGTCCTTCTTCGATTTCACTGCACGAGAGGAAATTATCTACAAACCCGAAGAAAATGTTTCGTGGTTTGTGAAAAATTCTTCTGAGTCCAGCATTTCTTCTAGACTTTCGACTGATGTATGACGTTTTCCATGAACTTGCTGTACTATCGACAGAATTAGTCACGACAGATAACGCCGTCAAGATCTTCATTACCTAATAAAAAGAGACATACGGGTGTTCGGAAATGTTGAACGAAATGAACACACGCAGTTTGCCTTGAATACTGCAAAGGATGGTGTATTCCAAAACGTCATACTTGAACACTGCCCAAAGTTATTTTCAATTCATTCAGAGTATTGCATGCAGAATTAAATCCAGATTTTGTGATAATTCAAACTCTGAAAGTGATCAGCCGTTAAGAGATAGCGAAGTGCTATATCTTACTAAAAGCAGTAAAGGAGACGTGCATCACAGTACTGAGTAAGTGTCCACTCGATTTTGGTCACATAGCTATCAGCTTGCATTCGGGAGTTAGTGGGTTCGAACCCCACTGCCGGCAGTCTTGAAGATGGTTTTCCGTGGTTTCCCATTTTCACACCAGGCAAACGCTGGGTCTGTACCTTAATTAAGGGCACGTTCGCTTCCTTCCCACTCCTAACCCTTTCCTAACCCACCGTCGTGTAGGTACGACGTAAGACAAATTGTAAAACTATAAAAATAAAATTCATCACACTGGGAAATGAAGTAAGAAGAAGCTGCTGCAATACAAGGGTTAAGGGACTTGGCAGAAAACTCTGGAGTCGAAAACATCCCAGACAACATGTTGGGGGCCGATGACCTAGATGTTAGGCCCCTTTAAACAACAAGCAACATCACGATAACTTGTTACCAGTGTTATGAGTAATTTCCATTGTCTTGCTCAACTGCAGAAGGTGAGTGACTGCTCGGCTTGATGAATAACATCATCATTTACTGAAGGTCATCGGTGTAGGTTATTAATGCCTCCAGTGCAGGGATGGGAAAAGTGTAGGACTGGGAAGGTAGTGGCCATGGCCTTAATTAAGGTACAGCCCCAGCATTCATCTGACGTGAAGATAGAAAACTGCGGTAAACCATCTTTAGGTCTGCCGACGGTGGGATTTGAACACACATTCTCACAGCTACGCGACGTGAACCACTCGCTCAGTTATTATCTTCATTATGGAAATAATAACTAAAATGTTCTCTTATATGCTCTTATTTGGCTGAAATTAGTATTTAGCCATTACTCATTGTATACATATCCTTAATAATAATAATAATAATAATAATAATAATAATAATAATAATAATAATAATAATAATAATAATAATAATAATAATAATAATAGGCCTACAACTAATACTACTACTACTACTAATAATAATAATTTGGATTTATAAGAAATGCAGCACGTTTGATGCAATCAGTGCTAGACGGTTCCTAGCTACGAAGTGTCAGAAGATGAAAACGCTTCGTTTCGCTTTCCTGAACCTCTAGAAAACCCTCGATTACGTACAGCGTGGTCTGACGTGTCTAGCACTTCCGACAGGTCGGCATACCAGATTATATTGTCGGTACGACATAAAAGAATAAATCTACAACCCGACAATATCTAGATAATAAAATCCAGATCCAAATGAAACTAAGATAACGGAACCACATCGTGGACACTACCATTAAACCCCATGATACTGCAGTACAAAAGGGCTTTGGTCTACCAAGCGAACACTGCTCAGCACGAAGGCCTACGAATTACCTAGTAACCGTGGTCAGCGCGACGAATTTTATCAACCATTATTCATGACTTTCTAGACCAGGACCCCTAACTCACCGCCAGATAGCACGTCAGCTGTTCTCATGTGGATAGAGTGACCCCGAATTAGCCGTCAGGTGCAAGTAAAAGTTCCTAACTTGGCAGAGAATCGAATTCGGGGTCTCAAGGTAAGAGGTAGACACCAAATCCCCAAACCCCACAGCACTTAACGCCCTTGAAAGGGCCTTGGCCTGCCCAGCGACCGCTGCTCAGCCCGAAGGCCTGCAGATTACGAGGGGTGGTGTGGTCAGCACGACGCATCCTTTCGGCCGTTATTCTGGGCTTTCGAGACCGGGGCCATCATCTCGCCGTCAGATAGCTCCTCAATTCTAATCACGTAGGCTAAGTGGACCCTCAGGTTGAGAGAAAAATCCCTGACCTGGCCGGGAATCGAACCCGGGGCCTCCGAGCAAGAGGCAGGCACGCTACCGCTAAATCACTGGGAAGGCGGGACGCTGCCAGTACGTACGACGAATGTTGATGAACATGAATAATAATGATAATAATAATAATAATAATAATAATAATAATAATAATAATAATAATAAAATTTCGTGTGGCTTCTGATGGCCTGGTGTATCCCTCGTAATGCAGACACTCTGACTGTGGTAGGCAGCGTCTACCCTATATAGGAAACTGCTAGTTGTTGTGGTGGAAGATTGTGTTATTTGTAGTTGCAGGAATGTTGGAGACAACGCAGAAACCCAGTCTCCGAAACAAAGGATTTAACCGTTTAGGATTAAAATTCCCCGATACTGCCAGGAATCGAAACCGGCAACCTAAGTACTGACTACTCTGCCTCAGAGCCGGACATACTCCTCCTCCTCCTACTACTACTACTGATGATGATGATGATGCTTGCTGTTTTAAGGGGCCTAAGATCGAAGGTCATTGACCCCTCCTCCTCTTACTACTACTACTACTACTACTACTAATAATAATAATAATAATAAAAAACCTCCCCTGTGAACCATGTGACTTTGCCGCGGTGGGGAGGCACGAGCCGCAGATGCAACCATTTCTGATGGGTATCTGTCGAGAGACCAAACTAGCGAATGGTTCATTAAAAGGGAGGTACCAATCTTTCGGTAGTTGCAAGGGCAGCAGTCTGTACAATTGACTGATATGGCCTTGTAATAATAGTTCACATGGCTTAGCTCCGTTGGTACTGTTACACGGCTGAAAGCAATGGGGAAATACAGCCGTAATTAACTCCCCAGGACATGCAGTTCTCTCTGTATGAATGATGTACTGATGATGGCTTCCTCCCGTGTAAAATATTCCGGAGGTAAAATAGTCCCCCATTCGGATCTCCGTGCAGGGACTACACAGGAGGGGGCAATCATCAGCAAGCTGAATACTGACATTTTGCGAGTCGGGACGTGGAATGTTAGGAGTTTGAATTGTTGTAGTAGGTTAGAGAATCTGAAGAGGAAAATGGATAGACTAAAATTAGATGTAGTTGGTATAAGTAAAGCACGTTGGCTGAAAGAGCAGGATTTTTGGTCAGACAACTACAGAAATATCAACACAAAATCAAACAGGGGAAATGCGTGAGTTGGTTTAATAATTAATAAGAGAATAAGGCAGCGGTAAACTAGTATAACCAGCATGGTGAACGAATTATTGTCGTCAAGATAGACATCAAGCCAATGCCCACCACAATTGCGCAGGTCTATATGCCTACTAGTTCAGCAGATGATGTAGAAATGGAAAAAATATATAAAGAAGTGGAAGATTTAATACAATATGTAAAAGAGGATGAGAGTCTAATTGTGATGGGAAACTGGAATTGCAGTGGTAGGCCAAGGAAGGTGAGGTATTGCAGTAGGAGAATTCGGACTTCGACGAAGGAATTAAAGAGGAAGTCGGCTAGTTGAATTCAACAAATCGTAATTTAGTCCTTGCTAAATCTTGGTTCGAACATCACAAACGTCCACTTGGACAAGACCCGAAGGCACAGGAAGGTATCAAACAGACTTCATTAAGATTAGGCACAGATTCAGAAAACAGGTGTTGGATAACACGATGTTACCAGGAGCAGATGTAGGCTCTGACCACAACTTGGTGGTCATAAGATGCCTTCTGAAGTTAAAAAAACTTAAAGAAATGAATGCAAGAAGATGGGACCCAGATAAGTTGAAAGAAAAGAGTGTGATAGATTGTTTCAAGTAACATGTTGCACAATGACTAAATGAAAAGGCTGAATGAAACACAATAGATGAAGAGTGGACAGTCCAGAATGAGATCAGTAGAGCTGCTGCAGAAAGGCTAGGAAGAAAGGTAAGATTAAGTAAGAATCAGTGAATAACTCGGGAGATATTAGAAATAATTTATGAATGGCGAAAATACAAGAATGCAAAAAATGAGGAGCGCAGAAAATAATACAGGTGATTAAAGAATGAAGTAAATAGAAAGTGCAGGTCAGCTAAAGAGGAATGGCTGAAAGAGAAGTGCAAGGATGTTGAAGGTTGTATGGTTGTAGATACTTCATAGATGATAATCACGGAAACCTTCGGAGAAAGGAAAACTAGGGGTAAGAATATTAAGAGCTCAGATGGAGAGCAACTTTCTGGGAAAGAAGACAAGGCAGAAAGAAGGAAGGACCATATTAAACTATTGTATCAAGGGAAAGAAGTAGATGATAAGAAGAAACTGTTTATACTGGTGAAATGGCAATTTTGAGGTCAGAATTGTACAGTGCCTTGAGAGTCCTAAATATAAACAAGGTATCTGGAATTGATGCATGCCCTCAGAATTACTGACCGCCTTAGAAGAAACCAGCATGGGGAGGTTATTCCATTTGGTGTGTAAGAAGTGCCATCCGATTTTAGACAGAAACTTGTTTTACATATTCCCGAGAAATCAGGCGCTGATAAGTGTGAAAACTACCGTACCATTACTTTACTATCTCACACTTTTCAAAATTTTAATATGTATTATTTACAGAAGAATGGAAAGAAAATTTGAAGCTGAGTTGGGAGATCAAAATGTAGGAACACGTGAAGCAATCCTGACTTAACGTCTAATCATAGAGTATCGAATTAAGAAAGACAAGCCTACGTACACGGCGTTCATACATCTAAAAAGGCATTCGATAAGGTTCATTCGACCAAGCTATTTGAGATTCTGAAGATAGCCAGGATCAGATACCGCGAAATATTAATTATCGACAATCTGTATAAAAATCAGCCGGCAGTGATAAGAATAGAAGTGTATGGCAAAGCAGCAACAATCCAGGAAGGAGTGAGGCAAGACTGCAATTTGCCCCCTCTCCTTTCCAATGTATACATAGAACAGGAAATAAAGGAAATAAAGGAGGAATTTGGAATATGAATCGCAATCCAAGCAGATGAAATCAAAACTCTGAGAATTAATAATAATAATGTTATTGGCTTTACGTCCCAGTAACTAATTTTACGGTTTCCGGAGAACTCGGAGATTTGCGGATTATCCTGTTATTCTATCTGAATCTGCAGAAGATCTGGAGAAATTGATGAAAGGTGTGGACACAGACTCAGAGAAGGAGTTCAAGATGAAAATGAATAAATGCACAACAAAGGCAATGAAGTGCAGTCAAATGAAGTCTGCTGATGCAGGAAATATTAGATTAGGAAATGAAGTCTTAAAAGAAGTAGATGAATATTGCTACTTGGGTAACAGAACAACTAATGATAACACAAGCAAGGAATGATTTTCTTAAGAAAAGATTGTTGTTCACTTCGAACATTGGTATAGGAATTAGAAAGATTTTTGAAGAATTTCTTCTGGAACGTGGCATTGTATGGAAGTGAAACATGGACGATAACAGCTCAGAAAGAAAGAATAGAATCTTCTGAAATGTCGTGTTACAGAAGAATGCTGAAGGTGAGATGAGTAGCTCGAATCACAAATGAAGCGGTACTGAATCGAATTGGTGAGAGGAGATCGATTTGGTGAAATTTGACCCGAGAAGAGACCGAATGATAGGAGACATCTTAAGACATCCAGGTCTTGTTCTGTTAGTCTTGGTGGGGAGTGTAGGCGGTAGAAACGGTAGGGGTAGACCAAGGTATGAATACGACAAAAATATTAGAGTAGATGTAGGATATAGTAGCTGCATAGAAATGAGAAGGTTCGCACAGAATAGGGGGCATGGAGAGTTGCATCTAACCGGTCTATGATATGATGGCCCAAACCACTGCAATCAGCCACCCGACGAATACCGGCGGGAGAACCGAAGCATGGGGTATGGAGGAAATGCCATCCCGAGTCGAACATCAGGCTCTCTCCAAGGCTTACAACCTTGGAAGTAACTTGGTCGATGTAAAACTACACCGACCCCAAACTACAAGTTTTCAACTGCAAAGCATGGAGGAAAATTCAACAGGAAATTGTACCCCAGGTGGTAACCAATCCACCGTCGCCTTGAGTGACGCAAGCAGGCCTTCGGATTCTGGGGAGCCTGCACCTACATGCAAGGAGGTATCAGAGACTCCTAGGAACAAAATCAGCCACAAACACCGAAATTTTTTTGCTACCTTCAATGCCAACTCCCTCTTGAAAGTTGGTAAACTCAAACATCTTACGGATGTCCTCTCCCATCATGAAATCCTAATTACAGCAATTCAAGAGTCAAGGTTTACTGATGAACATGCGTTTGAATCACAAGGTTATAGAATCTTCAAAGGGAAAACTGGCAAACGTGTGATGAAAACTGTTCCACACCTTGGCACAGGATTTATTGTCAGCAGGAAAATTATTGATTCAGTCACCGATTTCAGCTCTCCTAACAGCAGGGTCTCGATGCTTAGCTTTCGGAGTATGAACAATGTACACACGCTTGTGAACGTACATGCGCCAATCAACCAGGCAAACAAGAAAGACCCAGAAGGAACAGACAAATTCTGGGAGGACCTGGAAGATGTTATATAAAAAATTCCTGACAAACACACAATCATTTTGCTTGGAGACTTCAATGCCCAGATTGGCAAAGAAAGGAAATTCCAAAATATCGTTGGAAACTATCCAGCCCACAGACGAACCAACCGAAATGGGGAAAGGCTTTTAGAGCTTTGTAAGGCATTCAATCTTGTTCTTAAGTCAACAGCCTTCAAACATCTACCAAGAAAACAAAAGACATGGATATCACCAAATCCTCACTTGGGAGAAATTCAAATAGATCATGTTGCCATTGCACGAAAAGCAACACAAGAGATCCAAAATGTTAAAGTCCTGAGAAGTGCTAACCTTGACTCAGACCACTATCTATCCAAGATCAAAATTAAGCTTCATCCAAGAAACACCAAAAGAGTTAAGATAAAGAAAACTAGCGAATTTGATACAGAAAAGCTGAAAACCAGCGAAAAATTCACTCAGAAACTTCAGTCTTTGGACACAGAAAATTGGGAACAACTGAAAAATGCCATTGTTGAAACGGCTGAGGAGACAGTATTGCTAAAGAAACCAAAGAAGCATCCGTGGTGGACTCAAGAATGTGATGAAGCCATAACACAAAGACAAATCGCTTGGCAAAGATGGAATTCCCTGAAGAATCCAGAAAGATATGAAGACTTTCTGGAGGCTGGGAAACATGCAGCGAAAGTGATCCGCCAAGTAAAGCGCGCATTTGACAAAAACCAACTGACACAGATCGAGCAGGACTTCAATAAGAATAATACTAGGGATTTCTATAGAACCTTCAAACACAACCTCACCAAGTCTACATTTCCGAGATCACAATGGAAAAGTTGCCTACAACGACAAGGATAACTGCCAAATCTTGGCTAAATATTTTGAATCTCTTCTTAACTGCGAAGAACCAGAATCAGAATTCACCTTTGAAGAATCCAGACATCCCAACCCAGACTCTTCTCCCCCCACAAAAGAGGAAATCAAACAGATAATTACATCATTAAAGAACAACAAAGCACCTGGAGAAGATGCGATAATTGCTGAACTCTGGAAGGCTGCAGGTGAAAAGGCGATCGATAAACTAACTGAGATCATTCGCGAGATCTGGGAAACAGAGAAGATCCCAAATGATTGGACAGCAGCCCTGATTCATCCCCTACATAAGAAAGGTGACAAAACAGAAGTAAACAACTATCGCGGAATCTCCCTTCTCGCAGTAACATACAAAATTCTCTCCAAAGCCCTTCAAACTCGGGCAGAAGAGCAACTTGATTCACAGTTGGGTGAATACCAAGGAGGCTTTAGAAAAGGACGATCTTGTGCAGAGCAGATCATGAACCTTAAGTCTGTCCTGTCGTACCTAAAATCCAGGAATAAGAATTTTGTAATTACTTTTGTTGAATTCCAAAAAGCCTACGACTCCATAGATCGACACACACTCCTCCGCATTCTGAAGGAAATGGGCTTAGACAACAAAACGAGTGCTATCATTCAACAGACCTTAACCAGCACTACGTCCAGGGTGAAATTCGGGGGAGAAATTTCGAACGTCTTTGAAATCAAGACTGGTGTTAGGCAAGGGGATGGACTATCACCGGTTCTCTTCAACTGCGCTCTGGATAAAATCATTTGGGAATGGCGCAAGGAGATGTGCAAGGAAGAGGTTGAGAATGGCCTTAGAATAGGATATAAGAAAGATGATCTTATCATAGACTGCCTAGCTTTTGCGGATGACCTAGCGATCTTTTCTGATTCCCTAGATACTGCTGAAAAACAAATTAACCAACTGAGAATCCAAGCAGCAAAAGCTGGCCTCCAAATCTCTTTCCAAAAAACAGAGTTTATAACCAACACCAAGCCAGCTCCCAGAGAGCTCATTGTGGAACAGGGAAAAATCAAGCAGGTGGAAAAGTTTAAGTACTTAGGCGAGTGGATAGTACTTAACAACTCTGAGAAAGAAGCAATCATGTGCAGAATCAACAAGATGGAGGTGGCATATCAGCTGACTAGGAATGTCTACAACAAAAGATCAGTGTCCATCAACGCCAAGCTTAGGCATTATTGTTCGGTTGTACGCCCGGAAGCACTGTACGCAGCAGAATGCCTTGCAATGAACAGAAAAGGTCTGATGGAGAAGCTGGAAGCTAAAGAAAGAAAAATCCTGAGAAAGATTCTTGGACCAATCAAAGAAAATGATGAGTACAGGAGACGACACAACAGCGATCTGTACCAGCATATGGAGAGGATAACGGACACGATTCGGAAAAGGAGGATTAATTTTTATGGCCATATAGCACGCATGAGCACACAGAGACAGACCAATAGGATCTTTTCCTACTTTCTTAACAAGAAAACCAAGGGACCCTGGTTTATCGAAGTTGAAAAAGACCTTCAAGAAATAGGAATCACACTCAAAGACATCCAGAAACGTGCACCTCTCCACATAAAGCTCCAGGGATACAAGAGGTTCCAAGAAAGGCCAAAGTTGAAAACAGGCAAGAAGTGGACTGATGAAAGAAAGGAGGCTCACAGAACGAGAAAGAAAGAATAATAATAATAATAATAATAATAATAATAATAATAATAATAATAATAATAATAATAATAATAATAATAATAATAATAATAATAATAATAATAATAATAATAATAATATAGAATAATATAGATACATATTGAATGAACTCGTTTCTCCTGACCAGTAATCTCGTCCATGAGTTCAATAGAAATACTGCATATTGCTAAGTACCGTACATGTATTGTGCGGTATTATGTTACATTATGGGTGGACAAGTTACTTACTTCCGGGAAACATTCTCTTCTTACAAATTTTTCATATGTATTCAGGAAAGTTTTGACAAATCTTAGTGCTCTAGCAGCTTTTACTCATAATGGTTTTAATTAACATTGATTACAATAACATTATCTTGCTAGTTCAGTTTTTTTAAACTTTGATAGTGTAGTCCATGACCTATTTCAAATACATTAGAACACTATAGTGTCCGCAGTGTCACAGTACATCTGCTAACTTCTTACTTACAACAGCGTAAGCAGTGCGTTGAAGTAAATTATGAAATACATTTCGAGGTAAAAAAAGTTAGATCTTCCTTTGAAATCACAAATAGCTGTATTCCACGATATACTACTGTATCTTGGGACCTTTTCTCTATCTCCTGTATGTTAGTGAAATGCCAGAACTTGTAAACTCTAGCATTGTATCCCATGCAGGTGACACATTTGTTATTAATTGGCGGGAAAAATATGGAATCAATGGTATAAAATCATAATGCATCCTCAAAATATATCAACAGATTTTTCACTTCCAGTTTTGTTACGATGAATCCTAGCAAAAATAATGTGGTTAGCTTTGATTTTAAAAGGGATTAGAATGATGATATAAGTATTCAGCTAAATAGTCCATACCTTCAGATGACGGACTGTACTAAATTCTTTGGCAATGTTCTATATTGTCATATGTTTTGGAAGAATCATGTTAATCATAGTTTTAAGATGTTAACGTCTGGATTATTTTTATTACGTAGGCTATCAAAAATTGTAGGTACAAATTTATTACTAAAATATACTATTGAGTAAAATACCCTCACTTGAGCTATGGGATAGTTGTCTGGAGTTGTGTGGCAAATGAATAATTTGAACGACTTTCTGTTTTTTAGAATTTACTTTGCCTCGCACCGACACAGATAAGTCTTATGGCGACGATGGGTCAGGAAAAGCCTGAGAGTGGGAAGGAAGCGGCCGTGGCCTTAATTAAGGTACATCCCCAGTATTTACCTGGTGTAAACATAGGAAACCACGGAAAATCATCTTCAGGGCTGCCAACAGTGGGGTTCAAAACCACTATCTCCCGGATGTCGGCTCACAGCTGCGCGTCCCTAACCGCACGGCCAACTCGCCCGGTGTTTTACAAAAGAAAGCTGTAAGTATTATCATCCATACTTCGAATTAAAGTGCTTGCAAGCATTATTTCACAACTCACAATATTATGACACTTTCTTCCCTAAAATCCACAATTTAAAACACAAAATCCAAGCAGAGTGGCTCAGACGGTTGATACGCTTGCCTTCTGACCTCAACTTGGTAGGTTCGATCCTAGCTCAGTCCGGTGGTATTTGGAGGTGCTCAAATACGTCAGCCTCGTGTCCATAGCTTTACTGGCACGTAAAATAACTCCTGCGGGACTAAATTCCCACACATCGGTGTCTCCGAAAACCGTCAAAAATAGTGGAATGTAAAGAAATCAGTATTATATCAGAAGAAGTAGGAATGCTTACCACATGAGTTCCCACCACACAAAAACAGGTGGACCATGGCCATATGTAAAGGGCACGTTACTGCCTAAGGATATAAACAATCTGAACGGTAAAATGTTTCAAAAGGCACTTAATTAACAGGTGTCGGTATTCCATAAAGTACGATTAGCCGTACAAACTGTAAATCAGGATGTGCAGTTTTCATTTGTATATAAATTAGAATATATGTGTTTCGTTGCATATAAGACACTGCTTGACATTGTCTGACAACTGTAAAATTCAATTGATAATAAATAAAAATTGAATGGAATTGAATTAAAGTGAAGAAAACTTTCCTCATTTTGTCATATTCTAATGAATATTACTTTGTTTATTGAAAATGAAATGATTTTCTTCAACTTACGGCACACTATCGTCTGACATCCATCAGCCGCTGTGATGGAAACCTGTTCTTGGTCTTTTCCACACTCAGGTATCTTAGGCTTAGGGCATGGAGGTGGTGTTTCCCCTGGTGCTGGTGTGGTGACTGCAGGCACTGTAGAAACATACGTGCATAGACTTAATACATTTATCACATTCATTTCAAAATAAATCTCTCTATAAATAAGTAAAGAAAGTATATGATATACCGTAAACTCACCAGATTAAAAATTCGTCACCCCTCGAGAAACCATTATAAGCTTTAGTCAACATCTGCAATATGAGTGTGCTGTTGATTCGCCGATTTTTCAAAACAATAACAGCAAAGTTCATTGGGCTGGACGTATGTGACTGGTTTTATGAACACTTCCCCACGCGATAAAATCCCGATTGGCCTGCAAAATCACCCGACATGAACCCCACTGAAAATCTGTGGGACACATTGGAACAGCGGGTAACACGCCAACATCAGCATCCCCGCAATTTGGTTGAATTGCACGATCAAATCTTCAGTGAGTGGCTTAACCTGGATGCGACAAAGGACTGAAAATGACGTTGTCCCTCCTCTTTTTTCAGCACATTTCAGAGGTCATCGAAGAGATGATCAATGAAATCTTGTACTGTATGTAGAATTTCTTTTTAGTGGATACTACACAATTTATTTATCATTATGCTAAAAGAAGGCTCTAGATGGGCTTGCACTGAGCTTTTCTTGTGGCGTTTATTACACTTATTGTGTTCATACCAACTATCCAACCTTTTTAGAACTTAAAATCACCAGTGGCTAAACTCCTTTATTATCAGCGATGAAATCTCTTACTATAGTGATTAAATTAACTTTTGAATATTTATTTTCAGTTCAAAGCTAAATAAATTTTGTGGTTAGATATCAATATTTGGAGGAGTCAGATTTAGGCACACGTGATTGCATTATCAATTGCGATAAGCCCATTCATCTTCCAACAACCTGACAGCACGGCGCCTTCCCTATATTTTAAAGAAGATATTTACTGCAGCGTAATTCTTGAGGCGCTACCATAAGGTACGTATAAACTAGCCAATTCGAGGGCAAGCAGCAAAATTAACTTACCACATATCAGGAACTTCTAAGTGACTGGGCATAGTTCTCAAGAAAAACAAACAACGGACAAACATTTCAACAAAGGGGAAAAAAATACAATTTTCTCAAATTAGTAGTTTTAATAACTCTATTTTTTTTGCTAGGGGCTTTACGTCGCGCCGACACAGTTAATAACTCTAGCCCAATCATAAAGGTTTTTGCCGTTGTGCTAACTACATGTATTTATTTATGGCGGTACCGGCCTAAATACAGCACTGGTGAGATCTTAAAGATGAGTTTCGAGAACACATTCTGAATGAAACTGTTTGGAAATAGGAATTCTAGTTATATCAGAAAGTGAAATTATTTTTCTCTCGTTTGGAGGAGGGGTCTGAAGAGCGCATAATATAGAGTAAAATATTGTGCTCTGTACACTATAAAGAACTTCAAGAATGGATTCTTGTTCATCTTCGTAATATTTTGTTAACAATATACTACTGCTGAGAGTAAAATATACTGATTATGTAATGTCTCCGTATGTTTTCTCTATTATATGATATATTTATATGTATTTAAGGATGAGTCATTCTTCAATGAATACAATTTGATAAGTAACATATTTTTTCGACAATGATGAAATCATAAATTTTGTCATTCTTCGACATGTACATTGTGAATCATTGCAACTCCTTAAGCCGTTCAAGAGAATTTTTTCAAGAATAGTATTTAAATAGCATGGCACTTACCACAAATCACTTTCTTGCAACAATCCATTTCAGATGTAGTGATCTCTACTGCTGTCATACCACTTTCACAGATTGTTGTCACTGCCGAACAATCAGTGCGCTGGCATTCTTTGTTTCTCCCTGAAATGAGGATTTAATAGCTGTGAAAATACAGTTTTTGGGCTCTCTACTTAAACATGAATGGGCATGACATACCATAAACACATTTCATAAATTACAAACAGTTTATCCATTTATTTTGAGCATGTTTTCGTCGGAATCCTAGGCATTTATACACCATTTTCTGGGTAACTCTTGTTGATTTGTGAGTTACACTAAGTAAATAAGTGAATAAATATTATTATTATTATTATTATTATTATTATTATTATTATTATTATTATTATTATTGACATTATTAACAATGGTCATAATGCCTCATCATTTCCTCGACGTTATTGTGCATCACAGACATAGATGCGGGTATATATATCATCTCTTTACTCTAACATCGTCAACCCGTCCAACTGCACAGCGTAGCTGGTGTTTTCTTCTACATTCAAGGTTGCAGGATACAACTCCAGTGTAGTTGGTTGTTCTTTGAGAATATTTAAATGTGATAGATCTGTGTCAGTAGTTGGACTGGCATGTTAAGAAACCCCTATTTAGGGTGGAATTCCGGTACTTTGACGTCCCTTAAAATACACAGCAAATGAAGACACATTAAAGTTATTTATTATTATTATTGGTCTGCCCCTAGGAGGGCCATGACCTAGATCAATGACCTTGTCCTAAAGCAATGTGACGTCACGTGTGGGTGTGTATGATGACGTCACGTTGTTGTCCCAGGTCGGGAGCGTTGACATCACGTTGCTTGCCAACAGAAGCATTTGTGGGCGTTACCGTAGGTTCGTTGTTGTCTTAGGAAGTCACCCTGAAGGTGGGAGCGTTGACGTCACTTTGTCCATGTGCTTAGGCTTTTGAGCTACCATTTTGACTTCGCTTTTGAGCTACCATTTTGACTTCTGTAAGGCAACAGTACCATGTGGTTTTTTAGTAGCTAAGTCTTAACAATAGGAGTTTGAGATGTTTAATAAAAGGAATAGAATGCATGGGGGAAGAGGCAGTGTTGGAAGAGCATTTCTTAATTACGATGATGTTATGGGGAAGAAGAAGAAGAAGAAGAAGCAAATGCATAACCATTTTTGCTAACTAAAAGAAGTTGATCAAATAGTGCAAGAATTTTTGTCTCTATTTGACAACCCCGATTTGAAATCAGAACTTGACACAAGGTTTTGTGTACGACGTGTAGGGAAGCGGTTGTAGAATATAGGTAAGGAAAGGTTACCGTATCAAGAATATAAGTTTACTATTGATGTTGTAGAATACCCAACCTTGTTTGGGTACATGAACTGCTTTTTAAGAAATATCCTAGCACAGAAGTGTTTCAATCGTGTGATTTAGATACTTACAAACAAATATTAAATCCAACCCATGCACACAGAAACAAACATAACCCGTGTGATGCTATTAAAGGAGATACAATCTAGATTCTCTTCATTACGTTACGGGACCAAATCAGTCTTGGGATGCTCTGCTTAAGAAAACAAACTTGCAATTAAAGCTTCTCACCAACATAGACATGGTTTATTTTGTTGAACGAAGCATTCACGGAGGCGTAGTTTTCCGCTCCCATATGTATGCTCAAGCTAACAACAATGAGCACCTACGATGCTAGTTAACCTGATTCTTATCTTTTGTATCTAGATTTGAACAACTTGGATGGGTGGACCATGATGCAACCTCTTCCCATAAGGGACTTCTCATGGGTAAAGAACCAAGACACATTTGATGCCATGCATGTCAACGATCATACCGAATTTGGTTTTATTTTGGAAGTAGACCTTCTCTATCCAGAGGACGTTCACGATGAACACAAAGGCTTGCCTAAAGGGTCTTCTCCAAAACTGTACAATAAAGAGCGGTATGTGCTACACTACCGAACGTTGAAGCATTTTCTTCAATATGGACTGAAATGTACACGCATTCGCAAAATAATGCAGTTTAAACAAACCAACTGGATGAGACCCTATACTGAGCTGAAACACAGAGAAACGTAAGCAAAGCACATCAAAGTTCTAATCAAATTTCTACAAATTAATTAATAACACTGTTTTCGGACGCACGTTCATTAATGTGCGTAAGTTTCGTGACGTAAAACTCGTTTCACAGTGGGACGATAAGTATGGAACATCGCGCTTTATTGCTCAAGCCAGTTTCAAGAAGGGGGTTATATCTGATGGAACGGGAAGACTTAATTTTAAGAGTGACAAACCCATGCATGTTGGTATGAATGCTCTCGACTCAGCAAAATTTAATTAGCCTCTTTTCACTATGATTATAGCTCCTCATTGGTTTGATACAGGTGATTATAAGTCTGATAACCCATACGACATACCGTGCTGAAATGAAAAATAAATTGATTACCTGAAAGATGAAATCAAAGGTGAGATTATTACTGAATTCATTGGTCTTTGAGCGAAAATGTATGTGTTCGAAACCGAGTGCGATTACTTTAACAAAGCAAAAAGAATTTGAAGTTCGGTTCCCCTCACTATTAGTGACTATACAGACTGTCTTCATTACAATACTGTTCCCTTATGTCAACAGAACTCCATATGTTCTCGCTTACAACACGTGTACACTGTGTGTCAAGAAAAAATCACACTCTGTGCTGATGATGACAAACGATGTATGCTTAATGATAACATTTCTAATTTCCCGGGGGGACACTGTTAATTGCAAGAGCAGTAGACTATCTACCCAATATGCTTTGTACACTATTGTATATATAGTTTTATTTGTTTCTTTTTTAAATATAGTGCAAAGCTACGTAAAATATCAGATTACCAATCATGCTTCTTACTGTAATAGTTTACAATGTTTTGATTTTTTAAGTAAACAGGTACACTATTTCTGTTGTTTTTATTCCACTCATCTACCACCACTTATCCTGTTTTCCTAGTCGTTGTTTATTATTTCTAATATGTAGGCTAAAGAACTTTTAAGTCTTCCCACCCATCACGTACCCTTTATTCGCCTCCTTAGCTCAAGTGGATACGAAGCCGTGATTTCTTTTATAAACACACTGCATGAGGTTCAAATCTCAAGTCAATGCGAAGTAGTAATTACTAGCTTGATTAAATATGGGGACCAGGGGTTCCCAAATGGCGGCCCGTGGGCCGCATGTGACCCTCGAAGACGTATTTTTCGGCCCGCGAGAACTTTTGAAAGGATATATATTTTAAGATCTGTGAAGAAAATTTACAAAAAATATTTCATAGCTCGTTCAAAAATTTTTTTAAACCATTTTTACCCTTTTTATACCCTTTTTATACCTAATTCAGAACTAATCCGTTCTTTAATATTATTTCCTGTTTTTAAGTATTCACTTGATCTGAATAGATTATTTTTGACTCTGGGGGGAAATGAGCCCTCTAAAATGCCAATGTCAGTGAATTTCAGATTTCAGTTCACACCTTCAAGAGATCATTGAAGAATTCCACACAAGATTAAAGGAAATTGATATTCTGAAAAAGCAGTATACAACTTTACGTGAGATCTCTCGGTGCTACGATCGAGGAACAAGAACCACAACTACAAATCGAGCTGTGGGATCTGCAGGCCGATACGCTACAGACCAGACAAGAAAAGGGATCACACATTTTTATACTGCTATGCAATGAAAAATACCAAAAGTTAACGCAATTTGGACTAAAAATTCCCTTATTGTTTGGGAACACGTACAATCGTGAAAGTGTTTTCTCTTCTATGAAATTCATTAAAAATCAATACAGAAATCGACTTTCAGATTCCTCCTTGCTGCAGACAGCAACAACAGAGCTGGAGGTATACATTCGTTCATGCTACTCCCACTAAATTGTCCTTTTTAAAGATTTGTTTCGACTACATTATTAATTTTAGTCTTCCTTTAGGTACTATTTTCCTTATTGTCATTAGTCAAATTTTAATTCAAATGAACTGACATTGTTGGGTGTTCTTCTTCAAAATTTAATTGTCCTGGGTATAATAGTTTATTTTTAATTTTACTCTCTTACGCAGTTCTAAAATAGTGTTTTAAGAAATTCAAATTTCTAAACCTTAATTTCAACTCAACTGTGCATACTATTTGCAGAATTTTACGAAAAATGGCCCATAAATTGCATCCCACGAACATGTGGCCCTTGAGCCCTTACAAATTGGAAACCCCTGATGTAGACGATATGAAGTTCGAATCCCTGAGCCCAGAAGGCGAATATTTTATTACAACTTAAAAGCAAGAAAGTTTATAAAGATGCTGCAAAGGATCATGTGTTAAATAAGCACATGGTTCTGTTACCAAACAGAATTCAAAATAGCCATAACCTGGGGTAAGGTCTGCAGTAACAATATCAGCACATGGCTCTGTTGACAAACAACGTGACGTCAACGCTCCCGAACTAGAACAAAAACGGGACGTCATCAGACACACCACCGGGCGAGTTGGCCGTGCGGTCTGGGGCGCTTGGCTCTGAGCTTGCATCCGGGAGATAGTGGGTTCGAATCCCACTGTCGTCAGCCCTGAAGATGGTTTTCCGTGGTTTCTCATTTTCACACCAGATAACTGCTGGGGCTGTACCTTAATTAAGGCCACGGCCGCTTCCTTCCAACTCCTAGGCTTTTCCTATGCCGTTGTCGCCATAAGACCTATCTGTGTCGGTGCGACGTAAAGCCAATAGCAAAAAAGCATCAGACACACCCACACGTAATGTCACATTGACCTAGGTAAGCGGCATTGACCTGGGTCAGTGTCAAGGTCAAATTGGATTAGTATTGGTATAACCCTCCCACTTTTACTAACTAAGTTCTCAACCTGAGTGTCCCGGGTTTGAATTCCAGTGACTTCGGTAGGGTTTATGCACAGGAGCAGCGCGTGGTGACAGAAAAACATTCGGCCTTAAACCTTCGACCAAGACAAGAATTGACCCTAGTTACCCCACCGAATCCATACGGATGTGGGCATCGAAATACATATCATACAGCTACTTCGACGTATTAGTCCCACTCATAGGGTACGTCCAAGATGCACGCTGGTTTTCTGAGTAGACACATCCAATTTTAATACTTTTAATGTATGCGTAATTTTTAGGAAGTGCATATATTTTACACTCAAATCCATAAAAGAACGTTTGTGTTTCAATCAAGAAATAGCAATGAGCAATTGAAACTCCAGGAAATTTCCACTGACACACGGTCAAGGATATATGAGCCATAAGTAACTCAGTTACACACCTAGAGTATGAGTAGAATTCTCTTCATTTTTAAAATATATTTATACTCATAAGCCATAATTTTGTTGAGATTCTAATATAGTTTGTGTTATTTAACGTAACTTAAAAACATGCACGATTGAAAATAATAATATGAATGATGTTCCCTCTCAGAAGTAGAATTGAAGTAACACATTATATCCAATTTTCCATAACCTAAAATCCCCAGGAAAATTGTGACCTCAGTAAAGGAAAACGAATTTGAGTACGGGATGCTTCGAAATAAGATATGGAAAGTTAAGTACGGCGAAGAAAATATGTAAAATACCTATGCATGTGCAATTTGTGCAGCGATCTTCATTCCATGTGTCTCCATCGTAGTGGTTATCAGCATCACAAGGTTCACACTTATTTATATTCACACATTCGTTGCCTCGAAATACCTGAGTAAGAAACAAATATATTGATTATTACGGAAAAACATATGCAGTTAGTAAACAAAGAGAGATGTTAATGAAATAATTAAGTGGTTAAGTCATTTAATTTAATTACATACATGCATACATAGCATGAATTCTTTGTTTTGCCTGGCAATTTTAAAGTGATTAGGACATCTCTTCAATCTGACCAGTACAACATTTAAATAAATAGAAATAAAACATATCAAAACTGCTTAACAATACAGCAATAATAATAATAATGAGGAGGAGGAGGATACTGCAGACCATTATGACAACATGACTACAGTATTCGCAAAATCTTAACTTAGCTGATATTATGATCCTTAATGGTAAATATTTGGATATATACGTAGCTGGAAGCAGGCTGATCCACGTACCGTGTACACCAATGCCGTGCTGAAGAAATAATAAATGAGTTTGTGTGCCTTATGGTGTAGTGAGGTTGAATCGATAAGTGCGTTTCAGTTTCTGACTGTGTTCTGAAATAGTGATTGGATGAGAGGTGGATGAAAATGACAATTCAAAGAGGGAAGTGAGTATGAGGAGTTCGGTGAATGAGGCATAAGACATCAAATACATACATACACGGTAGCATATAATGTATATAAGCCTAACTTTCTTCCGTTTATCCTAACCGACCATTTCGACTATCCTAGTTCTTCCAGTGTAAAAGTTCTTTGAACATTATACCGTCTGAGTTAGCTAATAAAGTAATACAAATTTAATCTTACATGACAAAAATAAAAATCTTGAAGGCAACTTTGTGCGGTCCAATAATTCCATCTACGTAACTATAAGAATGTCTGAATTTCCTTGTCCAACTCTATGCAAAACCATACAGCTGCACGCTAACAACATGAAAAACCCTTCTCTCACTTCTACTTTCATGAAGTCATATCTTATTAACGTTTCACCATTGAAGTAAAATATATCAATGAATATCTACTATATGTATGCAGCACATACCATAATGCAGTCATGGAAATAAGGAACATGGCACCCATAGATGCACAAAGTGAATATGAATCTAAAGTAGGCAGCACTTGGTCCCTTGATCCGTTCTTCCAGCTTCCTCACGAGGGCACAGTCATACTGTTATATCATTTCATTATCTTCATATGATCTTAATGATTAAACACTTGCTCTTTAGTTATATTCTACTAGAAATTTTTAAAATTTATTAATTCAAACACTTCCACAGAAGTTCCAGTTATATTAAAATAGTGTATTGAAAGTAAGTGAGTGAGTGCATGTGTGTGTGATTGAGTGAGTGAGTAAGTGAGTGAGTGAGTAAGAAAGTAAGTAAGTGTATTCTCTTATTTCAGAGTGATGATATTTACATTGTTCCAAATTTCTTAAATATTTTGTTGTTTGATTTCTAAAACTGTTCATTTACCTAATCCAGAAAAATGGACTACAGTATAGTTAAAATGACAAGAAGTTAAAAGTACTTATTGGTAGTGTAATTTACCTTTCCGTCAGGACAGAAGCATCCATCAATTGTGGTTGAGTCACAACTACTCAAATCTTCCTTCAGATTTTCACAAGTCTTCGTACACCCAGACTGGCAAGCTCGATATTCTAACCCTGAAGATATAACAGAAATTACTTCTATATTTCTTCTGCATGATTCAGGATCTGTCTTATCAACGTAATGCACTCTTACAACATATTAAGTAGAATATTAGTAGTACAGTACAAGTATTAGTTATATAGTCTATAAATACCGAAAAATATTTGTTAGTTTATATAAGTATGTTGTACTGACGGCTTCTTAAAATGAAATTTTAACCATAGGTAACTTTGAACAACTTCGAAATTCGAAGGACAATATCTGTTAGTTCGAAACTTTCAGGACAATAATATGGATATACTTATGTTAACTTACTTGAAGTATTACTGTATTGCTTTTGAAGCATGAGTAAAATATTGAGAAGACAGTTATTTTATTACACTACTCTTGATGCAATATAAACTATTTGTTAACATTCTGTAATGGAGGCATTCACTTAATAATTCTCCAGTTATCAACTACAATTACTTCTCTAGTTTTCCAATACAGTAAATTCCACAGGTCATTTAATAAGAACTCCTTCCTTCGTTCTGAAATCATTGAACAACCCTGATTCCTGAACTGGTTTCTTACCTACAAATTCTTGCTGTTGAACCATGTTAATTTGTTCTTTTACTGCTTTTTCCTCTTTACTCTTGCTCCCTGGATTGCTGAAGCCTGTTCTAACTCTCTTAAATTACTCAAACCAAACAACGCTTTGCTGATGAAATGGCTGCGAGAATGAAAAGATCACTGCTTCATACCAAACTCTTTATCTTACAAGTATGTAACAAACAAGTACTATTGTGTGAATGATGGTTACAGCTGAACGAAGTTGGTCTGTATCTATGACACAAGGTCGGATGGCTCGATTACTTCTTCGTTATTCGTCCTCTATCGGTTAGATAACTCTCCCAATATTCATAGCCAAATGATTCTTTATCATGTATGTTTTTGCGTTGTGTGTTGAGAACTCAGCACAAAAACTGTTGGATTTCCAACAATTCCAACAATAGCAATTATACGGTGCTCAAATAATGTTTTTACATCACGATTTCACACGGTGCATGTAGGCCATCAAATAACCAACACCAGTTAGCAATAATTTTACCTCTGAGAAAAGTATCTGCAGTAAATGTATTCTTATAAATCCAGCTGTAAATTTTGCCTGCATGATGTCAAAGTAAGACATGAGATTATTTAATCGACATACTTACCTTCAGGACATGTAAAAGGACACATATCTTCTGATCGCCAATCTAGACATATGCCTGCACGTTCACAGTCTCTAACATAGGCTTCAATATCCCGGCAGGCAGCAGTCCTTCGATCCAAACTGTGGCACAAGTCAAACTGGCATGCGGCGACATACGTTGAAGGATCCAGTATGTTCCGACACTGCAATCATGAGTAAGGTATATGCAAAATAAACTACGTCTGACACAGTAACAATAGAAGTGTATATAATGTTACTATTACTTCCTTGGAATTAAACACGTTAATAAATGACATGAGTTGTGAGTGTGAATAGGTCTGATCAGATGAAACACAGCCGGGCTGAGTGGCTCAGACTGTTAAGGCGCTGGCCTTCTGACCCCAACGTGGCAGGTTCGATCCTGGCTCAGTCAGATGGTATTTGAAGTTGCTTAAATACGTCAGCCTTGTGTCGGTATATTTACTGGCAAGTAAAAGAACTCCTGCAGGACAAAATTTCGGCACCTTAGCGTTTCCAAAAACCGTCAAAGTAGTTAGTGTTACGTGAAACAATAACATTATCATCTAGATAAAATACACACACAAATTCGCCTCCAGTGTTTTACTTCCAAGTGTCTCTGTGATGAGACTAACCACAGCCTCTTCCTCTCCTACTCCCGTAACCTAGAGAACATGAAATACCGAATATTTCAATCACCTGCAAATTCTACCCCTACTTCTGTTGCCTACTAAGAAGCAGACAATATGCGCAGCTTTATAGCCTACAATATTTTCACTGCTTACTTGGCCTTCATATTTTTATTCCAAATACCTTTGATATTACGGTAGACAGTTCCCGCTCCAATACAACAAAGTCGAACTGACGATACACAGAATTTGCAATAATTCGGACTTCGAATTGACGTGCACATAGCAAGGAGCAGAACGTAACCAAGAAAAACAAGGTTAACAATAATTAACCGGGAATCTTTTACCTGGGTGACATGGTATGATTGTCTACACCTCAGTCCAGTGTCCTGATACGGAGTCGGAGATGAGGTGAGATGAAATTATATACATGCTTTTACGGCCGGATGCCCTTCCTGACGCCAACCTCAGAAGAGGAGCTAAGGAAGGTGAAGTGAATGATGATGATTGAACCTGGGTAAGCAGGTGGAAGGAATCAGCTGTGGCCTATGAATAAGAACTATCCCGGCATTTACCTACAAGTGAAAACGAGAAACCACAGAAAACCATTCTCAGGACAGTCGACGGCGGGATTAGAACCCACTTGTCTCTCGAACGCAGAGCTAGTAAATGCAGACCATGGTGATGGTGATTTGCTGTGTTAGTTGCGTCACACCTTGGTCTGACTTCTCTTACTATTAGAATGTAATGAGATCATACTAGAATGTTCGATAATTCATACGTTGAGCACTTCCGAATCCGAATTAATATTAAAAAATTATTCCATCATACGTATACGTCTTCTATTGAAATGTTGTCCCGTATTTACTTTTCGTTCTGTATATTTACCACCGAGAGAGTTGGCCGTGCGGTTAGGGGCGCTCAGTCGTGAGCTTGCATACGGGAGATACTGAGTTCGAACCCCAAGGTCAGCAACCTTGAAGATGGTTTTCCGTTGTTTCCCATGTTCACACCAGGCCTTAATTAGGGTCACGGCTGCTTCCTTCCTACTCCTAGTTCTTTCCTATCCCATCGTCGCTATACGACCTATCTGTGTCGGTGCGACATAAAGCAGATTGAAAGAAAATGTATATTTATCAATATTGTATTTTTTCTCCACCATTTTTGATTACTTCATTTCAACATAAGCTGCAATATAGCATCCATATTACCAAAATTACTCACATGAGTAACAAAGGAAACAATGAACCCTACTGGTGAGAAAATTTCAGTATAGGCCTGGCAGTATCCAATTCCCGTTTGCTTCTGTATCGTAACGCTTAGCTGCCGTCGTTGGAGGCCCGAGTTCGATTTCCGGTAATACTAGAAATGTAAGAATGGTAGGAGGGCTGGTGTGTATTTAAAGTAGTGCATGCAGCTCATCTCCATTGGGGATGTGCCTGAAAAGACCTGCACTACCTCAGGCAAGGGACACGAATTTACTTTATCTGATTCCTACAACTACTTGGAATCTGTAGCTGATTTTACCAACTGCTTTCACTTTAATTCCTTATATTGTTAACATAGACGTACATTTTTGATTGCCAATAACATTGTTCTGTAACAAAAAGTAAAAATTTCGAAGCTCTGAACTAAGAAGCCTTTATCATCTTTGAGATCTTTATTAAGTTAACTATTTGACAGAATTCATTAAATATAAATTGAGCTGTTTTATTGTGTCAAATAACTCGATTTAGCTACATTATGCATAAGCTACAAGAGAGTGACGATTGACATTACGTCATAGATATAAAACTACCGTTCAACTCACATCTCCCTTGCATTAAAATTGCCACTAGTGTACTGTGTTATCATGGATGAAAATTAATATCTAACCAACATAATCGCTGTTTGTATACAGGTGAAATGGAATTTAAGTAAATCTCTGCGATTAACGACATATTTTTATATCACAAAATACATATTTTCAGGAGTACCATCCAAGATGCACATTTTCTCTTGTAGATTTATCGTAAATCGAACCTTTTCGAAAACTCCAGCATCCATAAGCAACATACAAGGGTCTTCATCAGGTGGGAGTGGAAGGCATCCCTCCTCTACTGTTGGCGGTTGGCAGTTTTCGTCCGATGAATTACTTGTCACTAACCAGCTCAAACCGAAGTCATCAACTGTATTAGCAAGCGTGCCATTTGGAAGTAAGAAGTCATCAGTTTGGTTTCCATTGCAGCTTCCTGAAAATGAGGCAGTTATAATCTATACTTGTGAATTTAGTTACAGGGTAATTTCTGAGGTATTACTTACTTATGTAAATGCATACTACCTAGAGAAACATCTTCCAATTACGGTGGATTAGGTTAAATTTCAAACAATGGGGAAAAAACCAAAGTCAAAAGTGACAAGGTAAGCATGGTATATGTAAGGAGAAATAAATACAATGGACGAGAATGGAGATCATTTACTCTCAGAATAATAGAACTACACTGGTGGAAAAGAATATCCAAACACCAAGAAGGGGTTGTGCTAGATTAACGAACGTTGGTAGGCGTATTTATACATCTGAAACATGACATTGATTCAAATTCTCCTCAAATCGCATTAGCGTGGTGCTAGTAGGGGCTCCATTACTTTGCAGATCAGGTTTGCATTAAATACGGGCTGTACTGTGCTAGAGCGTTAGTTACCTGTGAGACTGGACGGAGTGATGTGAGTGGGTCAAGAATGTCTTTACGACGACGAAGAGGCCAGTGTCAACAGCTCACTGCGGTTGAACGAGGCCGTATAAAATGGCAACGTGAAGGTGGATTTTCCTTCCGCAATATTGCCGAACGTCTTGGCAGAAATGTCTCCACTGTGCATGCGTGCTGGCAGCTGTGATCAGGAGAAGGTATGCACGCAAGAAGACCGGGATCCGGACGTTCCTGTGGCACCACCGAGAGGGAGGAGGGCCGTATTCGGCATATGGCTGTGGCGTAGGGGACTAGGTCCGCAGCAGCAATTCGAGCGGCAGTTGACACCACAGTGACGCAACGAACTGTTCGTAATCGCTTACTTGAAGGACAGATCCGAGCTAGACACCCTGTGGTGTGCATTCCACTTACCCCAAACAACCGCCGTCTGAGACTTCAGTGGGTTGAAGCGAGAGGTCATTGGAGGATGGAGTGGAGGTCCGTTGTGTTTTCCGATGAAAGCCGGTTTTACCTTGGTGCCAGTGATGGCCGTGTGTTGGTTAGAAGGAAGCCAGGTGAGCGCCTGCATTCCACCTGTCTGCGACGTCGACACACTGGACCTACACCGGGAGTTCTGGTCTGGGGAGCAATTTCCTATGACAGCAGGAGCACTCTGGTGGTTATCCCACGCAGCCTGACTGCAGATGTGTGCGTCGGTCTGGTGATTGGACCTGTTGTACTGCCATTCATGAACAGCATTCCCTTTTCCAACGGGATAATACTCGCCCCCAGGCCGCTATTGTAACCCAACGTGCTCTACAGAGTGTCGACATGTTGCCTTGGCCTGCTCGATCCCTGATCTGTCCCCAGTCGGGCACGTATGGGATATCATTGGACGACAACTCCTGCATCAACCGTCCCTGTATTGACCGACCAAGTGCAACAGGCATGGAACTCCATCCCACAAGCTGACGCACGGCACCTGTACGACACAATGCATGCACGTTTGCATGCCTACATTCAACAGTCAGACGATTACAAAGGTTATTAATGGACCAGCATGGCACATTTGCAATGGCTTTTCTCGCGCGGATTATAACTTGTAGTCTTGAATCTTTAATTAAATAAATACGTTACCTCGAGAAATATATTGCCAAAATTTCCATATTATACATTCCTTATTTCACGGTGTTTGGATAATTTTTCCGCCACTGTATTTTAAGACAAACTTACATGCTACGTGCAAAGTCTGATGCAAATATTTCGAATAATTCACTTATTATATGCGAAACTGGAGGGATTTTGGAAAGAAACTTCGTAAGACACTTGACATGTAAACATCTAAGTATCTCCATCTGAATTGAAACTTATTTCTTGAAGAAATGCTACTGTTATTGCCAATTCATTCATAGCGATAGTTTGATAATTAACCCACAGTATCTATCTCTTTGTTAAAGATATTCATTACATTAATTCAACAACTGTTTAACTCCATGTAAAATGTATTTTCTGAATTAAAATATTATTACATAACTATAATAGAACAAGCTGATAACTCAATAATCCACTCGGTCACTGCATTGAGTGAAACTTTCCTATGTTCAATACATTTTTAAGGGGACATTCGTAAAATCCTTTTTGTTAGGGGTCATGATTTCATGCCACTTGTATTACTGGCTGTGTCGAGAGCTCAGAAACATATCACATACTCTGTCCTAGATCACGTGGATTAAGAATAGCAAACCTTGAAATTTATTGTACCGTATTCAGATCTTTTAAACTCCACATGTCAAATTGTACAGCAAAAATGAGTTTTTTTTAAAACATTTTGAAATAATAACGTAGAAAAATAAAGTGGCTGGAGGTACTCATTTCTGCACAGTATCAGCTTCCTCTGTTCAACAGTCTTCTTTATATTAAATGTTCAATACGATATATTTTTTTCTGACAGTCAACGTTTGACAGAACCATCATTTCTTGAAAATTTTAAATTGTAAATGCTGTACAGAATACAGTAAGACTTTTCCAGATATATACTTATTCAATTTGACCTACTTCCCCAAATAAAGAAAAGTATTGTAAAAGTCAACTCAGTTTCCTCTTCATACCAGGAGACGAAGTGCGCTTACAAAACTTTGATAATTTTCCTGTAATTGTATGAAACTGAATTTATTTATTCAGTTTTCAAAATTAGCGCTTAACTCTATGCAACTCTACACGAGCTAAAACAGACAGAAGACTGCAATCTCTGCACACTTTAGTTGGATATGCGCTATGTTTATGCCTGCATGTTGAGTAATTCTTGTTCGTTTCGTAGCTCAGCCTCACAATACTCATCATTTTAACATAATAGATCTCTTTCCAAGTAAGTTAACCCACAGCTGGTGCATTTTGTTTAAATTATAATTTTTATAAATATTTATTCGAATATCATTCTTCTTCTCCTTAATCCGTTTACCCTCCAGGGTTGGTTTTTCCCTCGAACTCAGCGAGGGATCTCACCTATACCGCCTCAAGGGCAGTGTCCTGGAGCTTCAGGCTTTAGGTTGGGGGATACAACTGGGGAGGAAGGCCAGTACCTCGCCCAGGCGGCCTCACCTCCTATGCTGAACAGGGGACTTGTGGGGGATGGGAAGATTGGAAGGGATAGACAAGGAAGAGGGAAGGAAGCGGCCGTGGCCTTAAGTTAGGTACCAACCCGGCATTTGCCTGGAGGAGAAGTGGGTAATCACGGAAAACCACTTCGAGGATGGCTGAAGTGAGAATCGAACCCTGTATACTCAATTGACCTCCCGAAGCTGAGTGCAGCCCGTTCCAGACCTCGTACCATTTTTCAAATTTCCTGGCAGAGCCGGGATCCACCCGGGCCTCCGGGGGTGGCAGCTAATCACGCTAATCACTACACCACAGAGGCGGACCGAATATCACTCACGGCATTATAAATTTGACAGCGAGGATTTATTCAACTGCTGGAACTAAAATCATTAATGTATTCGTATATATTTTGTATTTTGGAATAAGAAAGTAACATTTTAATGCATATCTCGATAATATCGTGAATAATCCACATTATTTCCATTTCATGAAAACTCTATATTATACCGGGTGTGCGCCTGACGTTTTATGCTCTTAGGCATCCCACGGAATGTCAGTGGGGTGATGTCGATTTTCCTTTGCCGTATACCAAGCTACAGTCGCCTTTAAAGCACTTACTGCGTAATCACTGCACGACTTTTGCAAAAACATTTACGCGACAGGTATTTACACAATACATCAAACTGTCATACGGTTATGTGAAATGTACGTGCCAATTATAAGCTTTCGATTAGTTATGGAATTATCGCTAAAAGCGATGGCATACTGATAGAAAACGCGTGTGAGTTTGTGAAGCGGGACGTAGTCTTATACCAAGTAAGCTTTCTAATAAACTGGAGGCAACAGTCACCGTGGTGTTGTGGACTAACTACAGACGTGTTCATGTGTGTTGCGTTGGTAGGTGGATTCAAATCCCACGAGCGATAAATATATTTTTATTCACATTTTAAAATTTGAGGTTCAAATAAGAGGTCATTCGTGCCACATTCGGCCAATTTTTAGTAGCCTAGCAGTCATGGTCATTTCTTCGCTATGTATTCAGCAGATGTGTATGTTGACATACTCCTCATCTACGGTGAAGCAAGACAGAACGTACAGGAAGCACAGCACTTGTACCAGGAAAGATTTCCACACAGACAACAACCAAACGCAAATACGTTTAGGAGGATGAAGCGACGTTTGCGTATAACTTCGTCACGATCCCGAACAGGCTCTGTGATGGAGGCACCAGTTACGTCCGGTGAAACTACTGAGATGGTTTTGGACACTTTGCTGGAGAATCCTCACACGAGTACCTTGGCAGTAGCACAATAGGCCAACATCAGCCAGTCGTCTGTTGTAAGGATATTGCATTCCAGTTTTTTCGTCCGTGTCACCCGTAAGTACATCAAGAACTCCACGGACGAGATTTCGAAACTCATGTGATTTCTGTGCGTGGATACTGACGCAAGTGGCAAATGATCTAGCGTTTGTATCTCACTTTTTATTTTTGGACGAGGCCCGATTTCATAATAATTGTTCTGTGAATCGTCACAATATGCACTACTGGAGTGTTGAAAATCCCCACTGGGTAAGGCAGGCAGCATCTCAGGCACGATGGGCAGTAAATGTCTTGTGTGGTATACTTGGTGATGACCTAATTGGACCATATTTCTTTGAGGATTATTTAATAGGAGCCCGGTACCTACAGTTTCTTCAAGATCAACTACCATTGCTGCTAGATGATGTGCCCATGGGTGAGCGTGTAACCATGTGGTATCAACACGACGGAGCTCCCCCTCACATGTCAGCAGATGTTCGCAACTACCTGAATATTACACATCCCGGTCGATGAATAGGAAGGGGAGGACTTGTCACCTGGCCTGCTAGATCGCCCGAGTTGACGCCACTGGTCTTCTTCCTATGGGGCTATTTGAAGGATGTAGTGTACGCTCAGCAGCCGAAAAATACTGAAAGCCTTCGAAACCTTATTACGGAAACCTTCTATCCTTGTCCAGCCCTGTTTATAAAACATCCATATAAGCAGCTCTAATTGCCTAGAACAGTGCCACCGAGCTCGATAGCTGCAGTAGCTTAAGTGCGGTCAGTATCCAGTAATCGGGAGATAGTGGGTTCGAGCCCCACTGTCGGCAGCCCTGAAGATGGTTTTCCGTGGTTTCCCATTTTCACACCAGGCAAATGCCGGGGCTGTACCTTAATTAAGGCCACGGCCGCTTCCTTCCAATTCCTAGGCCTTTCCTATCCCATCGTCGCCATAAGACATGTCTGTGTCGGTGCGACGTAAAGCAAATAGCACAGAACAGTGCCAGAATAAATAAATAAATAAATAAATAAATAAATAAATAAATAATCCACGACGTGAGGGTATTTGCATACATCGGCTCTGTGTATGATTCTCCAAGTACAAGATGCGAATAAAATTTGCAGGCTCAAGTGGGATTCGAACCCACCTCTCAAACAGCACCGCACATAACCTATGACACCACGGCTACTTCAGCGATTAGGTTTCCAGGAAGCCTACTAGATGTACTACTACTTCCGCTTCACAAATGCACACACGTTTTCTATCAGCATGCCATCGCTTTTTAGCGTTCATTTCATACCCTACTGAAAGCTCATAATTTGCACGTACTTTTTACATAACCGTATGACAACAGAAGAAAGATGGCGGACGGTTACAGGCGTGTTGTAAGCGTGTTCCTGATAATCGTGTTTTTTGTTGTGGTCCAAGCATTTTTATCGCGGTTACGTGTGAATGAAATTGAACCGATTAGCGTATACCTCGATGTTAAGTGTGGTATACCTTGTTGGGAAGATATACTCTCCAATAATAAGCTGACAATAAGCGCCCACGTGTTGTGTATTAACGGCAAGCAGCAGCGAATGGCGTCCAGTCAGCGTGTAAAGCACAAGCCTTCGGCCAGTGACACATCTACCACCATCTTGACGCAGAGTATTCTACTACTAGCAGTTGCCGGCGATGTCCAGCTGAACCCAGGACCGGAGGTAAATACCAGCCTTAGCATCTACTATCAGAATGTCTGTCGTCTTCAGAAATCACTCGTAGACTTTAACGTCGCTCTGAGTGACATGCATTACGACTGCGTGTGTTTAACGGAGTCGTGGCTCGACTCTTCAATCGACAATAGTGAAATACTGCACAATTATGTTTTTTTCCGCCAAGATAGGCAAAATATCATTACTAGTAAGAACAAGGGAGGTGGGATTTTAATAGCAGTCAACTCTGCTTACGGTGCAGTGCAACGACCCGATCTAGCGGGAAACTGGGAATGTGTTGTTGTGAAAGCCACCCCTTCCCCTGGCCGAGCGCTGTACGTAGTCTGCTATTACCTGCCCCCGGACGAGGTGAGGTGAAGGTACGGCTAAAAGACTTCTGAGAAACCCTGGCTCGAATCAATCGCGTAGCAAAAAAATGACACTATTATCGTGTGCGGCGAATTTAATACAAGCCAATTAGCCCGGGCCTCAGATAATTCGGTATCTATTAATGCTATCCTCACCCATATCAACGAGGAAGCCTGCTTTCTTTTAGAGATCGCCAATGAATTTAACCTTAGCCAAGTTTGCGGTTTTCCAGCACGAGGAAATAACTTCCTGGACTTTGCTTTCGTGTCTGGAAAGGTCACTAATAATACCCTGCGTGAAGCAACAGAACAGTTACCGGTAGTACAATTAGATCATTCTGCGCTTGAGCTCAGACTTCATATTTCCCGTGTTCCTCCGTTACCACAGACTACAAAATCTTTATTCGTGGTGAAAAAAGCAGACTTTCCTCATCTACGAAATATCTTATCCAGCTGTCCGTGGAACTTGTTCAAATCCTGTCCATCCCTTGGTGCCGCAGTTGACTTGATCTATGACTTACTGCAGATCGCTCTTATGGACGCCGTAACTTCCCGTATAATGAAGACTAGGCATCTTCCCTCTTGGTATGATTCCGAACTTACAGACAAAATGCGGGCAAAGGAAAGAGCAAGGAAACGAGCTGCAAGGTCTTCACTTCCCTCAGATTACGTCGAATTCGCGACGTTAAGAAAGGAATACAAACAAATGCAGCGGAGAAAGTACAGGGATTATGTCGGGTCTGTTGAGGAAGATATTATCAGACATCCACAAATATTATGGAAATTTATTAATTGCAAATCAAACTCTAGGCGGTTACCCTCTGTGATGGTTAATGAAGACAAGGAAATTATCTCAATGAACGAAATTCTGGATAATTTTGCTGACACTTTCAAAAAAATTCCATCTACCCAGTGTTCCCTGTAATTCTCACACCGAACAGTTCGGGGAAATTGACTTATCATCAGTGGTAACTTCAGCATCGGAAGTCTGAAATATCTCGAAGTCGATGGATACGAAGAAGTCATGTGGTCCAGATCACATTCCAGGAATTGTGTTACGTGAGTGTGCTGAGGAGCTGGCAACCCCACTAGCCATGATAATCAACTGGTCTCTTCGCACAGGCAATTTCCCGTCCGAATGGAAGAAAGGATATGTTATTCCAGTCTTTAAGAAGGGTGACAGATCTTTATTTGTCAATTACAGACCAGTAGTTCTTCTTTCACTCATTTCCAAAGTAGCGGAAAGAGTCGTGTACAAAGCCTTGTACAGTGCAGTCAGTGGTTTAATTAATATTAACCAGCATGGTTTTGTCCTGAAACGCTCAACTACCACCAATCTTTCTGTGTACTCCCACTTCATATCTAGCGCTCTGGACCATTGCAAGCAGGTTGATGCCGTGTACACGGACTTTTCCAAGGCTTTTGACTCTGTGCAGCGTAATGCTCTTCTGACTAAGTTGTAAACACATGGCATTCATGGAAGCTTGCTTGAATGGTTTAAATGCTATCTTTACGACAGGAGATATTCAGTAAAATACGAGGGTATCATTTCTCGTTCATATCAGCCTATGTCTGGCGTTCCAAAAGGTTCGCTACTGGGACCTTTGTGTTTTCTTCTATTTGTTAATGATCTGCCATCACAAATCCATTCGAGCAACTACCTGCTCTGTGATGATGACCTTAAACTTTACAGGGTAATTGAAAAGATGAGTGACTGTGAATTGTTACAGTCTGTTATAAATAATATTAGTGATTGGTGCAAAAAGTGGCATTTAACCCTAAGTATTTCAAAGTACAGTGCAATATCCTTCACGAGAAAATCGCAAGTCAGTGTATTCAATTATCATATCAAGGATCAAGAAGTAAAGCGTGTTAATAAAATTAACGACCTTGGTGTTATTTTTAGTAATCAAAATGGTCTATCTTTCAATGATCATGTGTTAAATATCGTTAACAAGGCATTTAAAACGTTAGGCGTCCTAAAAAGAAATTGCAAGAGTTTTAAATCTGCTGCCCCTTTGTGAACCCTGTATTTCTCACTTATACGATCTAGCCTAGAGTACTGCTCTGAAGTGTGGATCCCTTCACAGCAATACTCAGTTAATGCCTTAGAGCTAGTACAGATCAGATTCTCAAAATGGATCAGTAAAAAGTGTTTGGGTATCAAGCTGTCATCGATAGATTATTATTTGTTTTGTACAAACATGTGTATTGAGTCTCTTAGAACTAGGCGCAGGTATGTCAACGCACGTCTCATACACAAATGTATCGGTAATTTCCTTGACTGTCCCAATTTATTCCAGTTGTTCCCACTTCATGTTCCTTCCCGCAACACCCGACAGGCTGCCACCTTTCACATACCCAGGTGCAGAACAGAATCACACAGGAACTCTTGGTTTATGCAGGCCCTAAGATCCCTGAACGAAATTAACGGGATGGTGGATATATTTCACTCGTCAGCAAGTGAAATTCGGACATTTTATGGACGCTACATAGGCAGCGTGTTGTTCCTTGGAACTTGTTCTGTGCATTTCGTAACTGAAAGTTATTCTTCCTTCCTTCGATCATTTCATATGTTAAACACTTCCGTTTTCATGGTTTCTTTTCTTCCTTATGTGTTTTGTAAATATGTATGTATTATATATTGCTTAGTTATAATTAGTAGTAGTAGTAGTAGTAGTAGTAGTAGTAGTAGTAGTAAGTGTTGTTAATATTGTTATTATTTGAATGTATTATATCATCTGTAATTGGAGAATTAATAACTCTGTTGATGATAAATAATCAAATCAAATCAAATCAAATCAAATCAAATCAAATCAAATCAAATCAAATCAAATCAAATCAAATCAAATCAAATCAAATCAAATCAAATCAAATCAAATCAAATCAAATCAAATCAAATCAAATCAAATCAAATCAAATCAAATCAAATCAAATCAAATCAAATCAAATCAAATCAAATCAAATCAAATCAAATCAAATCAAATCAAATCAAATCAAATCAAATCAAATCAAATCAAATCAAATCAAATCAAATCAAATCAAATCAAATCAAATCAAATCAAATCAAATCAAATCAAATCAAATCAAATCAAATCAAATCAAATCAAATCAAATCAAATCAAATCAAATCAAATCAAATCAAATCTGCAACGGTAATGGTGCAGTGAGTGATTAAAAGCGATTGTTGCTTGGTATACGGCAAATGAGAATAGACCATAACGACACCAGTGTTGTTCGGTGGGACGCCTAACAGCACAAAACGTCAGGCACGGCTGGCTCACCCGGTATGTGTGGAAATAAACCCTCAGTCCAATATTCTATCTCTGAGAATGACAACTATAGGCATCGGATCTTAAGAAAAATAATATACGACAATTTTAACGGCAATTCCTGTGAGCAATGTTACGGTTAGGAAAATATTGTTTCCATAATGTTAATTCTGATGCTTTTTTACATTTATTTTTAAGATTTTGAAACACAAGAATGTTCATATTTTGCATATTTTGTCTAACTTTACGAGGAATGTGCTGTTTAACTCTTTTTTTAATCTTATGATATTATGCAGCCCACCTTCACTCACGTGACGATGCAAGTGGGAGTAGTTCAGTATACCATCAATTGGGTACAAAATATTGTAATTGGGAGGGAAGTGCTAATTACAAAGATCTTGCCACTCAGCTCCAAAATCCAGTTCCATGTATTAAAATCTCGGCAACTTCAGGTGGGATTTACATTAGGATGAGCGCGTGCGACCTTCTGCCAAGTACAGAGTGAGCGTAGTGATCCGTAAGCACGAGGAGGCGGTGTTTAAAAAATAGTAGGGTGAACATTTTTAGTACCTACTTTAAATGTAGTATAAAGTTTGTTAAAATTGTGTTGGATAATTTATAAGAATGTGGCGAAACCACGCCATCCTTCCGCCGCAGGCACCTAGAAAGCAGCAGCTCTCCATAAATTGCCACGGGGGTAGAGAGAATGCCACGCTGGGTGGCGAAACGAAATCCCACCATTCGAAGGCAGCAGGGTGCAGCACCTCCCAGCCAGCCAACATGAGGAGAGAAAGTAAACAGCCGCGCCAAGCCAACCCCAGATAGTGACCCAGCTCACCACAGTGAATAACCTCACCGTACTTATTGTATGCTTGTCTGTGTGCTTGTCTATGTCTGTGTTGTAATGCGCCGTGTGGAATAAATGTATCTTGTTTAATGGTGTTGTGCCTACTGTACCTAGCAATTTAAATGGCGTAAATCCCACATTGGCAACCCCGACGTGATGTGACATTGTGTGACGATGTTTTCCACCATAAAGTGAGTGACCGCCTTCGGTATATAGCAATTACAACATGAACTACAGCAATTAAGAGCACAATCATCTCCTAGAATAGCAACGCCAACTACTCATCACCCTCACAGATTAGTACTGCAGTAAACCGTGTAGGAGTCAATTTATCTATTTTCTGGCCACACATGCTGGCGCTATGGTTCGCTCAGGCGGAAGCGCAGTTCAGGGTGTCCGGCATCACACAAGACGCAACAAACTAAGCATATGTTTAAGCATATGTTGTTTCCCAGCTGGACAGAAGTTGAAGACATTATTATCAACCCTCTTGAACAAAATGCATATGCGTACTTGCATACCGAACTCATTCGGAGTTTTCCCTATCGGAAGAGCAAAGCGGTCGTCAACTGCTCATGGAGGAAGAGCTTGGCGACCTTAAGCCATCCCGGAGCTTACGACACCTTAGTTCTCTCGCGGGCAGCACACGAGTGCAGAACAATCTACTTAGACATGGATATAGCGCCTTTCGTCGCAAGTACACTCCATTTTACAAACACAAAGTGATCAAAAGTTCCTTTCGCGCTCTCTCTCACTTCCGAGATCGACCAAGCAACCCTAGCAACAGCCGCAGGTCTTCTCCAGCAGCCGGTGAACAAGGTGTTGCTGGTACCTTCACCGTTTCCGTGAAAAGGCCCAGAAAAATGAATCACCTTGCAGTTTTCAGCCAAACTCCGAAGGCAGCTAGCGACGGCTGTAAATGGTTGCCCAGTAGATGGAAACCGCCTCTTTATCAAAGGTAAGGACAGCAAACATGAATTTTTGATCGACACTGGGTTTAATTTACGTTTCTTCCCGCATAATTTCCTGAAGGGGCGTCGCCATCACACCGGTTATGAACCCGTCGCCATCAATAATTCCATAATACACATATGCGGGACTCTGCATTTGAAATTGAACTTCGGACTTCGTCGATAACTTTCATGAAAATTTGTCGTTGCCGACGTCACACTTCCCGTCATAGGGTCAGATTTTCTCCTGTATTACCACCATCAGAAAGACTGTCGAAACAAAGGCTTGGTCTACGTCATCACAAGCTTATCTGTGAACGCCAAACTGTGAACCCTCTGCAGCCTAGTATGAAGGCTCTGAATGTACCGACTGCGTTTTCACGAAAACTTAAGGGAATTTCCTACCTCACTAGTCCGTCTGGAGCCCCACGATAAGCGTGCCATTCTACGGCATATATCATCCGCACTGCACCAGGACCACCTGTCTCTTGCCGAACTCACCATCTCGCCCCGGATCACCTCCTGATCAGTAGTATAATACAGGGATTCTGCGGCCACCGCCACCTCCGGCTCCCAGTGGCCACCTCCACCTCAGCCAGAGGCCTCTTCCAGTACTGCCAACTTAACCTAACTAGCGCGAAATTTGAATTTGTAAACAAAGCCACGTGCTTTTTGACAGCTGTCATCGACAACAACGCATCGCTAACCTCAGTACTGCCATCATGACGGGCCTAAACCTCAGTAGTGCCAACTTAACCTAACTAGCATGAGGTAAACAAAGCCACGTGTTTTTTGACAGCCACGTGCTTTTTGACAGATTTGTAAACAAAGCCACGTGCTTTTTGACAGACAACAACGCATCGCAAACCTCAGTACTGCTATCTTGATGGACCTAAACCTTAGTGGTACCAACTTAACCTCACTAGCGCGAGGTAAACAAAGCCACGTGCTTTTTGACAGCCACGTGCTGTTTTGACAGCTGTCATCCGCCATCTTTAAACCACAAAGCACTGTGCTGCCCTCTATATCGCAGTAGCTGCAAAATTCGTCACCTGTCATCGACAGTGCTGCCATCTTGACGGGTCTAAACCTTAGTGCTACCAACTTAACCTAACTAGCGCGAGGTAAACAAAGCCACGTGCAGCTGTCATCCGCCATCTTTGAGCACAGTGCTGCCCTCTTTAGCTACTTACCTTTGAAATGTGGTGGCGGATAATTTGAAAAATGCTTTTTTGACAGCAGCCATATTGCATCGCAAACCTCAGTGCTGCCCTCTTTAGCTAGATACCTGTGGTAGCAGACAATTCCACGTGACAGCAGCCATCTTTAATCAAGAGAGCACCGTGCTGCCCTCTATGTGGTGACGGCAAATTCCACGTGCTCTTGTTTGGAAACAAACCCACGTGCTTTTTTTGACAGCTACCATCCACCATCTTTAATCAACAGAGCACAGTGCTGTACTCTTTAGCTAGATACCTTTGAAATGTGGTGGCGGCAATTTGAAAAATTCTATGTGCTCTTGTTGGGAAACAAAGCCGCGTGCTTTTTTTTGACAGCTGTCATCCGCCATCTTTAATCAATAGAGCACTGTGCTGCGGGCAATTTCGTTAGCTGTCATCCGCCATCTTTAATCTAGAGAGAACAGTGCTGCACTCTATGTGGTGGCGGTAAATTCTATGTGCTTTACAAACCTATGTGCTTTTCTGACAGCTGTCATCCGCCATCTTTAATCCAGAGAGAACAGTGCTGCCCTCTATATGGTGACGGCAAATTCCACGTGGAAACAAAGCCATGTGCAGCTGTCATCCGCCATCTTTAATCACCGTGCTGCCCGGTGGCGGCAAATTGAAAAATTCCACGTGCTCTTATTTGGAAACAAAGCCATGTGCTTTTTTGACAGCTGTCATCCGCCATCTTTAATCCAGAGAGAACAGTGCTGCCCTCTATGTGGTGGCGGCAAATTCTACGTGCTCTTGTTTGAAAACATACTCACGTGCTTTTTTGACAGCTGTCATCTGCCATCTTTGAGAACAGTGCTGCCCTCTATGTGGTGGCGGCAAATTGAAAAATTCCACGTGCTCTTGTTTGAAAACATACTCACGTGCTTTTTTGACAGCTGTCATCCGCCATCTTTGAGAACAGTGCTGCCCTCTATGTGGTGGCGGCAAATTGAAAAATTCCACGTAGAAACAAAGCCATGTGCTTTTTTGACAGCTGTCATCCACCATCTTTAATCCGGAGAGAACAGTGCTGCCCTCTATGTGGTGACGGCAAATTCCACGTAGAAACAAAGCCATGTGCAGCTGTCATCCGCCATCTTTAATCACCGTGCTGCCCGGTGACGGCAAATTCCACGTGGAAACAAAGCCATGTGCTTTTTTGACAGCTGTCATCCGCCATCTTTAATCACCGTGCTACACTCTATGTGGTGGCGACAAATTCTAAATGCTTTACAAACCCATGTGCTTTTCTGACAGAGCTGTCATCCACCATCTTTAATCACCGTGCTGCCCCGGTGATGGCAAATTCCACGTGCTCTTGTTTGGGAACAAAGCTTTTAATCCAGAGAGAACAGTGCTGCCCCGGTGGCGGTAAATTCCACGTGCTCTTGTTAGTTCGTGATTTAAAATCTAAGCTAGCTGTAAATCCCCGATTCTCGACAGATTCTTAATCCGAGTTGTCAGGAAGGGCAACCAAGAGCTTAGATACTGCTAGTTTTGCATCAGGGAGGGCGACTAGTCTTAAAAACAAATTCTTGCGATTTAAAATCTTAGTCAGGAAGGGCATCCGACCGTAAAACAATAGTTCGTGATTTAAAATCTAAGAAGTGCATCTAGCTGTAAATCCCCGATTCCCCGTGTTAGACGTTGTAAAACAGATTCTTAATCCGAGTTGTCAGGAAGGGCAGCCGGTCGTAAAACTATGAGGTTAGATACTGCTAGTTTTGCATCAGGAAGGACAACTCAACACATTCATGTGATTTAAACACATTTTTATCCCCAAGAGAATCGAACCCGAGACTACCGGGTGAGAGGCATGCATACTGTAGGCTATAGATTTGTTCTACAGTCCTCGAAGTATCGGCACAGTCATTCTGAGCGAGTTGTGTGGAATGCGCGTGTTAGCTGAAATTGTACACGTATCTTCCGGCTCGACCTTGAGCGAGGACACTGATAAGCGGCTTGTAACTCGCGAACGTCTTCTTAGCTGAGTACCATTCAAGCTCTTAAAACACAGTACTAATTAAGGTTGTAAAATATTCTGAAATAGTCCTCCTCTGTAGTGCAGTAGTTAGCTGCTACCCTCGGAGGTCCGAGTTCGATTCCTGGCTCTGCCACGGAATGTGTAGCATTTAGCCTATGTAAGTTCCTAACGTAAACTATCATGATTGTACGGAGAGGTTAAAACACACACAGTGCCTACTCCTATCGAAAGAACCTGCACGGTACCGGCATGTAGGCTTCTCCTGGTGAAGGAGCCTGCACATAGTTTAACGCCTCCTATCAACAGCCCTTACTTATTGCTAGCTTTTACACACACCCCGCCTCACACCATAGTTTTATACGACCGGTTGCCCTTCCTGACTAGGATTTTAAATCGATATCCCGACATAGCCTACTCCTACCGAAGAAGTCAGCTTAACACCTCCATCGAACAAATGAATCACCCTCAAACACTCTTCAATCATTCTCGCTACTTCGGAAGATAGCGGGTTCGAACTGGAAGCCGTAAATGTTAGGCGAGGGACCTGCGTGATCGTCATTGCATGATCTAGCTTTAGCTCAATACCTACAGGTAAGGAATACCGCGTATGTACCCTCGAGAAGTCGAGGATCGCGCGCTAACTTTCCAAGGCTCGAACTCTTAAATTCTGACACCTCGGCATCAACAGGAGGTTTGAATACGTCAGCCTGCAGGTGGGAGCTCTTGTTTGCATTCGTTCCGACTGTACCGCAGTTGTCAGCTCAGCGATTATCATATCCGCTTGGTAACAAGCAGCGAAGTGCTCACAGTTCTCTGTATGCGTTTATTACGTACACACGCATCTCCCGTCTGCAGTGAATATTCTTCTTCAGCTTAAGGTAAGGTAGAACTGTTAATTACCTTTTTTTTATTTGCAAAGCAACTTCTACGCTAGACATCTACATTCATATATGTTCTTTTCTTTTTAGGTACCGTTCGAAAGTACGCAATTTTATTCATCCGAGTAACAGTCTGCAGCACGTGCATTTTTTTAAAAAGGTATGTTTTCGAACTTTGAGTTGTAAAGATAATTAGGTTAGATGATGCACCCTACACTACATTCATATATGTTTCTTCTTTTTTAGGTACGACCAGAATATTATCATTCGAGTTTCAGGCTTGAACGCACGCATTTTATACATCCGAGTAACAGTTTGCAGCGCGAAGATTTTAAGGTATGTCTGACCTCTATTCGTTGAAACTTGGTTTCTTCTAAAACATCGTAACTTTAGTCTATTGATAAATAGTTGTTCTCTTTAATCCTCACGCTATAGACGTGGTATAATTTCAAACACGTACACATAGCTATGTCTGCCCTCAACTGGCTGAAAATTGGTTTCTTCCGAACATCGTAACTTTAAGCTAATCATAAATAGTTGTTCTCTTTAATCTACATACTATAGACGTAGTGCGTACATAGCTATGTCTGCCCTCAACTGACTGAAAATTCGTTTCTTCTAAAACATCATAACTTTAAGCTAATCATAAATAGTTGTTCTCTTTAATCTACATACTATAGACGTAGTATAATTTCAAACACGCACACATAGCTATGTCTGCCCTCAACAGGTTGAAAGTTGGTTTCTTCCGAACATCGTAACTTTAAGCTAATCATAAATAGTTGTTCTCTTTAATCAACATACTATAGACGTGGTATAATTTCAAACACGTACACATAGCTATGTCTGCCCTCAACTGGCTGAAAATTGGTTTCTTCCGAACATCGTAACTTTAAGCTAATCATAAATAGTTGTTCTCTTTAATCTACATACTATAGACGTAGTGCGTACATAGCTATGTCTGCCCTCAACTGACTGAAAATTCGTTTCTTCTAAAACATCATAACTTTAAGCTAATCATAAATAGTTGTTCTCTTTAATCTACATACTATAGACGTAGTATAATTTCAAACACGCACACATAGCTATGTCTGCCCTCAACAGGTTGAAAGTTGGTTTCTTCCGAACATCGTAACTTTAAGCTAATCATAAATAGTTGTTCTCTTTAATCAACATACTATAGACGTGGTATGATTTCAAACACGTACACATAGCTATGTCTGCCCTCAACTGACTGAAACTTGGTTTCTTCCGTAACTTTAAGCTATTGACAAATAGTTGTTCTCTTTAATCTACATACTATAGACGTAGTGCGTACATAGCTATGTCTATCCTCAACAGGCTGAAACTTGGTTTCTTCTAAAACATCGTAACTTTAAGCAATTGATAAATAGTTGTTCTCTTTAATCCTCACGCTATAGACGTGGTATAATTTCAAACACGCACACATAGCTATATCTACCCTCAACGGGCTGAAAATTGGTTTCTTCTAAAACATCGTAACTTTGAGCTATTGATAAATAGTTGCTCTCTTTAATCTACATACTATAGACGTGGTATAATTTCAAACACGCACACATAGCTATGTCCGTCCTCAACTGACTGAAACTTGGTTTCTTCCGAACATCGTAACTTTAGTCTATTGATAAATAGTTGTTCTCTTTAATCTACATACTATAGACGTAGTATAATTTCAAACACGCACACATAGCTATGTCTGCCCTCAACAGGTTGAAAGTTGGTTTCTTCCGAACATCGTAACTTTAAGCTAATCATAAATAGTTGTTCTCTTTAATCAACATACTATAGACGTGGTATAATTTCAAACACGTACACATAGCTATGTCTGCCCTCAACGGGCTGAAACTTGGTTTCTTCCGTAACTTTAAGCTAATCATAAATAGTTGTTCTCTTTAATCAACATACTATAGACGTGGTGCGTACATAGCTATGTCTGCCCTCAACGGGCTGAAACTTGGTTTCTTCCGTAACTTTAGTCTATTGATAAATAGTTGTTCTCTTTAATCTACATACTATAGACGAGGTGCGTACATAGCTATGTCTGCCCTCAACAGGCTTAAACTTGGTTTCTTCCGTAACTTTAAGCTAATCATAAATAATTGTTCTCTTCAACCTACATACTATAGACGAGGTGCGTACATAGCTATGTCCGTCCTCAACAGGCTTAAACTTGGTTTCTTCCGAACATCGTAACTTTAGTCTATTGATAAATAGTTGTTCTCTTTAATCTACATACTATAGACGTAGTATAATTTCAAACACGCACACGTAGCTATGTCTGTCCTCAACAGGTTGAAACTTGGTTTCTTCCGAACATCGTAACTTTAGTCGTTCTCTTCAATCCTCATGCTATAGGCCTAACTCACAGCCATGTCCAACCTCTATAGGTTGAACATCGTAACTTTAGGCTAATCTCTATTGGTTGTTCTCTTTTCAGAACTTGTTGCATACGCTGTTCACCTAAACACTTTATTCGAAGAAAGAGAAGACACTATGTTCCCATGCGAGCTGTGTAAGGCAATGTTCACAAGACGTGACAGCCTTGCACGCCATGTAAAAACAAAACATCATCAGCTATCTGCTTGCGACTATAACCCTACTATGTTCCCCTGCGAACAGTGTAAGGCAACGTTCGCAAGACAGGATAACCTCGCACGTCATATAAAAGCAAAACACCCTAGCATAACATCTGCTTTATGTGATGTTTGCGGGCTGTACTTCGCTAATGTAGAGCAATACCAGGCTCACTTAGCAGAGGTACATCAAATATCTACTTGCCCTCAGGTAGTAGTAGGGAAAAAGCGTGCAGCTACTGATGTAGCTGTAGAAAGTACTAGTAGTAAAAAACCTAGGAAAAATGAACTTCAAACTATTCACTGCGAGCACTGTAACACTGATGTACCATCTTCGCATTTTCAGGGACACTTACGGAGTAATGCGCATAAAAATAATGCGTGTAGAAGTGGTAGTAACGCAAACATCGAGGAAATTAATACAGCATTTAAAAGTAGGATTGCTAGTTACCGAATTCGCACCAGTCAAAAGTTTCAGAGCACTTCAAACTTTTTAAATTGCGTTCAACCGGATGTACAACAGCTTCTTGCTAAATCTTTGTCCAATCATAGTTTATTTAAAGTTAATTTTGAACTTTTCGCCTTGTACATTAAAAGCACGGATGAATCCGAAATAACGGACATTAAATCATTTAATACGAAGAATTTTGTCATAAGTGAGTCGACTAATTTTGGTGATGTACTTAGGGATGTCTCTAACATTATTTCAACTAAGAGCGAGGGATTTCAGGAAAAGGAATCAGGGTGGGCTTTAGTTGAGATAATGTATCTAGAAGTTAACATCAATAAGTACAATCCCATGCGAGGTTCATCGTACATCGAGCTGCCGACATGGATTCAACAAAGAAAAGCTGTTGTAAACATCCAAAACAATGACGAAGCATGTTTCGCATGGGCGGTGATGTCGGCTTTAAATCCTGCGAAATCAGACGTAGCTAAGAGAACATCATCCTATCCACACTATTCAACGCAGCTAAATTTCGATAGTATAGAATTTCCCGTACAGTTAAAGGATATTAAGCGCTTTGAGGAACTAAATAACATTAGTATCAATGTGTATGGTGTAGAGAAAAAGTCCGTAGTAGGTCCTCTGTATTATACATGTCATAAGAAGAGTACTCACGTTAAGTTACTCTATATTGAAAACAGTGAGAATAGCCACTTTTGCTGGATTAAAAATCTGAGTAGACTTGTTGGCAGTCAGTTATCCAAAGAAAGGTGTAAAAAGTGGCTATGTGATGGATGCTTGCAGTATTTCAGAAATGAAGATCAGTTAACGAAGCATTCCAAGAATGACTGCAATCATGTACGTACAGAGATACCTACTACAGGCAATAATGTTTTAAAATTTACAAATTTTCACAAGCAGATGTGGGTACCGTTCGTGATTTATGCAGACTTTGAAGCCATCCTCACGCCATGCAACACATGCTCACCTAATCCTGACAACTCTTTCACTAATACTACGCACATGCATGTCCCGTATAGCTTCGCGTATTACATCAAGTGTAGTTACGATAGTACGCTTAACAAGTTAGAGCTGTATCGAGGACATGATGCTGCTAAAGTATTTTTAGAAAGACTTGAAAGTGATGCAGTTCGTCTCGGTCGTATTCTGAATAGTAATATTCCTATGAAGCCACTCACCGAAATTCAGTTAAATGATCATGAACGTGCTACAAAGTGTAGCATTTGTGATGGGGAATTTTCCGAAAATGACCCGAAAGTTTTTGATCATGATCATTTAACTGGTTTCTACAGATGTGCCGCTCATTATAGCTGTAATCTTAAGTATAGAGTTCCTAAATTTATCCCTGTAATTTTTCATAACTTATCTGGTTACGACTCTCATTTCATCATTTCACAATTTGGAGCTTCGGATGAAAAAGTAGATATAATCCCTCAGAATAAAGAGCGGTACATTGCGTTTGCAAAGTCTGTAAAAGTAGATGCTGAGCATTCTATAAAACTGAGATTCCTTGACTCGTTTCGCTTTATGGCGAGTAGCCTCGATAAACTTTCTAGTCATTTACAGCCTGAACAATTTACAGAAATTCGACGCGTTTTCCCTGAAGAAGCGCAGTTTAATTTACTTCGGCGTAAGGGTGTTTTTTGTTATGAATATCTCGACTGCTTAGACCGCCTCGAAGAACGTGCCTTACCATCGAAACAATCCTTTTACAGCTCGCTGAATTCAGCAGATATTAGTGATGATGACTATTTACATGCGCAACATATCTGGGAGCAGTTCCACATTCAAACGCTGGGTGAATACTCTGATTTATATTTAAAGACAGATGTACTTTTGTTAGCTGATGTTTTTGAAAATTTTCGCTGTGTTTGCATGAACACCTACAGCCTTGACCCATGTCAGTATTTTACTGCACCTGGGTTAAGTTGGGACGCGATGTTAAAATACACGCGTGTGAATTTGGAACTGCTGTCCGATATCGATATGGTGCACTTTATAAAAGCATCCATTCGAGGCGGTCTGAGTCAGTGCAGCGGCCGGTATTCGAGTGCTAATAATAAGTACATGCCGAGTTTCGATTCCAGTCAGGAATCTCGGTATATCGTTTACCTCGATGCTAATAATCAGTATGGGTGGGCGATGAGTCAGCATCTACCGGTGAGTGGTTTCCGCTGGCTGACGCAGTGCGAAATTGATGCTTTACAGCTACACGCCCTAGGTGATGAAGCTGATAAAGGTTATTTCCTCGAAGTTGACTTACAGTATCCTAAAGAGTTACACACTTCTCATAATGACCTACCGTTCTGCCCTGAAAATATGAAGTCCCCGTACATTGCATCAACGACGAAAATGCTCATTGCTAATTTATGCGATAAATCTAAGTATATCATTCATTACCGAAATTTAAAACAGTGTTTGCAGCATGGTTTGAAGTTATCCAAAATTCATCGCGTACTAGAATTTAATCAGTCACCGTGGCTAAAGCCATATATCGATCTGAACAATAATTTAAGAACGAATGCGGTTAACGAGTTTGAAAAAGATTTCTACAAGCTCATGAATAACAGTGTGTTTGGTAAGACTATGGAGAATGTTGACAAACGCGTTGATGTAAAATTGATTACAAACTGGGATAATATTAAGAAAAGGTATGGTGCTAACTATTTAATAAGTAAACCAAATTTCCACAGCTGTACCATCATACATGAGAATTTAGTTATTATACAGATGAATCGTGTCAAGGTTAAGTATGACAAACCTACCTACGTCGGCTTCACAGTACTTGAATTGGCTAAAACACTCATGTATGAATTCCATTACGATTATATGATGAAGAAGTACGCGCATAATGCGCAATTGCTCTACACAGATACCGATTCGTTTATTTATCAAATCAAAACTGATGACTATTACAATGATATAAAGCCTGACTTGGGTAGGTTTGATACGAGTAACTATCCTGCAGATAATCAATATCATCTGCCGCTAGTGAACAAAAAGGTTCTAGGTAAAATGAAAGATGAATGTGCTGGGAATATTATCGATTCATTTGTAGGTACTAAATCCAAGTCATATTGCATAAAACTCTTAAATGAATTACAAATAAAGAGATTGAAGGGGGTTAAAAAGAATGTCGTTCAGAATCAGCTAAGTTTTGAAAACTATAACAATTGCATTAAAAGTAATCCACCTGTTTTGCATAAGCAAATGTCTGTCATTAGAAGCAAGAAGCACCAGTTGTACACTCATTTAATTAGTAAGGTAGCCCTTAATAGCGATGATTGTAAACGGTTTGTCATTCCAAATTCTACCAACACGCTAGCCTGGGGGCATAGTAGTATTGATAAGTACTACTTTACATAAACATTATGCTAGAGGTGTGTGTACTTACGTTACGCTGTCTTACATCACAATTCGGGAGAGGAACGCTGGTACGTCAAGTCTAAACTTGTACATTCAAGAATTGCATCGAGAAGTACGCTAGGGTGAAATGATTCGAGATAAAACTTGTACATACAAGATGTAAATAAATAATGTAGAATTGGCATATTCTTTTATTTTAGGTTAGGTATCACCTTCCTCCCGCTCCTTACTTGCAGGATAGAGTTTTTGTTTATTACTCATAGAAGAAAGAAGGTGATGAGCAGTTTCGTGAGTATAGTTCGGTAAGTATCTCGAGAGCAGAATTTTTTTTTTTTTGTCAAAAAAGCACATAGCTTTGTAAAGCACGTAGAATTTGCCACCACCGGGGCAGCACGGTGATTAAAGATGGTGGATGACAGCTCTGTCAGAAAAGCACATGGGTTTGTAAAGCATTTAGAATTTGTCGCCACCACATAGAGTGTAGCACGGTGATTAAAGATGGCGGATGACAGCTGTCAAAAAAGCACATGGCTTTGTTTCCACGTGGAATTTGCCGTCACCGGGCAGCACGGTGATTAAAGATGGCGGATGACAGCTGCACATGGCTTTGTTTCTACGTGGAATTTGCCGTCACCGGGCAGCACGGTGATTAAAGATGGTGGATGACAGCTGTCAAAAAAGCACATGAGTATGTTTTCAAACAAGAGCACGTGGAATTTTTCAATTTGCCGCCACCACATAGAGGGCAGCACTGTTCTCAAAGATGGCGGATGACAGCTGTCAAAAAAGCACGTGAGTATGTTTTCAAACAAGAGCACGTGGAATTTTTCAATTTGCCGCCACCACATAGAGGGCAGCACTGTTCTCAAAGATGGCAGATGACAGCTGTCAAAAAAGCACGTGAGTATGTTTTCAAACAAGAGCACGTAGAATTTGCCGCCACCACATAGAGGGCAGCACTGTTCTCTCTGGATTAAAGATGGCGGATGACAGCTGTCAAAAAAGCACATGGCTTTGTTTCCAAATAAGAGCACGTGGAATTTTTCAATTTGCCGCCACCGGGCAGCACGGTGATTAAAGATGGCGGATGACAGCTGCACATGGCTTTGTTTCCACGTGGAATTTGCCGTCACCATATAGAGGGCAGCACTGTTCTCTCTGGATTAAAGATGGCGGATGACAGCTGTCAGAAAAGCACATAGGTTTGTAAAGCACATAGAATTTACCGCCACCACATAGAGTGCAGCACTGTTCTCTCTAGATTAAAGATGGCGGATGACAGCTAACGAAATTGCCCGCAGCACAGTGCTCTATTGATTAAAGATGGCGGATGACAGCTGTCAAAAAAAAGCACGCGGCTTTGTTTCCCAACAAGAGCACATAGAATTTTTCAAATTGCCGCCACCACATTTCAAAGGTATCTAGCTAAAGAGTACAGCACTGTGCTCTGTTGATTAAAGATGGTGGATGGTAGCTGTCAAAAAAAGCACGTGGGTTTGTTTCCAAACAAGAGCACGTGGAATTTGCCGTCACCACATAGAGGGCAGCACGGTGCTCTCTTGATTAAAGATGGCTGCTGTCACGTGGAATTGTCTGCTACCACAGGTATCTAGCTAAAGAGGGCAGCACTGAGGTTTGCGATGCAATATGGCTGCTGTCAAAAAAGCATTTTTCAAATTATCCGCCACCACATTTCAAAGGTAAGTAGCTAAAGAGGACAGCACTGTGCTCAAAGATGGCGGATGACAGCTGCACGTGGCTTTGTTTACCTCGCGCTAGTTAGGTTAAGTTGGTAGCACTAAGGTTTAGACCCGTCAAGATGGCAGCACTGTCGATGACAGGTGACGAATTTTGCAGCTACTGCGATATAGAGGGCAGCACAGTGCTTTGTGGTTTAAAGATGGCGGATGACAGCTGTCAAAACAGCACGTGGCTGTCAAAAAGCACGTGGCTTTGTTTACCTCGCGCTAGTGAGGTTAAGTTGGTACCACTAAGGTTTAGGTCCATCAAGATAGCAGTACTGAGGTTTGCGATGCGTTGTTGTCTGTCAAAAAGCACGTGGCTTTGTTTACAAATCTGTCAAAAAGCACGTGGCTGTCAAAAAACACGTGGCTTTGTTTACCTCATGCTAGTTAGGTTAAGTTGGCACTACTGAGGTTTAGGCCCGTCATGATGGCAGTACTGAGGTTAGCGATGCGTTGTTGTCGATGACAGCTGTCAAAAAGCACGTGGCTTTGTTTACAAATTCAAATTTCGCGCTAGTTAGGTTAAGTTGGCAGTACTGTCGCGCTAGTTAGGTTAAGTTGGCAGTACTGGAAGAGGCCTCTGGCTGAGGTGGAGGTGGCCACTGGGAGCCGGAGGTGGCGGTGGCCGCAGAATCCCTGTATTATACTACTCTGATCGCTAAGAAGGAATTTGATGTCATGCTTCTGGAAAGCACAACACGACGCCCTGAGGGTCCTTCGTCGTCTCCACTCCATTTGGTACCTAAGAAGGACGAAGAATGGCGTACCTGAAGAGGTTATCACGCTTCAAACTCACGGAATATTACCGACAGGTATTCACCTCGGCATCTTCATGATTTCAGTCACCACCTCCGCGGATGCAATGTTTTCTCCGTTACCGATCTAGTGAAGACCTACACCCAAATTCCAGTGAATCCAAGTGTCATTCCAAAGACCGCAAATACAACGCCATTCGGACTCTTAGATTTTCCTTTCATGACATTCGTACTGTGCAATTCTGGTCAAATATTTCAGACATTCGTGGACGAAGGGCTCACTATCTGGTCTGGATTTCATATTTGCGTATGTCGACGATATCTTGGTCTTTTCGAAGAGTCCCGAAGAACACGGGCGCCACCTGCGACCTCTCTTCCACCGCCTCTCTGAGCATGGTACCCTAATCAACGCTACCAAGAGTGTCTTAGCAACTCCGAGCCTCACCATTCTCGGATAAGAAGTCTCCACCGCAGGTTCAAAGCCACTGCCGGAACGTTTCATAGCTCTGAAGTATTTTCCTATACCGAAAACTGCTCGTGATCACCGACGTCTCTTGGAAGTGATCAATTTCTACCGTCGGTTCCTTCTCTCCACATAGCAGTAGGCCTACTAGGCTCCACTCCACGCAGCTGTATCGAGTTTGCGCGCTTTCAATCAGTAACCTGGACACCAGGAATGGAAAGTATCTTCACCAAGTCTAAAGGAAGCCATGCTCAAGCCATCCTCCTAGCGCATCCCGATCCGTAAGCACCATTAGGGTTGTTCACAAATGCATCCAACAACGCTATTGGAGTTAGCCTCAGCAATACGTAGACGACACCTGGCAGCCCCTAGCCTTCTTCTCTAAGAACTGTTGCTGAAGCAAACAGAATAGTTAGCCTACTACCGGGAGTTACTTGTAGTTTATGAAGCGTTCCAGCACTTCAGATACATTTTGGAAGCCCAAAAGCTCACCACTTATACAGACCACAAGCCCCTAACTTATGCATTCAATCAGTCACTAACGATCAGCATTTAGGGCAGTCGTCCAGGTGGCAGATTCCAACAACGTCGTGACAAACTTCCTCCTGTGCAGCTGAACCAATCATCGTTCATCGCTCAATTCACAACGGAAATTCAGCGCATTGAAGGCTCCTCCAGCGTTGTCGCAGATGCATTTTCTCTCGTCAACGGAATTTCCAGTAGCACCTTGAACTTCTGCGGTTTGGTATGATCAGAGAAAGGTGATGCAGAACTACTTGATCTGCTGAACCGTGAATTAGCACTTCGATTATAGCAAGTCCGGATCCCAGGAACCAACATCACTTTGTTCTGCGACACTTCAACGTGTTAACCCAGACCATTTATTGCCTCACCTTTTCGCAAGCAACAGTTTACCTCTCTTCACTGTCTACGACATCTTAGTGCCAGAGCGATGGACGTTTAGCACCAGAACGCTTCGTATGGCCCCAGATGTAAAGAGACTGCTGTGCATGAGGGCGAGTCTGCAAGTCATGCCAATGCTTGAGGGTCACGTGCCATATCAACGCTCCAATTGGCAACTTTACCTTACCGTCTTCTCTCTTCCAACACGTTCATCTGGAGGTCACTGGTCCACTCCCTCCTACTGGAAATTACCAATACTGTCTGACAGCAGTGGACCGATTCACCCACTGGCCAGATACCTGGACACTGGAAAACAAAATATCAGTAGACGTCGTAGAAGCTTTTGTAGTATGCTGGATCTCTCGCTCTGTAACTCTACACCGTATCACGACCGACAAAGGCGCGAAGTTCGAGTCCCCGTTGTTCCGAAACGTGAGGATTCTCAAAAGATCCTCACGATCCCGAACAAACAGCTGGCATCCGTGTTCCATTGGCATAGTAAAACGTTTCAACCGTACACTCATGGTATCTGCCGTATACCATCCTCATACATCTTGGTCCAAGCCTTACCAGTTGTCTTGTTTGGGATCTGAAGTACACATAAAGAAGATCTTAGTGCTTCCTCGGCAGAGCTAGTCTACGGAGAACCAATTCGACTTCAGGGAGAAATCCTGTGTGCGATGACAGACAATGGCCTCGAGGACACTTCGTAGTTAGAGTGCGCCAAACAATGAGTCGACTGCATCCTTTGCCAGCATCATGACATGATCAACGCTCTGCCTTCATCTACAGGGACTTGGACACTATCAATCACGTTTGTCTACATAATAATACGGTCCACGTTGCCCTACAGCCGCCATACACCGGCCCACATCGAGTGTTAGACCTGTGCAGGCACGAGACAAAAGCCGCCCGCATCAGCATTGATCGGATAAAAACTGACTTCCTCCTGGCTGGTAACACATCCTTACCCATACAAAATGCCACTCAGGATCATCGCATCAGCCCAGAGAACACACTCCACGATGACACAGCCCCATTATCACCGACACCTAAACAAGCTTCACCATCCTGCGACAAGCGATCTACAACTCGCTCCGGCCGTAGGAATAGGTCCCCAGACTACGTTTAGCCGTGACTACCTAGACTTCGTGGGGGGGCTGGCGTGGTGAAACCACGTCATCCCTGCGCCCCAGGCACCTAGAGGCTGCCAATCAACGGCCACAGGGGTGGAAAGAAAGCCTCGCCGGGAGACGAAACGACATCCCTCCATCCGAATGTAGCAATGTGCAGCACTTCACAACCAGCCAGCATGAGGAGATAAAGAAAGTAACCGTGCCAATACAACCCCAGAAAATGAGCCAGCTTACCACAGCAAGTGATCTCACCGTACGTATCGTGTTTTGTCCATGCCTGTGTTGTAATATACCATGCGGAATAAATGTATCTTAGTAAATAGTGTCGTGCTTACTGTAGCTATTAAGTTAAGTTGAGTAATCCCCACAATTATGTGCATCTTCTGTTAAATCTGACATCCTTCTACGATGTTTTTGGTATCGTGACATCTTGCGTTTTGTTTTACATGACTGTGTTCATGGTCACCGTTGTGCTGCTCGGAGTTGTTCACTTTCTCCATTTTTAAGGAAGACGTAAGTTTGATTGCTTATTAACTAAGAGTTACTCGGTCTCATATTTGGCGGCTACCTACGTGAATTGCATAGACTTGAGGTGCAAACTTTTCTGATAGTTTGGAACTACGAAAGTTTGATTGCTTATTAACTCAAGAGTTACTCGGTCTCATATTTGGCGGCTACCTACGTGAATTGCATAGACTTAAGGTGCAAACTTTTCTGATAGTTTGGAACTACGACACCTAGGCTCGTTGTTTGGAACCATATTATATGGACGCATTTGTTACAACTCTATTTCTTATTGGTTATTTTCAAGGGGACATAGGCAAACACCAGGTATATTCCAAACATGATTCAACCAGTTGTCATTCTTGTACTTGGATATCGCTCTTTCACCTGCTGTCCGTGATTTACAATATACTTTACAAGATGTTCAACAAATTTCCTTGTTGGGGCGATCATCAATATATGACACGACAGTTCATTGTGTGAAGTGTTCCGTCAGATTACCTCGAAATTTTTCAGGATGTGATGAACAGGTGCAAAACGCGTGGAATAATGTACACTCCACTGTGGTGCGTTGTATACACGTTTATTGATGCACACATCCTGCACCGTGGGACCCGTGCATGTACTGAAGTGTATACGTAATAATTTACTATAACTGACGTACTTCAGCTGAAAGTGAAATCTTGGTCAAATTGAAATCTACGCTCAAGATGTCGTAATATTTTTTCCAGAAGTGTCTTAATAATGTCGAATATGCAGAGCAAGAGTCATAGAACTCATTTTTATCAAGGGAAGAAAATATTTGGGACGTACATGAAGTCCCCATACATGGTTCCCAACCAATGCTTAGTATTAAGTTGATCGTTGAAAATGACGGCATTTCATGGATATAAGTTGGATATGGGTTATGTGAGAGTGATTTTTGAATCGCGCTTGAATGGAGTGAGTTACTGGTGAACCTGCTTCATAAAGTCTAGCCAGGTCATCATGTGAAGCATCACTACCCATATGATTGAACTATGGGGCAAGGAGTAGAGTTCACCTGTGATTCATGTCTGAAAAACGAGGACATTATTTCCTTAACGAGGTTATGAAGGCGTATTTGAGGGTAAATTCTTACATAACCCCAGACGACACGTTAAAAAGTACTATGTGTAAAGTTTGGACAGACCTGGATATCTCGATCACAATGATTAAGTGATGATGTTAGACAGGTCTTACATCTACTATCACTGTATCAAAGATAATATCAATTTGTAGAAGATTTTAAATGTAAATGATAATCAAGGACAGCTTTGGAGGAAATATAATCGATCTGGATAACGATTATCCAACACCATCTTTACTTCAAGAAATATTTCATTGACAGTTTACATTGTGCCATATAATTTATGTTCCTGAATTCTGGTGAACAATAACCCCGTACGTATATTGTTTCGAAATGGACCAATTGTACTATCTCATTTATTATAGTATATTGACCTAAAATCCTCTTTTCAGGCATCTGAACAACGTCAACAAAACAAGTTCTTCAGAAAAATTGAAGATGTTGGAGTAGCATTTGGACATCATTCCTTTCAGACTTCTTTCCTTACTCCCAGTATTTGAAGCATTTGTCATTTACCGGAAGACGTTAAAGGCTATTGAAAATTTATAAGAAAGGAAGTTGTGCGATTTTTCTTTCTTTTTCCTTTGAAAATCAGGTATTGTTTTCCAAATTGTCCGTTATATAAACGTAAGATATGCCTTTACTTTCAGGTTATAAGAATTTAAATTATACATTTATCTCCATAAGACTTATTTGTATGAGATAAGTGACAATATAGATTTCTATCTGTTTACTCATAGGAATAAGAAATTATCGCTTACCACAAAGTCCTTCAGTCCGGCCCCCAGAAGAGTGTGATGATAGCCTCACGGTGAACTGATAGTTGTAGAAAAAGTAAGATACTTCAAGTTGTAAAGGTACAATAAGTGCAGTCACTTTTGTTCCTGGTATTTTATTCAATCGTAACCAAGGACCAACAGATGAGAAATCAGTTACAGGACTTCCATCAACGTACACTTCAAGCTGTAAAGGTAGATACATTGCACAATCAATATGAATTTTATCATACTTATTTTAGTATATTATTGAACTTCAGGAATCGAACCTGTGATGAATACTGTTGTCATTAGCAATTGTTGATGAAATGAAATTTAGTAATTGTCATCGTCACATAATGGAAATCAATATTCACAATATAAATCACAGGTAATGAACTTGACTTTAATGTATTAGTTACGAATTCAAAGGAAAGGGGTACTTCTGTCTTTAAAAGTTTTCTACAAACCTGAGAGGCGCTGCGCTTCATAGACACTGTATGTTCTTGGTAGTTTATTGAAACAGCCTGAGTACAGGTGGAAGATGGTTCATCTGGACACTGCTTATTCGAGACTAGCACCTGGAAGTAAAGAATACTAATCAATTTTTGCCTTTGCTGTTTTAGAGCACAGTAAGCTATTAGAAGCTAGAGTTGAATTGGAATGAATAGCTGTAGAAGAGAAGAGAAGAGAAGAGAAGAGAAGAGAAGAGAAGAGAAGAGAAGAGAAGAGTCCGTGTTTAATTACCAAGAGTTGAAATACATCCCATGTAATCCTAACCCAAATATTGATATTATATCCTTAAAGATTTTCAGTGTGTTGAAAATAATAAGTATAACACGTGTAATAGTTTAACATACCTGTAAAAGAAGCACATACTAATAAAGAATAACGTGTTTCGTTCTACAAGAACACCCTAAGATTCTATAAAATCGCTTGAAAATATGCCTATATATGTACAATATTGTTTTCGTTGTGTAAAATTGCCCTTGATTGTGAATTGGTTATGTTATGAACAAAGGAGTCAAATTATGATTGCAGTAGTCCCCCCTGTCAACTTAGTAACTATGAGAAAGTATTCTCTACTTAATTTTAGCTGTTGGTTGTCCGTTATGTCCAGCGATGTTTGGACTAAGGCCAGTTCCTTTGTTCCGGTCGTGGTAGCTATGTTTTGCAATGAGGGGAATGCTGTAGACGATAACTCAGTTCAGCAGAGAAAGGGAGGCGAAGTGCTGCTTGGTCATCTCATTATTGTCATGTTGTGCATTAGAGAGTGGTGGGTCATTTTGATTAAATAAACGTGCGGAGTTGAATTAAGGAGTATCTTGTAAGATATTAATTTTAGTGATAAATAAAAACCTACTGCAACGTCTCGAGTGGAGAGATAGTTGCCAGAATTCAAGATATTCGAGACGCTTAGTGTCAGAGTAGCCACTTGTGGGATTCTTTAAAGAGTTATATAAAATACTGTGAAAAAGGTGTCAAGAACTTGGTTTGCTACGTAGGGGGTGAGGGGAAAAGTGCAAGGCGGTAACTTTGTTCAAAGGGTAGGGGAGAAGAAGTGCTAACGTGGTTATATTCTTATTAATGAAACACCGTTTGTTTCATCGATCTAATTAAATCTACGAGGGCTGTAAGTAAAGTAGTGGCAATATTGATAGAACACAACATTTAATGAACTAACAAGTACAACTGCATTATATTCTTCGAATGTAGTCATCCGCATAGTCTATTACCCTTTGCCAAACGTCGGGAGGCTGTTGGAGATCGTTGGCAAGGCGTTATATCTTATGACAGTGACGGGGTGCCCTACTGCGTGGAGTACAGATGGCACGTCAGGAAATTCACGACCTGGGAGGGGTTCCTTCAACTTCGGAAACAAGTCGAAGTCACAAGGACTCATGCCTGGTGAGTACGGAGGGTGTTTTAAGACCCACCAATGCCACCGTTGCAATAAGATTTTGATATTGTTTGCGACATGACATGCAACGCGATAGGGCGATCTTCTCGCAATAAACGTGGACGTTTGTGCCGCATAGCCGGGCGCAGATGTCGCTCCAGAAGTCGGCAATATTAGTCACTGTTGACGGTTTGTCCCTCAGGCACAGCATTCGTAAGAATAACATCCTCGTAGTCGCATGCCACAATCAGCAAAAGCTTCATCCGAATGGGTTCGTCTCGAAATTTCTGTGGACGTAGCGTACCTGGGTGACGTCATTCATTCGATTGACGCTTTAATTCAGGCTCGTAGGCTGGTGCCTACATCTATCAATGGCGACGAAACGCTGCAGAAATGCGTCACCTTCGTTGAGGTATCTGTCCAAGTGGATGAAAGCCAGTGCACACCGGTGCCATTTCTGTACGTCGGTGAGTTGATATGGAATCCAACGGAAAGCAATTTTCTTCGTGTTAAGACATTTCATTGGTATGTGCTACACCGTTTGATGACTGAGACCAACTTCTACGGATAATTCCCGGGATAGTCCACGGTCTATTGAAACGAGACCACTGACAATGCCAATCTGATCTTGAGGAATGGACGGCCGAACGATGCGGTGCAAATCTGCAGTCTCATTTCTACCCGCACGAAACGCCTTGACCCACCGTACAACCGTCCTGTACGGTAATGAATTCTTGCCAAATCCTTCGCGTAATCATGGATGATATACTGATGTATTTTTGCAACGGGCAACCTCGATTTTAATCCACGAATGCCGATCACCTTTTGAAAATATGCTTTTGATGTAGAGCGGTGAAATTTACATTGTTCACTTCATTACCACACAGCAACAACACTCCCAACTGGATTCCCGTCAAATGCACACTACACATTGGCAACAGCACTACCTGACCCCTCACATATCCTATTTGCGCATGCCCGATCTCCTGGACTACGTTGCTGCTACTTTATTTACAGCCCTCCTAGTATGGTCCAATTTTTACACTCACGTACAGACACATAATTATATTAGAGAATGGAAGAGAACATTTCCCTATTGAATGGTTATTTACAAAATCTCTGTACTCCTCACATCAGGTTTTCCGGCTCATCGGTATTATCTGATAATAATAATACTGAAGGACAGCTCACCTTTGACTTGGCTCGCACTACTGGACATTCCTCACAGTAGTTTCACACACACACACACACACACACACACACACACACACACACACACACACACGTGTTAGAGCATATAGTCTGTTAGCGGTCACGAGGCACGATGACTGTGGTTTCGCTCGACTCCAAATGGGTCCAGGAAATCGCACAATCAAAACACACGACTCAAATATCTCACAGTGAACGTGGCCGCTCTACACAGTGGACTACTGAGCACGTATTAGCAATAACACAACACCACTAACCAACAGCGACTACACTTTAACATTACTCTTCGTCGTACTCACTCCAACAACAACTCTGATGACGGCCACACTACCGCTATCCAACTTCACAGCTGACACTGGAATTTAAGAGACGAGATTCTCTTCCTTACAGAGGTATACAACCACAATGGGTCGTTCTCATGATTTCCGGTTGAGTAGTGTACTCGTAGATGGCGATCGCATTCACTCTGGGCTTCCATCCAGTGGTAATGACTCCAGTTTCCATCGAACTCTGTGGTGGTCCTTCGGCAGAGAACTTCGTGTTCGCCCTCCTGCTACGAGCAGACCTTGCAATCTTCTGGATAAAGTCTTCAGGCAGAGCGTTGACCTGCGGAACAAGCTTTATCTCATGGAGACCATCCTCGATCTTTCTCAGCCCTTCTTCCACCTTTTCTGAGCTTCCATCTTCGTCCCCGTCATCTTCTCGCTTTCTTCCATCTTCTGGTCGTCTTCCACCCTCCTCTGGCTGATTTCCGCTTCCTTCTGGCCCTCATCCGTCTTCTTCTGGTGGTCTTTCATCTTCGTCTAGTCGACTTCCTACTTCTTCTGGCCATCACCCATCTTCTTCTCGCCTGCTTCTGTCTTCTACTGGCCGTTTTCCACCTTCCTCTGCCTTCCTACTATCCTCGTCTAGTAGCCTTCTCTCATCTTGTTTGTCATCTCCTTGTGGTTTTCTTTCATCTTGTTCATCAACTCCAAGAGTGAATTAAATTGAGCCTCCATTTCTGTGTGGCTTCTGGTCTCAATTGGGAACATGCATCATTTTCAAAAATATTTTTTTTGAAAAGTACACCAATGAAATAGTACGTAAACGTATTACATTGTGGTATGTTGCCTTGTTTTATACGATTAAAAAAATATTTAATAGTGCCTTTCCGCAAGGCGAGTGAAACGGCCTCTGACGTAAGCGGCGCGCTGTGACGTCACGATCCAGTACCGCATGGAGCTCTACCAGCCGTTGTGCATCAGCCGTTGCTAAAAGCCGATTGTTTATTACTCATGATCGCGAATAACTTCGAAATGACAGAAGAAAGGTTCAAAACAGCACAGTCAGACAATCTACCATGTGTAGATGTCATCATTCTTGAAAAATGTGACTTTTGTGGCCGCAGAAATTAGCGGATAACAAGCAAGTTTGTAAGTGGCGTCTTTTATATACGTGCAATATACTGTAACCCATAGTATTAGGATAACAACGAACCTAGATAGATATCACATCACTTTCAACATTTCCTTCTAGACTGATTCCCCTATTAAAGAATAACATTACATTTTCGGGCTTTCAGCATTAGTAAAGTAAGAAATCGGATTTCAGCACTAACATAAACATATAGGTAGCATTATAGTACTAGTCCGCTTCTGTGATGTAGTGGTTAATGTGTGCCACTCCCGGAGGCCCGGTTTCGATTCCCGACTCTGCCATGAAAGTTGAAAACAAATAGTACGAGGGTTGGAACGGGGTCTACTCAGCCTCGGGAGGTCAACTTAGTAGAAGGGTTTCGAATCGCACCTCAGCCATCCTCGAAGTGGTTTTTCGTATTTTCCTACTTCTCCTCCAGGCACCTAAGGCCACGGCCGTTTCCTTCCCTCTTCCTTGTCTATCCCTTCCGATCCTCCCATCCTCCAACAAGGCCCCTGTTGAGCATAACAGGTGAGGCCGCCTGGGCGAGGTAATGGCCCTCCTCACCAGTTTCATCACCATACTCAAAGTCTCACGTTCCAGGACACTGCCCTTGAAGTGGTAGGGGTGAAATCCCTCGCTGAGTCCGAGAGAAAACCAACCCTGAAGGATAAACTGATTAAGAAAGAAAGAAAGAAGGAAAGAAAGAAAGAAAGATCATAGTACTGTAGGTCTATAACCTATCATTTCTGAAAAAATATATATTTATGGTTGGGGCAACTGGTCTACCCACTTCCGGGGCCCATGAAAGAGAATTAAATATCTTTGTGGAGGGAAAAAGTTAAACATGATAAAGATAAATATGACTTCATCTAGTTTTCACAAGTTGGGCTGAGTGGTTCAGACGGTTGAGGTGCTGGCCTTCTGACCCCAACTTGGCAGGTTCGATCCTGGTTGAGTCCGGTGGTAGTTGAAGGTGCTCAAATACGTCAGCCTCGTATCGGTAGATTTACTGGCACGTAAAAGAACTCCTTCAGGACTAAATTCCTGCACATCGGCGTCTCCGAAAATCGTAGAAGTAGTTAGCGGGGCGTGAAGCCAATAACATTAATTACATTTGGCTTTTAACAAGCTGAGCATATCAGGAAAGAAAAGTGTCCTGGTGACATTTTAGTCGCTCAATACAGGAATGTCTTTGGGTGCTGTGACTTTTACTTTTTTTGTTTTTTTGTTTTTGCTGTTTGCTTTACGTCACACCGTCACATATAGGTCTTATGGCGACGATGGGACAGGAAAGGCCTAGGAATGGGAACAAAGCGGCCGTGGCCTTAGGTACAGCCTCAGCATTTGCCTGGTGTGAAAATGGGAAACCACGGAAAACCATCTTCAGGGCTGCCAGCAGTGGGGTTCAAAACCTTCTATCTCCCTGATGCGAGCTCACAGCTGCGCGCTCCTAACCGCACGGCCAACTCGCGCGGTATTTTTACCCTTCGGTTTATTGACTTGGCTTGTATAACCTAAAACTTAGGCTAAGTTGGATAATATTTTAAACACCTACATCACTATTTTCACCTGTGTGCAATTATGGTATTTATTTCATTAATATTATGATAATTATTATTATAATTGAGCATTGTTAACTTATAAGACCCCAACAAACAAGCATTGGTTTTGTGTAGAGTTATACATTTGTTAAATTCACGTTGTTTCCTTTCATGATGTACACGCCTATTCTTTGTTACATTATAGAGTATTTAGATATAGCCTAAATTTCTTTACCAATTAAGCTCATTAATAAAGACATACATAACTGTCCCATGCCAAGATATATTGGTAGAATTAGAGCTGTCAAAATGGTTCATAACCCCTTTGATTTATTATCTTGACATGGATCACCCAAAACATAGGTTAGGTTTGGAGAATACTTTAATAATCAGCATTATTTAATGCACTGTTTATTACTTTCATATTCCAAGATGTAATTGAAGCATTTAAATAAAGCATCATACATTAAAATTTAAAGTTTTACCACTAGAACAGCGGACATGGAAAAGTGATTTGAAAATTCAAACAAATTCATCTTACGTTAAAATCTTCAAAAAAATAAACTGTAGACTTTCCCGATATATCACCAGCATTTCTCCGGCTCGCCAAAATCCATTTCTCCCTAGTTTTAGCGTCTTTGGAACATGTATAAACAATTTGTTTGGCATGGTATGCGATGTGCTATTGCACATCGGAACTCTACACCATTTATAAGTTTTCTGCCTCACTGTCTGCGCAGGATTCATTTTAAGTCTAAAATATACCACTCAGATTATTATCCGATGTATAGACCTCGAATTTAATCATACTAGACACTAACGTAAAGTAGAAATACGCGAAGTGTATCCTGCTTCTCACAGCGCACTATGTGTTATTTCGTCTGCTAATTCAGTCAACCTGTACGATGACGTCAGACCAATGAGATCGCGTACTTGCGTGACGTGACATTTTCGTAGATTTTTATCATGTTTGGAGTTATTATTTGTACATTCTGATCACATTTTTGAATTCTGCATGAAATTTTGAATCAGATTAGCATATTTTTAATTAAAACCCCGGATCATGCATGTTCCCTATTGGAATGCAGTAAATTACCACAAGAGGAGACCTAAAGATTTATATAAGTGTGTACTCGCTATACACATAAGTTCTGGAATGTGCAGTATCTGTTCCACTGATACACACTGATTATAATGATGTGCCACATATGGGCTCTATTCTGATTTCTGAAAACACTTTTATGAGGAATAAATCTTCTACTGTTTCATCGATCTGTTTTAATGCAGGATGACACATTTAGTACACACACAGGATCATGTTCGAGAATGGATAAAAACAGTTCTCTAATTAGTGACTATATACACAGTCTCTGTTCTCCTCACAGCAGACAGTCAGGCTCGCTGGCATTACCTGAGGTAACGATAATCCTGATTATTAATCACCTTTCACTTGGCTCGCTCTAGCAGTCACTCCTCACAGCGGCTTTACACACGAGTTTGAACACATAGTCCGTTAGCATTCACGACGCACGACGACTGTTCCTTCGCTCGACTCCAGATTCCGGCGATCCTACACAGTAGACTACTCAGCACGTATTGCTCCGCAGAAAAGTAACACACTTTTTTGCTATTGGCTTTACAACGCACCGACACAGACATGTCTTATGGCGACGATGGGACAGGAAAGGGCTAGGACTGGGAGGGAAGCGGCCGTAGCCTTAATTAAGGTACAGCCCAAGCATTTGCCTGGTGTGAAAATGGGAAACCACGGAAAACCATTTTCAGGGCTGCAGACAGTGGGGCTCGAACCCACTATCTCCCGAATACTGGATACTGCCCGCATTTAAACGACTGCAGCTATCGAGCTCGGTGAACAATAACACAGCACCACTAACAAACAGCGACCACATTTCAACATTACTCTTCGTCGTACTTACTCCAACGCCAACTTTGACGACGGCTATCCAACTTCACAACTGACTCTGACAATGATCTGGTGGAACATCCAACATACATTCGACACTTCAACACAAAAACTCCGACGACAACCATCACCTCTGCTGTCCAACTCCACTACACTGCCTCACTGCTTGCGGTGGGCAAGGTTTATGTCCTAGTGATAAAGTACTAGAAAAGTCGGGGTACGGTCAGAGAAGGAATATTCACGTTTCACCTTCGAGACGGCGCATGTCGAAACCAGACGAAGAGAACAATAGAGGGAAGAGGCTGTCACTACCCCCACCTGCTGGGAGCTCCCAGCTCACTCACTGGTTCGTTCCAGGAAATACCGAAAGGGGTTGCAAATAGAGGGCTGGCACGCAACAATGCTATATTTTTGTGACCTGTGTCAGAGCGTGGAAATGATTTTGGGTACGATAGAAACTGCAGAAACAAATTAAAGATTATTTTGTGTGGCATTATTTTTGGTGATTATAACCTACTAAAACGTGTGAAGTGGCGAGAGCGCTGCCCAAATTCAGAGAATTTAGTACAGCTCAGAATATCTTCACCCACATTCCAGACTTTTAGCGTTAGATTAGCCTCTTTTTCGATTCATTAAGCTCTAATGAAAAAAGTGTGATACGTTGTTCCAAAATTTAATTAAATAGCGCGAAGAGGGAGAGAGGGATTTTCAAATGTGTTTGATCGTTGAGGTTGGCTTAATTGGTTATTTTTGCGAAGCGAATATCTATATCTGCTTTAATGTTTAAAGCTTTTATTTTATTTTCGACGTGCAAAATTTTTATAACTGTGTTGATGTTTGTGAAATGGGTGAGCTGTTGTAAACGTGTACTTGGAAGGCTGAGTGCCGGTTGTTGTTTTTGTGTTCTTTGGGTCTTACGTCTTGTTTGGCCTATGTATGTAGCGTTGCAGTTTAGTGATTGACATTTGGGGAAAAGGTTCTTTTTCTTTAGATAGCAGTTGTTCTTAAGGCTATTTTTAATCTAGTTTCTTCGAGTTATCAGTTGTTATGTAACTGTTTCTCTGCACGTAGTTGAGGGCAATGGACTTTTCTCTTTCATGTGTGGGTTTTCACGTGTTTAAACTTTGTTTATTTAATAATCGATCTTGTTTCCGGAGGAGGTTGGTTGTTTTCGCAATTTGCTTAATTGTTTGTATTTAATTATTAAAATATGTTGTGCTCATTGGTATAGAAAGTTAATAGTGTATCATTGTATTTAGTCCTGATAATTTGTGTGGGTTCGGGTGGTTGGATTCGTTGTCTATTTTGTGTGATGCTTGGGTGGTGTTTTGAGTATTTTGTATGATAGGTTGTCATTATTCATTATTATTAAGTCTAAAAATGTTCTTCTTAGTTTCTGGCTCCATTGCGAATTAAGCTGAATTGTGTAAGGAATTCGGTGTTTTAATGAATGTTGTGTGTTTGTGACGCAGTTATCATATAAGCATATTACGACATCCACGTATCCACTCTATTATAAGATTCATTTATAATGCTTGTTGGGTAAAAAAAATGTAAGAAAGAAAGAACGGTACAGTTTTCGCGAAACTTGAAATTGCATCATAGCTCTAAATCCATAAAAATATACCGGTACGATTGATCTGTTGTACGTATTTATACATAACATAAAATATAAATGTAACGTAAGCTTCAAAGCCGATTAGTCATCGTTGAGGAATACCTTTCTGGGGGTCGAGGATATAGTGGAGGAAAGATTTCAGCCTAATGTTTCTCCTCTCCGTTAAAATATTGTTGCTTATAACTCTGTCAATATTTCTGTCGCAAGTTTCTCATTCTCCTGATAGAACTTAAGTTTCTGCCATAGCCTACTGGTGAAAGTGACATAATTTGAACAAGTGTATCTTACGAAATAGGTACTGCTGAAATTTATATAAGTATAGATACATTGAGCCGGCCTCGTAGTGTAGGGGTAGCGTGCCTACCTCTTACCCGGAGGCCCCGGGTTCGATTCCCGGCCAGGTCAGGGATTTTTACCTGAACCTGAGGGCTGGTTCGAGGTCCTCTCAGCCTACGTGATTAGAATTGAGGAGCTAACTGACAGTGAGATAGCGACCCCGGTCTAGAAAGCCAAGAATAACGGCCGAGAGGATTATTCGTGCTGACCACACGACACCTCGTAATCTGTAGGCGTTCGGGCTGAGCAGCGGTCGCTTGGTAGTCCTAGGCCCTTCAAGGGCTGTAGTGCCATGGGGTTTGTTTGTTTGTTTGGTTTATAGATACATTGAATCATTCTTGCTTTCACTGAGTGTTTTTATCCATTTTATGTAGAGGATTAAAATAACTTGGACTTCATATCTGGAACAACACGTGACTAAGTTCTAAACTGATTTGAACGGACGTCAAATGAAAAAAAAAGTAAAGGCACCTGTAAGATATACATAAATCAAAATCAAAAGGATGATTGCTTAAATAAATTTTGGAAATATGCCATACTCTACAATTTGACGTTAAGTATCAATGGGTGTTATATGATTCCGTTGTAGCTCAATTACATTCAGATTCCGGAAAGTAATTCTAATAGGTTACTCGTTAAATTATTATTTACCACTCTTGTACTTAGAATACGATTACTGTTAAATAGTCTAAATTTAAAACCGTTTGCATTGTCAAAATATCTCTTAAACTATTGAGAGCAACATGCTCTGAATGGTTAAGCATTATTAATAATAAGCGTATCCTGTAGGACCTCTTCCGCTTAATTTTGACGTCTGGCTGAACCCTGCTGGTATGTCCCGGTTTAATGGTAAAGTTGTTTGCCCAGTTGTGTGTCACATGTTGTCTCTTGCTCTTCAGATACTGACCGTGTGAAAAGCCCAAGGTATTATTTTAACTGGCCGATGACCTTAGATGTTAGGCCCTTTTAAACAACAAGCATCAATATTATTTTAACTCTGAATCGTCAACATTAAAATGTATGTACTCTAAACAAACCTAAACGGAAGATTTTAAATACGTGTCTTGCTAATAATAATAATAATAATAATAATAATAATAATAATAATAATAATAATAATAATAATAATAATAATAATAATAATAATAATAATAATCCAATGCTCTTTGCTGCCATGAGCAGCCATTTTAATTTGACACTATTTAGGCTACAGAGCGTCAATTTGGACTAAGCCGGATCTCTGTTGGGCGGTCTAAGGCGGAGTTTCTTTACTTAATTTTGTCAGGTACACACTAAATATATTACCAGAGATCTTTTATATGCTAACTACGTACGACATGGAGTATCTGCCCTTCACGAATCCGACTACCCCTGCCGAGTTTGAAACCACGGTTCTGGGATCCGGAGGCCGACACTGTAATCACTGATCCACAGAGCAATCTTGTTATTACGTTACTCATTATATGAAACTAATTGATGCCTTCAGATATCAGTCTATCAGGAAGATCTGAAATACGACATTTTTCTTAACATCTAAGCTGAGCATACATTTTGAACATATTTTAATCTCGCACAGAGTGTGCTGTTGTTTCCTTTCAGACTGATTCAGTTAAGTTATACCCTCTTTCTTTATCTTAAAATAAATATAAATTATAGATTTATATTGCGGATTTCAAATGCTTATACTCCTGAAAATAAATCATAATATATTTAAGAAAATTTTAATTTTCTACCTCAATGTGAATCTTCAGCCATGTCCATTTGGACTCTCAATTGTTATACTGTAGTTAAAATCCTGGTATCAGGTGACCACCGTCGTATGACATAAGTACCCCGCCCACTGTAAACGCGATTTGTCCTTTAAACAGACAAAATTGAAACAGTAGTTTTATGCAAAAATAATCGTCCCTTGACCTATTCTTTCTTAATTTTTCAATGAAAAGTTGGTTATATTTCTACCACTGTTCTTTTCTGGACATACATTTATAATCACACATCTACTCAGTATCCTCAATATGTTCCCTAAATTTTTAGTACGAATTTTGAAACAGTCCATTTACCCAATTTTGACAGGCAGTGGAATCAGTGACTCTTGTACTTACTTGGTATTCATGATTTCCTGTTGGATTCACATCGCGTGCCGCTACATATGTACAGTTGCCATTAAAAGTGTAGTTGGAGCGGTCAAAAGTCATATACTGCGGGTCGCCAAATCCATCGCAGACACCTGTATGCAAGCAACGTAATTATTACATGTATAGTAATTGATAGTTTAATTGCTAGTATATATTCTTTAAAGATTTCTTTTGGGATGTGATTAATAAACTCTAGTATCTAGTGCGTAATATTCCAAGACATGGATTGTTTCTCTTTCCAGAAATAGCTGTGTGTTCTATCTGAGATGCAGTTTGTTGTCTATTTACCCAATCACTGAAAATGAAGGAAACTGAATATTGCCATAAAATGAGTTAAAATGTTGTTGTTACCCGTATAGTAATTGAATAGAGCACTAATTATGTTCACAAACCAGAAATACAAATATTTTGGGATGGTTTACATATATGGGGTTGAGTTAAGGTTTTCATATGCTATGCGCTTAGTATTTGAGTAAGCACACCTGTGAAGATGTATTGGGTTGTCAACCAAAAACTGAGCGTCCTCTCAGGTAGAAGAGATACGAACTTTATTCTTTAATAGATAAATCATTTTAATCAAAATATCCTCCATTTGTTTCCGAATTTTATTCCTTCTCTATTAATTTAGAAATTCCATCTGCATGGAATTTGGAGTGAATTGGAGGAGACGTCATTCCAGCAGTAATTGTCAGAATTAAAACAAGTTATTTCCCCTTTCAAGCAATTCTATAGAGGCCGACATAAGTTGAGGTCGGGTGATGCGATGACAGGAAACTAGAGTGGAAGAGGTAAGATATCCTAGTAGTCGCGTGTGACTTTCTGTTGGTGAGCAAAATCACATAGGTCATGCGTTGTCTTGGTTCAAAGAAACGGCCTCCCATCTCACCAGATCTGGACTCCTGTGATAAATGTTTAGGTTGAAATACCTTCAATGGGCTGCATATGTTTTCGAATTATTCTTTTGATTGTGTGGGAGTATCTCAAAGTGAATAAATTTCGGCATTCCTGCCGAGATGAATATCATATATATTATTTATTCATCTATAGTACTCTCATCATGCACAAAACAAATAATTTTGATGCGTGGTCTTTTGTTTTCTAGTACACTAGTTTTCTGGTTTCGAATTCACTTGTTCTAGCCTCTTCTGATGAATATCTTGTTCAATGCCTCCAATTCTCTGCAAAACACATTCTAATCATGGATTTGTTCTTGTAGGAATAGCTCACAATGAAGAATGCGTTTAAAAATATTCCAGGGTCAGATCAGAGCATTCTTCATGTAAATATTCCACGTATCTCTTCGTAAACGACTTCCACATTTATATATTAGAATAAAATCACACCCTGAAAGTGCAGAATATGCTTAATTATATTTAAAATTCAGTATTAGATTGTAACAAAGATCATGTGTTCTCTAACAGTATAATTCAATCAATCAATCAATCAATCAATCAATCAATCAATCAATCAATCAATCAATCAATCAATCAATCAATCAATCAATCAATCAATCAATCAATCAATCAATCAATCAATCAATCAATCAATCAATCAATCAATCAATCAATCAATCAATCAATCAATCAATCAATCAATCAATCAGTCAAGACTGATATGCATTTAGGGCTGTCAGCCACGTGGCAGAGTCCTTATCAGTTTTTAACCCAGACTTGTCTTAAAAGATTTCTATGAAATTGGATATTTATCGAACCTTCTCATCGGTGAACTTTTCCAATCCCTAATTCCTCTTGTTGAGAACAAATATTTACCCCAATTTCCCTTCTTCAACTGAAGACCTCCCCGGTAAGAGGATGTAGCCAACACATTTTTGAAAAGTGATGTTTCAGTGGAAATAGCGTGCATCATCACACCTTCATACTGTGGTGTCATCTTACGTCTTACATATGAATAGGGTGACCAACTGTTGAATGAAGTAATGAGGGACAAGACAGTCAAATAGGGGGGTACATTACACAATTGTGGGGGAAGTTTTGCTGTAATTTTAAAACGACAAATATTTTCAAAAGCAATGTGTGCAAGTTTCCCTCTTTTGACCAAGAGTAATCTTACTAAAGTGATAACATAGAAAAATACATATCACTCATCTTCATGGTACAATTTATTTTCCAGTCTATGGTATGAAGACCATTCACCCATGAAAAATACAGAACGTTTTCTTGCAAAGTTTACAAAACGCCTTGTGGACGCTACATCTATCATGAGATAAGTGTGGCGTGCTGGTTTCACACTTTGCATTGTATGTACATGAGTGTTTATTTTTCCTTTTGCCTTCTCGTGCTTAAATGATGGCTTTCTTTTTTATGATTAAGTAGAAGTACAGTCATCACTATTCGCCACCGAATCCATTTCAAAAAGAACAAAAACTTAAAGAAAATATCCAGTAAATACAACGCCTCTGTGTTGATGCGCTTCGTGCTACAGAATGGGCACACACGCCATGGACAAGCGGTAGCTAGAAAGTCGGAAGGTACATCCGGATTGCTTCTCCAAAGATGTTATAACCTGCTTCTTTGCACATTCAAAGATCATACTGTGGGCAAAGGTTACTCTATGTTTAGTTGAAGCTAGATGGCAGGACAGTTGTGAATTGTGAAAATTCGTACCGATGTCAACAATACGAAAATTCGTTCAGATAGAAAACAAACCAATTGCAGGACATTTACAAAATAACTTAAAATGCGGGACAGTTGTTCAACCTACATTTGAACTTCTAGCTGGTTTACAGCCGGCAGAACTTTGTCCTCCGTGGTTTAAGGATGGAAAATTAGTCAAGTGTTGGCTCATCACCAGGTGTAATAGATCATTTAAATAAAAGCATAGATGAAATCACATCTACATTTTAAAACATTTTCTTGACATTTTTTGTTATTGTTTACACTGATATTATTCGCTATCATTTGTGTTGCAATTGCATGTACAGGATTTATTTTTGTTATATTCTACACAAATGTAAGACATAATTGCAGATTATTTTCCATTGCATCACTTCCAATTCACAAATTATTTTTAAATCCTTAAGTTATAACAATAAAATATTGTTTTTAATTGGTGAACTAATTGCATATGCAATTGGTTGAAGTATTGTATACCATGAATTAAACCCCCAAAATAATTTTCCTCTCTCCTGAAATTTACTGATTTGTTGGTTACCTCCTTATTCCGGAGAGGTCTTCAATTCCAACTTTATCTTCATATCATGATCTTTTCCACTTTTAAAACTTTAGTTAAGCTTATTCATTAACTAATTTCATTTTACACCACCTCTCCACTGACAACTCGGAACATACGGCTTAGTCGAGCAGCTCGTCTCCTTGCATCCAAGTCTTCCCAGCCCAACGTTTTTCTTAAAACTATTCTTTTGTCGGAAATCATCCAGAACAAATCGTCTTGCTTCCCTCTGGATCTTTTCGAGTTATCGTTTTAAGTAATCCCATATAGTAGAACCGTACTCTAATTGGGGTCTTAGCAGAGACTTATACGCCCCTCCTTTACATACTTACTACAACCTATAAATACCCTCACAACCATGTGATGAGATCTGCAATCTTTATTCACAACTTCGCTGATGAGAAGATCTTTCCTCATATCAACACCCAAGTACGTATAGTGATCCCCGTCAGGTACTTTCATCCCATCAACACATTAATTAAAATAAACAGAATTGGTGAAACTTACAACCTGACTTTTCACCCCGTATACCATCATATTATTGTCCGTTGTCCATCTCACAGATATGAACAGGTATTTTTTTGCAGTCACTCACAATCCTGCAACTCATTTATTACTCTATACGGTATAACATCATCCACAGACAACCTTTTCTGTGGTTCTACTTCTTTACTCGTACCATAATTACACAGGATAGTCAGAAACAACGTGAAGCGAGTATATGAGTGTTAGAGTGTTGGCTATGATGATGATTAATTTGAAAGAAATAATTCAATATCTCGCACCGCTGTCATTTTATCAGCTGCTGAAGTTAGCCAATCAGATCGCTTCGCGGGCCAATTCAAATGGGCTTTGCGCGGCATGGCTTGACAGCCATGGTGAGAAATCAGCATCAAACACAAACTTACAGTTGCTTTAAGCCGGTGTCAGCTTTGGCGCAGTGCTGTCAGCTGGCAGGTGTCTACTCAAACCCCTCTCCAAGCGACTGGTGCTCTCATGGCATTTTTACGTCATGTACAGATTTAGCAACACCGCCGCACAAAGCCCACTTGGTTTCGCCCGCGAAGTGATCTGATTGGCTAACTTCAGCAGTTAATAAAATGACAACGGTGCGAGATATCCAGTCATTTCTTTCAAATTATTTATCAGCATGGCCAAGCTCGTAACACTGATATTCCCGGTTCACGTTAATTCCGACCATTCTGTATACATGTACAGGATGTTTGGGAGATAAGTACAATTTTTTCTGCTTTTTATTGGTAGGGCCTACATGCGCATGACATCAAGACAATGCCCTACTTCGAAAAATAAAAATGAAGTTGAAAATTTGATGTTTGTACCTCAGGTAGTATACATATAATGATAAACGAATTAGGGCTTGGCTGACATTCATTACAATATTATCCACTGCGAAAACGTTCGATTCTTATACGCAGAAAGCTTCCGTACAAGTTGCATACATAATTGGTTCTAGAACAGAGATTGATGCCCCGTGACTTAAAATAAAGTATAATTACAACATTTACCTTGAGTGAGTGTACAAAACTACGAAGAACCTACTCTAATAATAGTCTCTAACAGTCAAGAATTGAACACCTTATTGGCAGATAATGTTTGTTGACATCACTTATTTCTGTGTCTGTTACTATGTAAAGGCACATGACTGGATGTGGAATAGGGATTGGTGCCCCGACACTTAAAATAAAGTATAATTCCAACATTTACCTTGAGTGAGAGTAGAAGAAATGCGAGTTACCTACTGTAATAATAGTCTGTCACAGTAAAGGATTGAATCTTGTATTTTCGAATAATAGAATTCTCCACGCCTGCCTTGATGTCATCTGCTTGGCCAGAAAAGTAGGTGCACAGATAGCTTAATTATTGGTTCCTGAAAAATCAATTTATAGCACGACGAATATTGAAGTGAATATTTACGAAATATTTACATATCGGAGTAAATGTGGGCCTAAATCTTGTTGGGCAGAAGCATGCAAACTATAAATTTACTCGACTAGTTTTATTTCGATTACCTTTAATATATAAATGGTGACAACAAGGCATATTATGAGATATTATTATGTCGGAAACATAAACGCTAAAATGCTACTAGGGTTAAATATTATTGTATCACCCCAAGAGTACTGCATACTTAAAATGTCAATTGCTATGTATCTGAATAGGGTGTATATCAACATTTCATTTCAGGTTGGTGAAATTCTTTCTAGAAAACATCGATTGCAGCTAATTTTGAATCATGTATGAACGGAGTTCAAATGTATGGAGAGTGATAATTTTTTGCTTGGTGCTCTAATACTCATTTTGACACTTGTTTAATACGCGAGATATCCTCAGTAATTCAACTATATGGTAACTTAATGAAATCTTATTACAATGAAGTACGTAGTACTTACAGTCGCGGCACTCATTGGGTTTAACACATTTGTCACCCTTCCGAACGAGCCCATCAGAACAGAAACATCCTTCGAAACAGGCTTCAGTCTTAGCTTGACATTGTTCACTGTGTCTTAGTCCATCACAGGTAGGCTCACACTCGTGCTGATAGCAGTCGTAATGAACAAGAGGCGGCTCGCAGACCCCGGCTGTAAAGAAGAAATTGACAAGCTGTTAGAATATGGAATCTATTACTATTATATATACTCCAGTGCTAGAGTAAAGTTGCGTTACTTGATAATTGCTTAATTACTTAATTATTGAAGGCTCATTTCACTCATTTTTATTATTTTAAAATTGGAAACCCTTTGCACATGTTGTTCGTATTTGCACTTAGATAAAACTCACATAACTGCATTGTATTAATTAAGGCCTAATATAGACGGGGAAATTACATTTTTGAACCCTTGCAGAACCCACAGAACTCTGCCATCATCAGTATTTTCCATAAGGAAATGGAAGTGAATATTGACTGTAGACATTATTGAATTTTCAGGTTGTGCATCATATCTCAAAATTAAAACTGTTCAACAAATTGTGTTGCAAACTGTGCAGGATATAAATCATGTCTGAGCAGATAAAATCCACTAGAAGATTCAACACATTCAAATTCTCTCGAAATGAGCTGGATGTTGGTCTAATGAATGGCCAGATGAGAGTGAGGTAGTCAGACTTCTTCAACAGTTCTCCATAATTTCACTATTTTTAGTTGCCAGTATATCATCCAATCTTTTATGAATGGTAAAAGAATTCTAGGCATGGTTAGTGTAAATGAATTGGATATGTTGGTTGTCCTTAGTTGTTCGAATGTTTAATTATATACGCTACATAGTCGGTATTGTACTGTACTGTACAATACTAACGAACTATGCAGTCTTATAAGCTTCAATATCCGGCCAAATTATTAATCATGATCCTAATCATTAGTGAGTTTTGCAAGTAATAACCATATCCTGGATTGTTTAATGAAGATTCGTGGAAAACAAAGGCGTTGGCAACAATTTCTTAGAGTTCCTTAGAGAGTACGTAAAATATCGTATACTCCATCTGCAACATTAACTTTTGAAAAATGATATAAGTAATCCATTCTTCATATCTTAACATAAATTACATATTGCTGTATGTGATTCTACACAATGTGGAATAATTAATTGATTGTCTGTAAAATGAGGAAACGTGGACATATTGTATCTTGTCTTCTGTAAAGGAAATTACGGCATATAAAAGAACAATTTCTTAAAAATATGACAAACATCAACTACTTTTTTCCAAATAAAGGTACAAAGCCATTAAGAATAGAAATCCTTCATGGAGTTTGAATAAATTACGTATAAATAACTTACGGCAGTCATGTTGTATTCGCCAGCCGGTTAAGTCAATGCTGCTATCGGCTTCTTGACACTGAATCACAAAATTCAGTAATGCTTGACAACGGCAATCTTCAATGGAAGAATTCGCTGCTAGGCATTCACAAACAGTCTCTATGCAATGAGACTGAAATTGATCTGTGTTCACTGCTGCTCGACATTTAGATAAGGGCTCCAACCTGTTTAAAGAAATATACGGATATCTTCATACAGTGACGGTACATGAAAACAACCTTCAAAATGCTGTAAAATACTGAAGTTAATAAAAGTAGCTTCGTTAGTGGAAACAGTTTCAATGAATAAGGTTGAATGTTATATTTTCATATTAGTTCCCAGAATTTAATTCATTCATCATTAATAAAATCACTATATGTAATTCTACAAAATGTTGAATAATTAAGTAATTAATTTTCGTTAAATGAGGAAGATTGTTAAGCCTTTCAGCGTTCAGTCTGCAAGCCTCTGAGAATTTACTAAACGTCGCCACAATCCTCGATTTGCAACTAGTGTTGTGGTCTCATTTATTTCTATACCTCTTATCTTTAAATAGTTAGAAACCGAGTCTAACCATCGTCGTCTTGGTCTCCCTCTACTTCTCTTACCCTCCATAGCAGAGTCCATTATTTTCCTAGGTAACGTATCCTCCTCCATTCGCCTCAAATGACCCCAACACCGAAGCCGGTTTATGCGTACAGCTTCATCCATCGACTTCATTCCTAAATTAGCCTTTATCTCCTCATTCCGAGTACCCTCCTGCCATTGTTCCCACCTGTTTGTACCAGCAATCATTCTTGCTACTTTCATGTCTGTTACTTATAACTTATGAATAAGATGTCCTGAGTCCACCCAGCTTTCGCTCCCGTAAAGCAAAGTTGGTCTGAAAACAGACCGATGTAAAGATAGTTTCGTCTGGGAGCTGACTTCCTTCTTACAGAATACTGTTGATCGCAACTGCGAGCTCACTGCATTAGCTTTACTACACCTTTATTCAATCTCACTTACTATACTACCATACTGAGAGAACACACAACCTAAGGGACAATTTAAACTTTTGGTAATGCTATTTATTAAGTATCATGTGAAGGATCAAATGAACTTAAAATTATGGAATAAACCATCAGTTTCCCGCGGGCTCCACTGACAAAGCATCATGTTTTTTCATCAGTGGCGGCTCGTGACAAAAATTTTAGGGGGTTCACAGTGACATTTTTGTTTATATCTTAAATGTACTGAACCCGACAGGGGCATGACCCAAGGACCTTTGGTTGATATTGATCTACGTAATTACGCACGCAATGCTATTTAAGGAAGACAATGCTGAAATTGATTAATATTCATATCATTAATAGAGGTAATACCGAAACTAATTAATATTCTTACCAGTAAGATAGATAAATTGTGTCTTTTAATAATTATTCTACGAGATTTCTTTGTCTGCGACTTATTGCGCAGTATTGTCCTTTGTGTAGCGGGGGCGCGCAGAGGAAGCCAAGCCAACTTAGACCCGGGAGGGGTCATGAACGGGGATTCCCCGTGACATCACTCGAGAGAAGTCATCCCTCCTTAAGACTCAGAGAATGAGGGGAAACCAACTTTTTCCAAACGAAATATAGGAGCCATCTTGGATCCGGACTAGCCAACTTAATTATCTACGATCTAGAAAATTAATGAAACTCGAATTATGGGGTCATCTCCCGATTTAAAAGGGATAAATGTCACTGGGACATTTATTTAGAGTGTCTAATGTCCCTTTTCTTGATAACTTTCAGAAGAAGAAAGAATACTGTGTTGTTTCTGCGTGGAAAAGTACTGGGCCATCTGGTTATTCTCATGACACGTCCTCGAACAAGGGAGTTCACCACGCAGAGTGGGGGAAGCCGAACAGATTTTAATTAATTGAAGGAGATCCACCGAAGGATAATGGAATGGTTATGTCTCAATCGCATCAACTAAATACTGGTCACCGATTAGCCGTACTATTATACCTCGAGCATGCCATGAATAGGCAATACGCAAATTAGTGGAAGGGGTAGCGCTCCCTTGTAAAAACTACTGCAGTAAGGGACGAGCTTCACTCGGGACTTGCGGCTAATCGACGGCAAGCTATGCTCGGTTAAGCCCTCGTTAGTTCTTTGTTCAAGTGAAGTTAATTCCCATTTCAAGTGAAATAATAGAGTTAGCATAAACAATGTATAGTTTTGTTCTTCGTGACATCAGTGTTAACTTTTTGTAAAAGCGTGAGGTGTAAAGTAATATTGTTATCATTACTACGGCATAATAATCTTACGTAGCAGCAGACTGAGTAGTGGCTGAGAGATAGACGGGATTCGGTACTGAACCGCGGACTACGCAGTCGTATCCGAGATCGTGACCGGACGTTCACAGTGAACGCTGTTAACCGGAGTGTGAATTAAACAGTGACGTTGTGTGTGTACAGGATTAACTGCCAGCGGCTCCACCAGCATCAAACAATGGATCTTCAACGTCGAGGTGGAATGGAAATGGAAGTAATCACCGCGGTGCCCATGGACCAGGACTAAGCTCAGGATGGACCTCCTGAGCTGACGAAGGTGTCATCAGGTGATAGAGATGAGTACAAAGTTTTAATATCTGGCATGCATAGAGGGGATGGGAATGTTTATTGTAAACTGACGCTATAAGAGATTAAAGATGTAGTCCAGTTGAAATAGAGCGCCGAAATGGGCGCGTAGTTGTTAATTCCTAGTTTAGGAAACCGACGACAGGTCTGAGTAATTGATTGTAAATAATTTAGGGAATATAATACTCTAGCTTTGCATGGGGTAGAGATTCATTCAATTATTTCTTTCTTGGGAGATTCTGTTTGTTTATTGGCGTCAGAAGACCAGGAGTAATCAGTTTAGGGGAGTGCAGTGAGAGTAGTTATTAATTAGAGTAATCATTCATTTGATAAGTGCATGACAAGTAAAACGGTAAGTACTACAGTGTGTATGGCACGTAACTACGAGGCTCAGCGGCCGAACTGACAGCCAAGAACCCCACCGTTTTGAAATACTTAGATAGGAAGTGATATGATTTAAATTGATTATGTGATTAAATTTACCAGGAAGTGATCATATTGCGTGTGTCAAATATCAATCCGTGTGAATATTAATTAATTAATGAATGTACTGCCGTGTGACAATAAAGTAACCATGTGCTGACCATCGATTAATTAGCAGTTAGTAATCAGATGTTAATTGCCGCGCGAGCACTTAATTGTGTTGTAATTGCTGAATACATTCCGCACGATGACCAGGTATGATTAAGGTAGCGGGTAAGCCATGTAGAACGGCAGGAATAATAATAATAATAATAATAATAATAATAATAATAATAATAATAATAATAATAATAATAATAATAATAATGATCGGCAAAGATTACCATTGTAATACCGGAGTCGCGTTGTGAAGATGACGTGATACTGTTGGGTAAATATGTGTTGAATTCAAGGTGATTTGCGCGAGTCTTTGAGACCGCAGTTTATTGTGGACGTACTTCCGAGTGAAGTGTTACTGTTTCCTTTTGGAAAGGGAATGTCACGCGTGTTATGTGGGCTGTTGACCCTTGGGGTGGCGGACGCGGCCGTCTGACCTTGCCCCAGTTGTGTTTCTTTTTTTGTTTGGGTGTCCCGTAAGCTGAGGAAGGAGGGACATTGCTGTTAAAGAGTAGTTGGCTTCTTTGAACGGCAAAGTATGTGATTTACCTAACACGCCAGAGCAGTGTATTTATTAACAAAGCGACCCGGCCGATAATGATAATGTTTGCCAATGAATCATTGTTAATTGTTCGAGTATAATATAGATAGGGATTACAGGACCCTGCCTCCATCGCAAGAGGTTGTCAGTTCGATGCTCAACGTAGGCATAGGAGGCCTACAGTGTCAGAAGAAAGATCAAAGTGCCTTTACGTATTTTGTTGCATATCATGTGTGATTTATGTGTTCTTTATATCATGTGTGGTTGTAAATAAGGTCAGTGATGGTTCTGTCCATCAGCCTGGCGAGGTCTATAATAGCGAGGGTCGGTTCGAACCCAGGTGTTGTATCATATGTGTGTATTTTTTACGTCATTTCATGGGGGAATCTAGGTCTTCATTAGCATAGGGATTGCACAGACGTGTTGTCGGGTGCATGTTAGTTTTATGTGTTAGTGATAATATAGCCTCAGTGTTGTGATAAAACTACCATTCGCTACATGTTATGATACACCGCTTCGCGATAAACGTACTCATTTCTATCAAGCGTAACGGACAGATGTCCACATAACAATTCACAAAAACATTTATAAATTTTTAATGTAATTCATAAGTGTATTTTAATGCGTCATTTCCCATCATCATTAAGGTTAAATAAACCGGTTTGTGAGTTCAATATTTTAATTCGAATGTGTTCTCATTTTAGTTATGTATGCCCCGCTTCTCCTCCCCTGTATGCCTTTAAGATTACTTTAGTTCAGCGCCTATTTATTTTAATTCTACTTGACCCATGCGCGACCCCGTAGATTCCATGCCGGTGCCATTTAGGGAGGGGGCGGGTGCAGTACCAAATTAGAATGAAAATTAGTACAAAATCACTTACTTAAATCATTTCACTAAAAGTTCCTTGTACGGTTCCTTTTCCACTCAGAGTGTGGTAGAACCCTTACAACCGAGGATGCTTTTCCCGAGACTAATCAGTGAGTGTACAACAAAAATAAAATTACGACTGCCGGGCTGAGTGGTTCAGACGGTTGAAGCGCTGGCCTTCTCACCACGTATTGGCAGGTTCGATACTGGCTCAGTTCGGTGGTATTTAAAGATGCTCAAATTCGTCAGCCTTTTCGCTACATTAACTTTCACGTAAAAGGACTCTTGCCAGACTAAATTCCGACACATCGTCTCCGAAAATCGTAAAAGTAGTTAGTGAGACTTAAAAACAATAGCATTATTATTATTATGATTATTATTATTATTATTATTATTATTATTATTATTATTAAAATTGCGACTACTACCAAAATGTTTTCATTCCTTACCCTGATGCTGGGACTCCTGGAGATCAACCCCAACGCCCGAATACGGTCTGAAAAGCCTCAATAAAGTTGTGGCCACTGTTAGCCGAAACTACAGATTTCGGTAAAAGTTAAATTCACAGTAACTTTGCTAAGATGTTGTATTTTAGTGAACATTAAAGGATGGTTTTACATCGCACGAAGATCACCTAGGTATAGCAGCAAGCGTAAAAATAATGCGTACTGGTACCATATTTACCAGTGCTCAAATTAGTATAACTGGAAACGATTCTCCAGCCACAATGTAAAGCAAACTTCTTTCCGCGATTTCGAACACCTGTTCGGAATTACCCACTGGCGAAATCTTCCGGCGATGTAATGAAATATTAACTTCTGGGAACTGTGGCCTGCGGGAGGCCTAAGATTCACCGCCATCTAGTATCATGCTTGACGTCAAGCACAGCCGAACATAGCCGACTACCCTCCTACCCGAAACAGTATCTTACTCTATTATAGCACACGATAGAGGCCAGCGGTTGCGCGCGCAATGGAACTCGCATTAATGTCATAATTTAAGAAAATACTGAAATATACACCTTCAATATAGTACTCAGTTTACAAATGATGACATGAGATCATCCCCATTAGTCATAATTATTGAAAATAACTGGAAGTGTATTTTAACATTCAAAGTTCTGTTTTGAGAAATTTAAATACACATTACACAATAAATTTGATATTAAATATCACTTTGTCAGAAACATATGGAATATACCATCAAATAATTTTATTCAGAACGGTTGTGTTGTGTCTTTAATCAGAATACTCGGAAAACTCTTTTCAACCAAATAATATTTATTCACTCACAAAAAATTATTTTCATGACAGCAAACAATAACTTTACAATCAGTGTAATTTTATTATTAAAGTAAAATGAAAATTCATTTAGAATTTGGTTCACAATAAATAATAAAATTGTACCTAGAAATTATGTTTTTATTTAATCTCCTTTTCATCCGAAACCTCGTTGTTGTTATTATTATCTCTATTTCTATTTATATATCCATGACAGTGAAAAGGTGGTGGTGATTAATATTTTAAGAGAAAATATAACTGGACAAGCATCAACTCTTAACACTTATCACATGGCAAAAGGAATAGGTCCAACACTTCGACAGATGAAGGGATCGGCCAAAGAAAGACAAGGACCACGAAGGGCGTGAAAAAGAAAGACTCCCTATAATTCATAGTCCTAATACCACTGGGGTAAAAAAAAGGTTGACCAAGAGAGAACGGATAAGACTATGAAAGTGCGTAGCCTCGCACAACTAGGCCTAAGTGGAAACAATGCCAGAACTCATCTAAGGGCCCCGTGGGAGCAAGCTACATAAAGGAAAACCGTGTTTCCAAATGAATCTCTGCTACTTTCAGCGACTGAACTTGAACCTGGTTAACATTCATCGCGAAAGCTAAGTTACTCCGATGTAGTACAATCTCATCACCCAGCAACAGTTTCTACTACTGCTAAGCAAGTAGTTATTATTTCCTCTAATGATGAAGTTGAGGTGAACAATTCAGAGCAGACTTTCGAATTACAGCAATTTACGATTAAAACAAAGTCTCTACATGTCAGAATAAACAGAGTGAAGAAAAATACGAAATAAAGGCAACGTTTTAGAATTAAGGAACGAGAGAAATGCAAAACTGTGGTACATACAGTTGAAGTAAGTGCTCCACACTTGAAACCAATCATTTCATACTCATTCCTGGAATTGAGGTTAATTTTGCAGAGAATGAAAATTTTAGGCTGTATCATAGAGCAAAATGCAGCTGCAAAATAAGCTATCTCAGCAGGCTTTGAATACTTACAGAAGTGTTTTATGAGGACGCCGGGAGATGGCACAACAAAATACGCAGTTGCTAAAGTTAACCCCACCACTCTTAGGCTCTGCCTCTTATAGAGGTCGAAGGAAAGTTCAATGGGACATCTTGTGCTTGCGCTACCATTTTTACAACTGGCCATTCATTGATCAGTTTCCAAGATCGGGGAGTTTTTGGAAATAGCTCCGAAACAGTTGACTTTATGGCCTTAAAATATGGTTTTCGGGGTCTCACTGGGATTTCCTGAGTATTGTTTTTCGCCGTGAAGGACGCTAAATAAAACTGTGTCCAGTTCTTCTACGACAACTTCGGTATGTTGCCTATTTTATGGAGATTTTGAGGCCCCTTTCAATATGGAGTTACAATTTCCATTTAGAAATGGATATACATTTGTTTTTCTGAAGTTTGGTAAATAATTGAATTTATTGATATCGATTCGTTAACCTAGTACACTTTTTGTAACTACGAAATCATTAATCCAACCCAGGAACAAGTTACATAAAACTGATCATGAGAGAAACACAGAGTTTTGAAATTAACCCCTACTACTTTCAGCGATTGTCCTTGAGCCTTCTTTACAGCTTCGTTATGCTGATATATTACCACCTTTTAGCACAGCAACAGTTCTATGTAAGTAGTTAGGGAAGGGTGGGGTTAAGCGAGAAATGCAGGACATGAGAATACACTCCATCTAATTTTGAGAACAGTGTTAATTGATGTATGTTTTTCGCAATTCAGGAAATAGGAGCGTAGTACTGAGTATCGCAAGTATATTTATACTTCTGAATAATTACTCAAAAACAGAAATAGTGAAATATCTGGAAGAGAAGTGTGTAAGAAAGGGACCGCTTGGGATATTAACATAAATTTGGTACCAGCTGTATTTTGTGCCCGGCGTGAGTAAGCCGGGATATATACGATTATCAAATATTATCTATTCTGTTGAAGACGTTAATAATATGGTACTTAATAAGATCGCTGTCTCTTTTTTTATCGTTTCGTTATGTTCCTTCCTGCCTGCTCCTTCTACCAGGAAAAAAATTGTAATAAAGCCGAAGGCATATTGTTGTCATGTTTGGGTAAAGGCGGCATGCAGCCGGCCCCCGCAGTAGCTAGTCGGCAGTGTTGCTATATCGTACACTCCGGCCTGTTATGAAGATGACCATGCTCCATATTATCACGCAGATTGTTACACACAAAAGACACCACCTATCGTGATCGGTGGGTCTACCTTACAGGGGCTGCACATGGATTTTGATTTTTTTATTATTATTATTATTATTATTATTATTATTATTATTATTATTATTATTATTATTATTGTATGAGTAAGATAATTATTCTTTCTGTGCCATGCTGTTCAAGTCAGGTTATACACACATCTAGTACTCATGATAATTTACCAGCCTTTCTGCATCTACAGATAGAAAGAGAAATATCTCGAACAGGTTACCAGCAAATGATAAACATTTCTACCACATATTGTCTAATTTGTGTCAGGGCCGATGAGTGCACGGTTTAGGTGGTAGCATGTTTCTCCATGTAGACCTATTGCCGGTTCCAAGGTATATGACTGATTAATAATACAAGGCCCACAATTAATTATATTCCTAGTTCATAGCGAGTACCAAACTGTGCTAGAGAAGTTATTCAAAGTGGTGCACTTCTGTATTCACACATCCCAAATTATTTGAATAAAATTGCTATTTGATGCAGCAAACTTTCTGGTCCGTTATCCTTCTTGTTCTGACAGTTTTTTTTATGTTTGTCCATAGAGTGGGAGCTGTTTCTATAGATTTTTAAAGGGTTACCTACAAACTCACAAAATTTAATATCTGAGAAATAAGTCGACCATAACTCTATTTCATGAAAGACTCGGAAATCATGAGTCAGTATGATCTACAAGAGAATTTGGTGGTGGTGATTGTTGTTATAAGGAACAAAACAACGTTGTTACTAGCAGTTAATGGCCCCTGTAACATAATCTCATGTTATGATATATTTTTCTCTTATCTATCTGACAACAGTTAAATAGGCGGTGTGAATAAATTTGTGAATGTTATTTCCGTGAAAACACCGTATTGCCTAGTGTCAAAACATATGAAAATTGCGATTCTATTCTTCATCTTCCTCTTCTTCTTCTAGTCGTGGCGTAGGTCTAAAAACTGTACACCAATTTTATCATCATACAGGGGTGCATATTGTGGGTCAGGTATGATATAGGTTCCAGTTCTATGAAGCAATATGGCAGCGAAAATGGAACAATGCCTCACCGAGGAAAATTATTAAAATGAAAATAAAAAAAAAATACTGTTAACACTGCTGTAAAGCACCTCGGTAGTGTAAAGGTCCTCTGAGGCCGTGTTAGATTCCAGGTAGGTACATCCAGAAATTTAGGATTAGCAGGAAGGCTGGCATGTGGTTGGAAGGTACATGCAGCTTACTGCCTCATGGAGTGTGCCTGAAAAGAGCTGCATTACCTCGGGACGACGACGCCAATTTACTTTTTAATATCTGTAAATACTAGTTTCAGAAATGTTCTCGATTTATGTTGTCATAAGATGCAATTCTTCGGATATGGTTATTCTGCATAGTTTCCATTTTAAAGTTCCATAGCCCTTTGGGCTGGGGTTTAGAATTTATCCACTTTCTGTGAAGCGCGATGTATAGCTTCTCTGGAAAACGTTCAGAATAACCCCAAATTTATACTGGGAACATCAGTATACTACGATATCAATTTTCCTAATCTAAGAATAAGCTTCCTAACTGTTTCCATCAATAGTACCGCAAGAGAATGTCTCCACAAACTCACGTGTCTCAACATAATTCAGCATTTCGATGCTATACATACCTTTCACACGTACCTTGTTTTTCTAGAATAAAAGTTTCGGCCGTAACACTAATTAAATACACACCCGCTGAAATTAAATTTCTAGCGATTGATGCTTGTCTTAGTAGTATTTTTATCAGATTAAAAAGCAACTCTGACTAACCAACCCTATGGAGCGTCATTATACGTAATAAGGCACGAACCTCTAAATGGCCGGTACACAAGCATGCACTTCTTCGAACCAGACGGTGAGACTAACTCTGTATAATAGATCTACCTATATAGATATAATTCATAGTTCAGACCTAGCAAACCATATTCTAATGCCCGTTGTTTCAGTAAATTAATGACTTGCTGTAATTTTGCATTATTGAAGATGAAGAAACTATAAATTACCGTAATTTAAAACTGATCTCGTACTTTTATTTAATAAGATTAATTATTTAACTACCTAAATTGATTACAAATTATTCATAAAAATATTCAATATACACACCGCTAGTTATATTACGGTGAAATAATGATTCTTTTAAGATTTTAGATCACAGCCCAAATACCTCATTTATAATGCACTATTTTTCAACTGCTCTAACTTATAAACTTACCTGACCAGTGAGCACATCTCGTAAGCCTTTTTCTGTAGGTCAACAGGACAGTGATAAACTTTACAGTCTGGAGTTTCACTGTTGCTCCAGCTATCACCAAACTCCTTCGTAGTTCTGGCTAATTCTCCATTACTCATTAGCTTATCATCATGCGAGTGGCCATTATAGAAACCACATAGCCCGTCCACTTTTCCTGATAACTTGCCTGGTACCTGCAGCATCAAAGAGAAGAGTGTGAACATAGAATTCCTAATACACTCTGCAATATTTAAAAATCATTCATATATTTACTCAAGTGAAAATAGTGATAAACATTTTCCGATATTCTGAGGAGTTAATAGCTTATATGTTATTCACTCAACATACATATACATCCATCTTCATTATAGACTGTTATGCCTTTCAGAGTTCAGTCTGAAAAGACTATCAATTTACCAAATGCCTCTACAATCCTCTGTTTGGGACGAGCTCTGTGAATTCGTTTAATTCCATTCCTCTTAACTTCAAATTAGAAACTGAGTCCACTTGTCGTCGTCTTGGACTCCCTATCCTACTCTCATCCTCTATGACCGAGAGCATTATTCTCCTAATTATACTTCTCCATTCGCCTCACATGGCCCCTACAGCAAATCAGATTTTTGGGTACCGTACCGCTTTATCCATCGAGTTCATTCTTAATTTAGCATTATTCGCCTGCAGACGGATTTCACTTTCTCTATTCTAGGCCTAGAGATACTTAGTTCACTGCAGAACAGATAGTGGTCTGTTTTATCGGAAAATCTCCGGAACAACCGCGCATTCCTAACGGATTCCCGAATTCAAAGTCGGTTAAGATACAATCTAGTATGGATATGGTGCCCTTGTCCTCCCGTATCTAGCGGTGAATAGTCCTTTGTTTGAGGAATGTATTCGTGAGTGCTAATTCCATACTAGCACAGAGGTCCAGTAAACGTTTCCCATTCCTATTAGCTACAATGTTTTACCCACATTTACCCATCAACTTCTCATATTCTTGTGTTCTATTTCCAACTCTCGCATTGAAATCACTTAGTAGCACTATCCTATCCTTGCTGTTGACGCTGACTACGATGCCGGCACTCAGTGCTTCATGATACTTGTCAACGTCATCCCTCTCTCACTATGGTTGATAATTCCTCCAGCTGCCAAATCTAGCTACATCATTCACTCATTTACGTGCCTAACAGACACTGTGTTGCGTCCAGAAGTATTACTGACGAGCAGTCCTACCCCATACTCTGCCCTTCCCGTTTAAACACATGATAAGGACACTTCATAATCTCCGATCTCTACCTCGTTATCTCCCCTTACCCGAATATCATTAACACATAACCCATCGAGAGGCATCCTCTTTGCTCACATAGCCAGTTCTACTTTCTGTTCCGTAAGCCCTATTGATAGGCTATTGCTAGCTTCCGTTCGAATTCCATTTCGCTCGCCTAGTCATTTCAAAGGAGTCCCTCGCCTTTCAAATGCAAGTGGGCTCCGTCTCTCTAACTGGTTATAGACCACCGGTGGGTTATACATATTCCTAGCCGCCTTAGCACAAGGAGGACCATAACTCAGAATATGTCCGAGATGCCCATTCCCATTCTATAGCAACTGATATGGCGACTATTAGGTCCACTTACTAGGCCATTCAGCCGTTGCCCATGGTTCACGAACTAGGACGCGACTACAGTAACCCACACCACAAACCAGTTTACTCATTCAAAGGAAGAGCAATAATTCGACTAAATTTTACTTCAGCCATATTGATTTTATGCATATATTTTAGGATGATTTCATATGAATGTAGTGATTTTCTTAAATTATCGTAATATATCAACCCATAATAAATAATTTCTGTACACGCTGCAATATGACTAGTATACAACACCACCTCGAAATATTTTTTTTTTGCTACTTGCTTTACGTCGCACCGACACAGATAGGTCTTATGGCGACGATGGGACAGGGAAGGGCTAGGAGTGGGAAGGAAGCGACCGTGGCCTTAATTAAGGTACAGCCCCAGCATTTGCCTGGTGTGAAAATGGGAAACCACGGAAAACCATTTTCAGGGCTGCCGACAGTGGGGTTCGAACCTACTATCTCCCGAATACTGGATACTGGCCGCACTTAAGCGACTGCAGCTATCGAGCTCGGTCTCGAAATATTTATGAAATGCTGATGTCAAAAATAAAATTAATATCAATATTAATAATATTTTTCTAGTTTTCATTCGAGAAATATTCTTTTGTAACATTAGGATCTTCAAAGCGGATTACAAATGACAGATATTTTTATATAACAACCATTGCTTCCAAGAAGACCCATATGAATTTATGCTAAATGTTGAGTAGGCTTATGCAATGAAGAAATCTAATTAAAACCATTTTCATGATACAAGGATACTAGCCAAAAACATTAAATCACCCAGTATTAATTATCCGGAATAGTATGATAGGATACACAAGTATATTTTCAATGACCAACATAAGTGTACACACAGTGTAATATAACAATACCATTGTCATAATTATTTACTTACGTCACGAATACTTACCCCAATCTTAACATTTGATTGACTGTCCCAAATGATCCAAAAGCCATAACGGTTTGACTTGAAGAGCAAAGAATTTCCGATGCGTGATAGTAGAAAGGCTTTATTCCTTCCACCAATCCGCTTTGTCTGTAAGAAATACCAAACTTGTATTCAGATGTTCTGAGGAAATATTTATGTAGAGTGTAAAACAATAATTTACAAATCAATAAATACTAAAAAATGACTTAAGCATTATCTCCAGTTTCCAAATGAGAAAAGGTTGTACTTTAATGATGAAGTGTTCAGTACTGACAGAAAAGCAGACTGGAACTGCCAAATGTGCAAAACCTAAATTCAATGCAAAAAAACAAATCACTGGTATTTGTTGGATAGTTTTCATATTACTTGGTTGACAAGTTAAATTCTGAGAGTGTACTGGACAATATGTGAAAACACTCGCTAGAGAAGATCATTTGCAGGTATTTGTACAAGTCATTTCAAATGTCATAAATCATCATCACTTCTGAGCTAGCGGAAATCTTCTAGAACTTATATGAAGGTAGATGAGATACATATTTCTTGTTTAACACTTATCTCTGGATAAGATGCCTTTATGGGGAATTGGCACTGGAAGGAGAGTCTTTGCAGATCTTCCCGAGCTTCTTAAATATGAGGAGTGTCCGATAAAAAATATATAAAATTATTCATAATAAAAAAATTCTAAGGAGCTATTGAATTTATAATGAATTTCGTGGATTGGTCATTAATAGCATTCCATATAAAGATATTCCAGAACGATTCATCATATTTTACTATAATTCCTAGTACAGATTATATGACCTAATTCAAGTGACGTGCAATCATCCTCATCGAACTTGCTTTCAGGGTTTCACAGTTATGAATGTTGACATTTCCAAAAAGATTAATGGATTATTTATTTCTAAACACTATTTTTAATAATAAACCTGTAATGGAAATAGCATTTATTAATGTTTCTTTCAAGCAAACATTCAGATCAAGATTATGCTCAGTTTAACTCAAGTATGGAAATCTTTGCGAACAGGAACATATTAAGACTGTCATACAAGCAACGTACATGTCTCTCATTCACTGTATAGTATAACCAATAGTGCTTTATACAGAGTTAAATGTAATTAATGCATAGATGTTTCTATGGCGTAACGTGCACATTGACATAAAATCCTTATGTTTGCAGGCAAATTTACAACTAGGAGAGACCATACTGTAGTATATGGTATGAAAGAGGTATCAAGTCTTCATTACTCACTGAAGTGCGAATAGGATAGTGGGGAAGTATGTGAACTTAGAAGTTTTAAATGGAAATTTTCAAGTGATTTACTTTTCGAAAAATTGTAATGCACTTGATCGCTAATTATCATAATTGAAGAGCTTAATGGATGAAGATTGCTCGTGCTTGCACAAAGATTCTGGAAGTTAAATATTTTTGGCCAGCCTACATTAAGTTTCTCCAAATTTACTTTTGATATACGCCGCACCGACACAGGCAGGTGGTAGGGTGACGTAATATTATTATTGTTTACTTTAATTCATCCTTTACGAAGTTGCTGCTGACGTGGCCTGACCTGTCGGTGGTTCGCTATCTATTGCCACACTCCTCTGTTTGGCAAAAATGTCTTCCTCCCTTCACAATCACCCAATTTTCTTACTGGTTTACTCTTATCGTGTCATACTGTCGACGTCTACGACAACTTCATTCGCTATTGTTACCCGATGACGCCATATATCCTTCCGTGGCACTTTTTCCTTACCTTCAGTTTTCTGATTGGCTATACTGTTTAATATTATTTACGTTCTTCTTCTTAGTCTTTTTACCCTCCAGGGTTGGCTTTTCCCTCGGACTCAGCGAAGGATCTCACCTCTACCGCCTCAGGGGCAGTGTCTTGGAGTGTGATATTCTGGGTCGGGGGATACAACTGGGGAGGACCAATACCTAGCCCAGGCGGCCTCACCTGCTATGCTGAACAGGGGCCTTGTGGGGGATGGGAAGATTGGAAGGGATAGACAAAGAAGGGGGAAGGAAGCGGCCGTGGCCTTAAGTTAGGTAGCCTACCATCCCGGCATTTGCCTGGAGGAGAAGTGGGAAACAACGGAAAACCACTTCAAGGATGGCTGAGGAGGGAATCGAGCCCCTCTCTACTCAGCTGACCTCACGAGGCTGAGTGGATCCAGTTACAACCCTCGTAACACTTCTCAAATTTCGTGGCAGAGCCGGGAATCGAACCCGGGCCTCTGGGGGTGACAGCTAATCACATTAACCACTACACCACAGAGGCGGACATTTACGTTCTTTCCGATGATTATTTGTTTAATATTCTTTCTACTGATATTGTCTTATGTTTCATTTTTGAATTTTTTATGTTTATTCTTACTTCTGTTAAGTAATTTCAGTTTGTAGTTCCTTTCAGCTCTACTTTTTTCTGTATGTACTTCACCTTGCCCTCTCCTAATAAAAGGGCTGGTTTCCTGACTGGTACTGCACATTTCAGTGGCCAGCAAGTAACACACAGCATATCACTTTGGTTGCCAGCAATCTGCACACCGCCTTAGGCATCCTGCCTTCTGTGCTCTACATTATGACTCAAGGACTTGTTTCTACTTCTGTTTCTTGTCATTAGGAACTTTGACAAGTTCCTGCCTAGAAATGGTATTTTGTAAACTGCATGTAGCAAGTTTGAATGCTGTTCTGTTCGGGGCCTCAACAGGAAATGGACAATGAGTTTGATATTTATTCACACTTATAAAAAGTGTTTTTTTAAATAACAAAGAAGTATCCTGCTGGAATTTGGAGCATCTGACTTCAATGTTTCTTTGAAACTTTTTCCCCATTCAGATTTTGGAGAACTTTTCCATTTCATTTATACATTTTTATACATTATTGTAATCTTTTTCAATTTCATTAGTCATTGTTATAGCAATTCGCCATCTTCTTAATTTCTCCATTTGTTTGATTATAAACTGTCAAGGTTGTGCCTGTTCTCTTTGTACTGAGTACTCAATACCAATACACCTGGAAGTTGACATCTTGTAACTTATTTCGCAACTAACAAGGGGAGGTCACGATGTCCGCATCACCGACTTTGTTCAATTTTTGTAGGTTGGTAGTACTTTTTTCTTAATCTGCTTATCCTCCAGGGTTGGTTTTTCCCTCGGATTCAGCGAGGGATAACACCTCTACCGCCTCAAGGGCAGTGTTCTGGAGCGTGAGACTTTGGGTCGGGGGATACAACTGGAAAGGATGACAAGTACCTCTGCCAGGCGGCCTCACCTGGTATGCTGAACAGGGGCCTTGTGGAGGGATGGGAAGATTGGACGGGACAAGAAAGGAAGAGGGAAGGAAGCGGCCGTGGCCTTAAGTTAGGTACCATCCCGGCATTTGCCTGGAGGAGAAGTGGGAAACCACGGAAAACCACTTCCAGGATGGCTGAAGTGGGAATCGAACCCACCTCTACTCAGTTGACCTCCCGAGGCTGAGTGGACCCCGTTCCAGCCCTCGTACCACTTTTCAAATTTCGTGGCAGAGCCGGGAATCGAAGCCGGGCCTCCGGGGGTGGCAGCTAATCACACTAACCACTACACCAAAGAGGCGGACAGGTTGGTAGTACTACATCACAAAAACACACTGGCAAAGTAGTAGCGCGCAACTCTCAAATATTTTCGAAAAAAGCTATTTTAAAAATGTCGAATAAAGTGGCACTGTGGCGCGGTGGTCGAGTGGTTGTTTTCCACTTCAGTTATGAAGATGGCAAGTTCGAGTGACGCTGATACCTGCTTTTTACCCCCTTTTCCACCATTTTTAATCTATTAAATTTTTCTTTTTCTTCTTCTCCTTTAACTGTTTACAATCCAGGGTCGGTTTTCCCTCGGACTCAGCGAGGGATCTCACCTCTACCCCCTCAAGGGCAGTGTCCTGGAGCTTCAGACTCTGGGTCGGGGATACAACTGGGGAGGATGACCAGTACCCCATCCAGGCGGCCTCACCTGCTATGCTGAATAGGGGCCTTGCAAGGGGATAAGAAGATTGTAAGGGATAGACACGGAAGAGGGAAGGAAGCGGCCGTGGCCTTAAGTTAGGTACCATCCCGGCATTTGCCTGGAGGAGAAGTGGGAAACCACGGAAAACCACATCCAGGATGGCTGAGATGGGAATCGAACCCACCTCTACTCATCTGACCTCTCGAGGCTGAGTGGACCCTGTTCCAGCCCTCGTACCACTTTTTAAATTTCGTGGCAGAGCCGGGAATCGAACCCGGGCCTCCGGGGGTGGCAGCTAATCACACTAACCACTACACCAAAGAGGCGGACAGGTTGGTAGTACTACATCACAAAAACACACTGGCAAAGTAGTAGCGCGCAACTCTCAAATATTTTCGAAAAAAGCTATTTTAAAAATGTCGAATAAAGTGGCACTGTGGCGCGGTGGTCGAGTGGTTGTTTTCCACTTCAGTTATGAAGATGGCAAGTTCGAGTGACGCTGATACCTGCTTTTTACCCCCTTTTCCACCATTTTTAATCTATTAAATTTTTCTTTTTCTTCTTCTCCTTTAACTGTTTACAATCCAGGGTCGGTTTTCCCTCGGACTCAGCGAGGGATCTCACCTCTACCCCCTCAAGGGCAGTGTCCTGGAGCTTCAGACTCTGGGTCGGGGATACAACTGGGGAGGATGACCAGTACCCCATCCAGGCGGCCTCACCTGCTATGCTGAATAGGGGCCTTGCAAGGGGATAAGAAGATTGTAAGGGATAGACACGGAAGAGGGAAGGAAGCGGCCGTGGCCTTAAGTTAGGTACCATCCCGGCATTTGCCTGGAGGAGAAGTGGGAAACCACGGAAAACCACATCCAGGATGGCTGAGATGGGAATCGAACCCACCTCTACTCATCTGACCTCTCGAGGCTGAGTGGACCCTGTTCCAGCCCTCGTACCACTTTTTAAATTTCGTGGCAGAACCGGGAATCGAACCCGAGCCTCCGGGGGGTGGCAGCTAATCACACTAATCACTACACCACAGAGACGGAGATTCTGTGTTTTTATTTTGGCGAATCATCAACGATTTTTATAAAAATGATATTTGTTCGTGGCGTCGACCTCTATAGACCTTTTGCCACTACTTTCACCATATGAGAGGAATCTGTGTGTAAGTGGAATTGCGGAAGTGTAGAGTGGTGAGGAATGTTAAGGACGACACAGGTCTCCAGGTCCGGGATATTAATCATTTACAATAAAATACTCCTGACCCTGCCGGGATTCGAACGCGAGGCCGGACAATATCAACGAAAGTAGTCTTTATGATTAATCATTTTAAGAGTATTAACCTATGTAACATTGTCCATACCTCTAATTTACGATAAATCGACAAACAAAGTTAATGTATTTTCCGTAGAGGAGTATGCATTTCTACCACGAAAACTTAGGTCACAAGCGCCACGTGTCGAGCTATGAAACTACTCCGATTACAGTGCACGGATCCTATTGTCAAGGCCGGTAAGGAGCTAGCTAGAGCGACGCGTCAAGTCGGCCGTGCAGTCGGTCACCTCACTAGAGGCTATTGCTCACACCGGCACATAAAACTGCGCGTCCTCATCGAACGTGGACAGCAGCTGACTGGCGGAACGTAATGTGATCTGACGAATTGCGTCTTGCCTGTATTCCAATGACACTCGTCGTCGAGTGAACCGAAGGCGAAATGAAGCATTTCATTCTGGATGTATGCAAAGTCAGGTTCAAGCCGGAGGTGGGTCTGTTTTTCGTATCATAGATTGGGCCCGCTCGCTGAGGTGACCACTAACATGGACCAGCATGTTTATCTGAACCTTCTGGATGATCAGGTGTTGCCTTCCAGTAAACACATGCATGATAGCCCGATTTTTCAAGATGAAAAAAAGCAAAGTCCATCGGACTGGACGCGTATGTGACCGGTTTTATGAACACTCCATCACCGTATTACATCTCAATTGTCCTTCAAAATTGCCTGACTTTCCAAGTGATACGAAACTAATTCAAGTTGTGGAAATTATATCACTTTCTGTTTCTACAAATGTGCGCAGGATAGAATAGTTTTCAATGGGTGCTCGTACTAAACTTAAGCAGGAAATAAGTGATGCCCCGGTGCGCACTGCGACTGGACGAATTTTCATTATGGAGTGGCTGCGCTCAGCTGTGATATTTATCAGTTTCTTTAATGGTGTTTTATTTGTGGAAGAATTGGTAGGCTTCAAGGCTACTGAACGCACTATGCGCTATAATATCCGAGTATGGTATGAAATGGGAAAATCTGTTTTCGCTGTCAACATATTGTGATCTTGCATGAGTACAGTCACGTGTGCAGTTAATATTTTACGTGAAAGATCATTATTAATGAACAAACTTTTCAGACTCTATCTTGAGGAACTTGGTGCCATGCACACAATACTTTTGCTTCACAACTATAGTCGCAGGTTGAACAAAGGAAACACAATTCTGTAAACTGAAAGACGAAATCACAAGTATTCACAATGAGTGTGGCGTTATTTAAAGAATGTAACCAGAAACGTCAATTCATCAACTTCCTCGATGATGAAGAAACAATACAACTGGCTGATTTTTCGAGTAACATAAACGTAAACAACCTTGCCACTATTTTACAAGGGCCAGAAACATTGGTACATGAACTGCATGATGATGTACCATTGTTTCGAGCTAACTTAGATCCCGTTATTCAAGACCTAAGGGAGGAAATAATTCATTTTTCAAAACTTCGTTCAGTATCTTGTCTACAAGCAGTGGTATACTACACGTGGCCACAAAACATGACGTCAGAACTCTGTTGTTTTTGGTACCAGCTGAAGAGAGAATAATGGTATACCAAGGCAACTGAATTGTGCAACTCTGACAAGGAATAAGTACAGATGGAAGTTCTTGTTGTTGCTTGTTTCTTTAAGGGGCCTAAAATCGAAGGTCATCGGCCCGATGGAAGTTCTACAGGCGCAGATGACAGAAAAAAGGGCAGAGAAAGATGATATGTCGTTCGGGTTCTCCTCTGATAACTTGAGCCAGTTTTCGAAATATGTGCTGACAGTTTTGGGGTAGATATGTGTGTGTGAATGTATGATTTCCAATATAAAGTTTGTGGAATAAATGTCCATATCCAGACTGCTTAACCATTGCTAGAACTTCGTACGCTCCAGACTTAGAAAAGATTTCACAAAACATGACATGCCGTTTCTCTCACTGAAGAGGTTGGGTAGGTGAATTGTATATACTGTTATTGAATTTGAAATATTATTGATCTAAAATGGAATATGTAAACACTCCACTGGTTGGAATTTTAGAAATGTATAGAAGTACAGTTCAAACTGATACTAATATACATTAAACTTACATTTTTCTGCAAAATGGTGTGGAGAAACCAATCACCGTAAGCAAGACCAGCACATGTCTTACTTAACCCAAAATTTGGACCCCAGACCCCACTTTATTTCAGTATTACCATCAATACGGACCCCGGGCAAAAATAATTGAAGATCCCTGATCTAAAATTGTATAAGAAGAATTTTGACAAATTATCAAATACTACTCTAATACATTCATATTGTACTGAGAGTCATGCAATGTCAATGTTTCAATTTAATGTGTGAAACAAAGTACGAAAAAGTGGTATTACGATGCAAATTGAACTTCTGAGCTCTTAAATAGCGTAACGAATGCTATGGTTGCTTTCTGTTCAATATTAATTATAAATAGAACAATTTAAAATGTCAATTTTTTCAGCTACAAACACGATTTTCAATACTGGGCTAAATTATTTCCTAAATAGTTAGAAATTGTGACTTATTACCTCATCAGGTGTGTACTTCGTGTTGTCAAACTCTGAGCTCATGTCTGGATGAAGAAGCAAAAGGTGCTCATCTTGAATAACCACAAGATGCTTGGAGCAGGGACCTTCATCAGAACACTTGCTGACAACTGTAACAAACATTCATTCCTTGTTCATATATGTCCTTGAATGTTTATATGCATACTGAGATGTTTTAGTAAGGTTCTGCCTTTTCCGTACAAATTACAGGTTGTATAGGATGTTATCTACAACATTTATTCAATAGTGGTACCGGTTTCGACATATACAAATGTCATCATCAGCCTAAATCACACAAATCGTACACACTGAGGCAAGTACATATTAATTAAAATTGCCGTGGTGACATGTAGGGATACACAACATCATACACTATTTTTCACCAAATAAATACATTAATTACAATTTTTAACATGATTTAGCTGTACCATCAACTTGTTCTAATCAATTTTTTTACACTCTGAATGTGTGAAAGTCATAAAAATTTCTTGTCAGTGTGTGTTAAAATTAAAGTGATATACTCATAGCAAATATATAATAATCTGATCTTGCTGATCTGTTTACATACAAATGCTCAAATATTCACACGTCATTTTACAGAGAAATTTTAGATCACCTGTATTACGCCCAAAGAGAAGAACGAAAGGACAAACAACTACTGTATTTAAACGACACCATCTTATACTAAACAATTTTATAGATGTCTCAGTGTAAATTTTAGCAAGCGTAACAAGCCTTTCTAAGACAACGTGTTTTATGAGATATACAAACGCATAGTTCCACAAGCTCCATTACACGAGCAATGTGTGTGTTATCGACTAAATTTCTGTTCATACTTGGACGACATTTGAATAACAAGTGGTTTTAATTAATTGAGAGACAATCACTAAAATATTTTAAATGCAACTGTAAAATGACGTGTGATAATTTGAGCATTTTTATGTAAACAGATCAGTAAGATCAGATTATTATATATTTCTTATGAGTATATCACTTTAATTTTAACACACGGTAACAAGAAACTTTTAAAAACTTTCACACGTTCAGAGTGTAAAAAAATATATTAGAAAAGGTTGATGGTACAGCTAAAGCATGTTAAAAATTGTAATTAACGTATTTATTTGGTGAAAAATAGTGTATAATGTTGTGTATCCCTATATGTCACCATGACGATTTTAATTAATATGTAGTTGCTCAATTTGTGTGATTTGTGTGATTTAGGCTGATGATGACATTTGTGTATGTTCAAACCGGTGCCACTATTGAATAATGTTGTAGATAACATCCTATACAACTTGTAATTTATATTGAAAAAGGCTGAACCTTACTAAAACTTATCTGTATTCTCACTTCAATACGGAAATAAAATTAAGTTTATATCATCTATATATATAAAACTAGCTGATGTACCCGTGCTTCGCTACGGGATTCTCAGAAACACAGACTTCGTAGGTTTCCTAACTGAAGTCAACATGGGTCATTACAAAATCGTCAGTAGGAATGTAGCGGTTAAAAGTAATGTTATCACGTAAAACACTCGATCAAATGGAAAACCACACATTTTGTCACTTTCAACGATCAGTTCTACGGTGCCGATCTAACAGTCCAAAGTTCAAGAGCTGGAATGACCAGGCCGCAGACAGCCGTGAACACTCCTCTGCCATTATTCCGTTATATGCAAACTGCTCATTCCAATCAGTGCCTCAGAGTAGGGATTGAATAGCTCGAATGCTATGATGAGCCAGTGTGTTCATACCAGTACCGGTAATATCAGAAAATTTAAGAACCAGAGAAATGGCATGCTAAAGAAGAAAGTTATCTAACTCCCCAGCTACTTTCCGCCAATGTTCAGGCAGGCTGTTACACTCTGTGCGACCGGGAGAGTTGGCCGTGAGGTTACGAGCGCGCAGCTGTGAGCTTGCATCCCGGAGAGAGTGGATTCGAACCCCACTGTTGGCAGCCCTGAAAATGGTATTCCGTGTTTTCCCATTTTCACACCAGGCAAATGCTGGGGCTGTACCTTAATTAAGGCCAAGGCCACTTCCTTCAAACTCCTAGCCCTTCCCTATCCCATCGCCACCAACGTTCGGTGCAACGTAAGGGAAATTAAAAAAATAATCGGTACGCAGCAGTAATCCTGTCTATCGAGATGAGTAGCAACAGAAGACACAAAACACAACAAACAATGGTCAATGTTAATGTTATTGTTGATCAATTTTATAAGCTTTCTGTATTGTAGGCCTTCACATTTAGTTTTCTTTCGACTCTGTAATATTAGGGCGTCTTATAAAATTATTTATAGCGTAGACTGTAGTTCCTTATTCTCCGACTTTACATAACGATTTTCGTTAAATTCTGCATTTTCTCATGACTCGGCGCTGATATGGACTTACTAACAAAAATCCAAACTCATGAATATCTCCGTGATAATAGCCGGTACCGAAACAATGTACAAGACATAAATGATAGTAAATTTAATACTATATAACTTTAGTTATGTAGTATTTATCGATACAACCACTAATAACATAAATATTTGAGAATTAAATTTTTGGCCTTCCTCTACACTACCATTTTTCTCAGCGAGAATACAATTATTTATAGCCTAAATTATAGTAACTTATTCCCCGACTTTGCCTGCCGATTTTCATTAAGAAAACTAATAATACAAATATCTGAGAATTAAAATTTAGGCCTTCCCCTAAAATACCATTTCAATCAGCGTGAATAAAATTATTTATGGCCTAGATTATAGCGACTTATTCCCCGACTTTGCGTACCGATTTGTATTAAGATATGAACACTAATAACATAAATATTTAAGAATTAAATTTTAGGCCTTCCCCTAAGATACCATTTCGCTCAGCGTGAATTAAAGTATTTATGATCTAGATTATATTGACATATTTCCCTACTTTGCATACCGATATTCATTAAGATACGACCACCAATAACATACATTTCTGAGAATTAAAATTTAGGCCCTCCCGTATACCACCATTTCAATCAGCGTGAATACAATTATTTATGGCCTAGATTATAGTTACTTATTCACTGACTTTGCATACCGACCTTTATTAAGATACGACTACTAATAACATACATATTTGAAAATTAAATTTTAGCCCTTCCCCTAAACTACTATTTCACTCAGCGTGAATAAAATTATTTATGACCAAGATTGTAGCGACTTATTCCCCCACTTTGCATACCAGTTTTCATTAAATTCTCTTCAGCCGTTTTCTCGTGATGCGTGTACAGACAGACAGACAGACAGACAGACAGACAGACAGACAGACAGACAGACAGACAGACAGACAGACAGACAGACAGACAGACAGACAGACAGACAGACAGACAGACAGACAGACAGACAGACAGACAGACAGACAGACATTACGGAAAAGTAAAAAGTGCATTTCCTTGTTACTATGGACATGACCGAACAGAAATACCATTCTTTTCAAATTCTGAGCAATGTACAGACAAAACTCTTATTTTATATATATAGAATAGCGAATGTACCCGTGCTTCGCTACGGTATTCTACATTGTATTCGAATATCGAAGTAAATAGTGTACATGCAGTAAATAAGATTGTTTTAAAATTGCATGCCTCTTAGCGTTATCCGAGAAAGAGCATGGGGAGGTCCCCGTACGTTGTTTCCAATGTAAAGTGTTTGTTACGGATTTGTGATATAACGGCAGGCTCACTTGCCTACTGGCATTCACAATCAAGTTGGGAAGTTTACATTAAAATTGCAGGCCCCATTGCCTACAACGTGGACAGAATCGATTTGGGGAGTTTTCGTTAAAATGGCAGCCCCCTTTCCTACTTCCAGACAGATTACAGTTGAGGAGTTTCTATTATAATGGTAGGCAATTACCCTACTATCACTCGAAATTGAGTTGTGCAGTTATCATTATATTGACAGGCCCCTTTTCCTACTGCCAGCCAGCGTACTGCCAGTCACACCAAGTTGGTGAGTTTCCATCAAAATAGCAGGCCACTATGCCTAATGCCAGTCACATTTTAGATGAGGATATTTCTCTATAATGGCGGGCACCCTTGCCTACTGCCAAACACAATCGGGTAGGGGAGTTTTAAACAAAACTGCATGCTCACTTACCTTCTGCAACTCAAATCGAGAAGGGAACTATTCATTACAATTGTAGGCCTTCCTTACTAATGCCATTTACACAGGAGTTGGAGAAGGAACCCTTTCCTACTGCCAGTCAAAGTCGGAGTGGGGAGTACTGATTACAATAGCAGACCCACCCTTTCTCGATCGCTACAAATCGACATCAGTGAATATATATAGATCGACATACGAAAGTATATGCGTGTTTACAATATTGAAGACCTTCATTTACAGATTAACTGCTACTAAACGTACGTCATATCGACAAAGGATTATACCATAAGACACGCCGGATTTAGTGGCCTAAATGGCTGGTCCTATGATATGTCATCTATTCTTGGGTCAGATTGAGTTAGAAACCTGGAACAGGGTAAAGGTTTTGTAAGATTATCTCACATTACATTACTTTTCGGATAATAATGTGACAGCTACATACGTAGCATTTTTCTCACATATGGCTACTGGGTGGGCCAAATTTCGTGAAGAGTTTGATGATTCTGTATTTCATATAAGTAATTGAAAGTATGAATTATGCATGTGAAAATTCCAAATTGACTTAACATCGATTAATAGAGAAGAATCAAACGTAAAAGGGATACAGATACGGCAAAAAGTCATAAGACCAAGGTTGTAGATCATTCCAAATTGAACGGAGATTGTGCAGTCCGTTATGTGATAGGAATTTCCGAAGGTCTGCACCATCATTAAAATTGCCTGCATATTTCGATATTCTTCGGGGATAAAAAATGAAAAATTTAATGATATAGTATTTTTCCATTCCTTACAGGCTAAAACGTATAATTTTGTCAAATTTCAATTATCTTCTTATTCTTCTGGCAGATTATGCCACAATGTGGATTTTGGGCGAGGCGGGTAAAAATTAGGACTTTCAGGAAACTAAACCAAAAATTATGGAGATGGTTATTATTACCCCTTAAACGGAAAGCTGTACGAAAATTTCGCCAAAATAGTCAGTGTAGAGGCACACAGTCGTTACGATTTGATTTATATAGATAAGGAATCTGCTCCATGTAAAACACCTTTTGGGCTATGTCCGCTGGACTTAACCTGCAAAAGTGACCATTCATGATATCTCCCTTATTAATCCTCCAGACGAAAAAATGCACATCAAGAAAAGGTTTAGAGGTGGAATTCCATCTCGTTTGGTCGATTTCCAGTCAGGTTCGTCTTGTTCTGTATATATTGTGGAAGAGTAAAATCACCATTTGTGTTCCCTATAAACCGCCAGTCCATTCCGGAACATGAAATATTATTTACGTTTAAAACCTACCTTTGGACAGGTGGATGCTAAATATAAATTTTGGTTCGAATGTCTTCAGTAGTTTTCAAGTTGTAAGGAATACGCTTTACACGCACCCGCTCGTGAGTCAAGTCCGATGGGACTTGTACAGAAAAACGGTCCGTTAATGATATCTCCCTTATTAATCCTGGTATCGAAATGATGCACATGAGAAAAAAGGTTTAGAAATTAATTTCTACCAAGGTAGGTAGACTTCCATAAAGTTTCGTTGTGTATATTTTTTGGAAGTGCAAAATCACTGCTTCGGTTTCGTATAAACCCCCAGTCAGTTCAGGGATTTAGAAACAATATTTGCCCTAAAACCTATCAAGGACAGGTGTATTCTAAATACGAATCTTGGTGGAAATGCATCCAGTAGTTTCTAGCACTCACGTACATACGGCGCAATTAAGGAAGAAAATAATACAGTTAAGAATGTTGAAAGTAATAGAAAATGGATTATAACTGAGGACAGCCGAATAACGACAAATATGTAAATGCCAAGTGAATGTATTGGAAAATCAAATGCCCCTCAATAAATTATGCTAGTGTGAGTTATGGATATAATAAAGCGGTAACAGAGGAGAAATTTAGGTCAGTGATTCTTAGGTAAACAAATAAGAAGATGACTAATGGTGTTATTACTTAATCTATTCCAGGGCGGTTATAACCTCCAACGATATTCCGCCAATATCACGCAGATGAGCCGATTGACGCCTCTTTTGCCTTCTACCCAAGGAACAACCACGAATTTAAAAGCATGATGAGGAAAATGGCAATACGTTACTTCCCTACTGGCATGCAGTCAGAGACGTTGCCATGGTAACCTGTAGGTTCGTTGTCGGTCTGTCGGTCACAAAATGCGGAGCATGATAGCAGCAGAAAATTGTAAATTTCTCCGTCATGTGAAGAGTAAGGTAAATTATGAACATAACGAAAGTTGTTTATAATGAAGAGACGTTTCACGTATGGTAAACGAAGTTTACAGAAAATCAATAGTATAAGAGAAAATGGAGGAAAACCACTATTCAAAGATTTTAAATTTAAATGCATATCGGAACCTTTCCCGGGATGAGTATACTCTAAATACGAAGTTTGGCTGATATCTATCCAGCCGTTTCGACGTGATGGTGGAAAAACCATTCTGGTTTTCCTATAAACCCCCGTCTATTAAAGGATTTTAAAATGATATGCATATCGAAACCTTCTTCGGGATGAGTATACTCTAAATACGAAGTTTGGTTGAGATCTATCCAGCCGTTTCGACGTGATGGTGGAAAAACCATTTAACTTTCCTATAAACCCCCATCTATTCAAATATTTTAAAATGATATGCATATGGAAAACTTTCCCGGGATGAGTATACTCTAAATATGAAGTTTGGTTGAGATATATCCAGCCGTTTCGACGTGATGGTGGATAAACCTTTCTGGTTTTCCTATAAACCCCCCGTCTGTTCAAGGATTTTAAAATGATATGCATATCAAAACCTTCCCCGGGATGAGTATACCCTAAATATGAAGTTTGGTTGAGATCTATCCAGCCGTTTCGACGTGATGGTGGAACAGACAGACAGACAGACAAACAGAAACAATTTTATTTATATAGATAAGAGTTTTGTCTGTACATTGTTCAGAATTTAAAAAGGATGGCATTTATGTATCAGTCATGTCCACAGTAACAAGGAAATGCATTTGTTAAATTTTCCGTAATTGCTGTCTGTCTGTCTGTCTGTCTGTCTGTCTGTCTGTCTGTCTGTCTGTCTGTCTGTCTGTCGGTCTGTCTGTGTGTATGTACACGCATCACGAGAAAACGGCTGAAGAGAATTGAATGAAAATCAGTATGCAAAAAGGGGTATAAGCCGCTACACCCTGAGTGAAATGGTAGTTTAGGGGAAGGCCTAAAATTTAATTCTCAAATATTTATGTTATTAGTAGTCGTATTTTAATGAACATCGGTATGAAAAGTCGGGGACTAGGTTGCTACAATCTAGAATATAAATAATTGTATTCACGCTGAGAAAAATGGTACTTTAGGGAAAGGCCTAAAAGTTAATTCTCAAGTATTTATGTTATTAGTGGTCCTATCTTAATGAAAATCGGTATGCAAAGTCGGGGAATAAGTCGCTATAATCTAGGCTACAGTTAATTTTATTCACACTGAGTGAAAAGGTAGTTTAGGGGAAGGCCTAAAATTTAGTTATCAAATATTTGTTATTAGAGGTCGTATCGATAAATACTACATTATTACAGTTGTATAGTATTAAATTTCCGATCATTTATGCCTTATACATTATTACCGTACCGGCTATGATCACAAAGATATTCACGGATTTGGATTTTTGTTACTGAGTCCATATCAGCGCCGAGTCACGAGAACATGGGTAAACATAATTTAATGAAAATTGGTATGTAAAGTCTGAGAATAAGGAACTACAGTCTACGCTATAAATAATTTAACAAAATCACAGAGTCGAAATTAAACTTAATGTGAAGTCCTACATTATAGAGCGCTTACCGTAACATTGATCAACAATAACATTTCATTGACCATTGTTTGTTGTGATGTATTTTGTGCCTTCTGTTGTCACTGATCTCCAGTAGATAGGTTTACTGCTGTGTACCGAGTATTTTTGTATTTGCTTTACGCCGCACCGACACACATAGGTCTTATGGCGACGATGGGATAGGAAAGGGCGAGGAGTGTGAAGGAAGCGGCCTCTGCCTTAATTAATGTACAGTCCCAGCATTTGCCTGGTGTGAAGGTGGGGAAACCACGGAATACCATCTTCAGTGCTGCCGACATTGGGGTTCGAATTCACTATCTCCCGGATGCAAGCTCACAGTTGCGCGCCCCTAACCACACGGTCAACTCGCCCGGCCGTACAGAGTGTAACATCCCGCCTAAATATTGACGGGAAGTAGGTGGGGAGTTAGATAAATTACTTCTTTAGCATGCCATTCCTCTGGTTCGTAAATTTTCTTATACTACTGGTACGTAACACACTGGTTCATCACAGCATTCGAGATATTCAATTCCTAATCTGAGGCACTGATTGGAATGAGCAATGTGCATATTTAACGGAGTGGTGGCAGAGGAGTGTTCACGGCTGTCTGCGGCCTGTCATTCCAGCTCTAGAACTTTGGACTGTTAGATCGGCACCGTAGTACTGTTCGTTAAAAGTGATGAAATGTGCGGTTTTGCATATGTTAGAGACTTTTATATAATAACATTGCTTTTATTAGCTACATTCCTACTGACGTTTTGGTAATGACCTATGTTGACTTCAGTTAGGAAAACCACAAAGTCAGTCTTTCTGATAATCCCGTAGCGAAGCACGGGTACTTCAGCTAGTTGTTTATATGCATGGAAATAATATGATGATGAAAACTTGGTTAATAATGCACACTATCAGGAAAGTCTCGTTTAGAAGAAAATCCTGCATTTGGTATTCTGTGGAACCTTTTATGAAATAATGGAAATGTAGGGGGGATGAGAAGATTGTCAGGGGTGGACAAAATCATATACTTTATTTTTCGGGCCAGGCGTAATGGTAAGACGTAGAATTTGTTTATCAGAATTTAATGTTAATCTCTCTTATAACGTAAAGTAGAAAGCTTGTTGAATGCGAAAATACTAATAACAAGATAGTTGATACGTAATACTGTTATGTGAGAATAATAGGTAGTGTTAGGTATAGATTAAAAGTGAATAGAAATAGTGATCGATACTCACGAGAAGTCAACACGAAAAGTACCAGTAAGACACATATTTTCAATTATGTTCTTCTGTAAACATGGTTACGAATATTGGAAATCTTTATATTCAATTCCCGCAAAGTCGAATTAAAATATGACGAAACTAATAACGGTAAACTGAAGATTGTACTAAACAATACTTTTCTACAAGGAGGCTATTTCCTAGAGCAAGAATATTTTACATTCTAATTGAAACTGAACTAAATATATTTTCCTCATTTGGACTATAGAGTGAGTCTTTCGCTTTCTGCCCATGAATGCTAACCATGAACTATCTTGTTATTAGTATATTCGCATTCAACAAGCTTTCTGCTTTACGTTATAAGAGAGTTTAACGTTAAATTCTGATAAACAAATTCTACGTCTTACCATTACGCCTGGCCGGAAAAATAAAGTATATGATTTTGTCCACCCCTGACAATCTTCTCATGTTACTATAATACCTTTCAAAAGGAATGTTCATGTTAGTCACATAAATTCCATTTTGTCGCACTGAAAACAGGACTAGTTATTAATGTTAAGAGTGTTATTAGTATATTCGAGTTGGCTCATTCATTAACTGAAGCTAAATGACATCTGAATGTCACTGGCAATCTATATAAATAAAATTATAGGGGGTCCGCTGTCTGTAATTTCATTTGTTTTGCCAATTTTTCAGATATTTATCCGTTTTAGGTCAACTCAAGACCGAATCGGTGGTTTTTACGTTTCGTGTCTGTTTATTTGTCTGTTTGTCTGTCTGTTTGTCTGTTCCTCCATTCCTCCATTTTCTCTTATACTGTTGATTTTCTGTAAACTTCGTTTACCGTAAGTGAAACGTCTGTTCATTATAAACAACTTTCGTTATGTTCATAATTTACCTTACTCTTCACATGACGGAGAAATTTACAATTTGCCGCTGGTATCATGCTCTGCATTGAGTGACCGATGGACCGACAACGAACCTACAGGTTACCATGGCAACGTCTCTGACTGCATGCCAGCAGGGATGTAAAGTATTGCTATTTTCCTCATCATGCTTTTAAATTCGTGGTTGTTCCTTGGGTAGAAGGCAAAAGAGGCGTCAATCGGCCTATCTGCGAGATATTGGCGGAATATCGTTGGATGTTATAACCGCCCTCGAATAAATTAGGTAATAACACCATTAGTCATCTTCTTATTATTTGTTTACCTAAGAGTCACTGGACCTAAATTTCTCCTGTTACCGCCTTATTATATCCATAACTCACACAAGCATAATTTATTGAGGGGCATTTGATTTTCTAATACATTCACTTGGCATTTACATATTTGTCGTTATCCGGCTGTCCTCAGTTATAATCCATTTTCTATTACTTTCAACTTTCTTAACTGTATTATTTTCTTCCTTAATTACGCCGTATGTACGCGAGTGCTACAAACTACTGGATGCATTTCCACCAAGACTCATATATTTTTTTGCTATGGGCTTTACGTCGCACCGACACAGACAGGTCTTATGGCGACGATGGGATAGGGAAGGCCTAGGAGTTGGAAGGAAGCGGCCTTGGCCTTAATTAATGCACAGTCCCAGCATTTGCCTGGTGTGAAAATGGGAGACTCATATTTAGAATACACCCGTCCTTGATAGGTTTTAGGGCAAATATTGTTTCTAAATCCCTGAACTGACTGGGGGTTTATACGAAACCGAAACAGTGATTTTGCACTTCCACAAAAATATACACAACCAAACTTAATGGAAATCTACCTACCTTGGTAGAAATTAATTTCTAAACATTTTTCTCATGTGCATCATTTCGATACCAGGATTAATAAGGGAGATATCATTAACGGACCGTTTTTCTGTACAAGTCCCATCGGACTTGACTCACGAGCGGGTGAGTGTAAAGCGTATTCCTTACAACTTGAAAACTACTGAAGACATTCGAACCAAAATTTATATTTAGCATCCACCTGTTCAAAGGTAGGTTTTAAAGGTCAATAACATTTCATGTTCCGGAATGGACTGGCGGTTTATAGGGAACACAAATGGT